>NC_139968.1:26419954-26707454 GCF_963993115.1 Abramis brama | reverse complement strand
TAAAAGACCTTACTCATCTGTTGAGTAATAAAAACGGCATCTATGCGTTGCTTTTACAACATTTCAAATCCCTCAGTTCTCGCCATCTCTGAAATGCCAAGCCAATGTTGATTCTTGTTTTATTACGAGCTCTGTCGCGTCATTCTCTGGAGGTTTGAAATTTAACAGCCCCATGTCAACCTTTCCCACTTGTTGTGACAACTAACCGCTGACACTCCCACATCAAACACGCGTCAAAGAAGCCAGAGCAACTTTTCTCTATTTACAGATATGTATGTATATACTATATGTACACCATTTCCCGCAAAAAAAACATCCCGACAGTTTTAAAATATAAACACTTATAATAGGCTCACCATAGTTAATCAGGGTAAGACAAAAACACGTTTGGGAAGAAGGATTGATGATGTATTGACATTATTTAAATTTTGTTAATTTTGAACAAAAGAAAAATTACATGGTGTACTTTTAAAATGAGAGGAAAATTAACCAAAATTTACAAAGCATGACATAAAACTCTACATGTATTTATTGTTTAGCATGTAGCTAAACATCAGGGACAGGGAAGTACCTATACACTCTTGTCCGATCTTTTTGTATCCCTTCAGACATTCGCACACGGCGCCTGTGTCGTCTCCCTTACAATATGAGTATGGCGGGCAGCTTGGACAATGTGAAGAAACTGCAGAGCAAAATCAACATAATGATATTTAACTTATAATGATATTTAATGATAAGTAGTTGTATATATTCAATGAGAAATGGGTGGATTAACTTAAATTACCTTTATCGCACTTTGGTCCTATATATGGCGGCTGACAGTAACATTCGCCATTCCCTTCGGGTCCTGAGTCACACTTTCCATTCAGGCAGCTGCACTCTATAATAGTTTTACAGTTAGACCGTTTTATCTTCAAAAATGGTGATTATTAACTTATTGCGATCAGAAGTTACTGTCGTACAAATAACAGACCTGAACGGCAGTGGTCTCCATAGGCATTCTTATTCAAACAGTTCTGGCATGCAAAACCTGTATATCCCTCCTGTAAAAGTGTTGATGATGATGATGATGATGATTATTATTATAAGTTACAAATAGCCCTGAACAAGACATATTTAAATAAATTTCAGCAAAAAAACATGTTATTACTGAATTAACATAAAACTGAAATAGAAGAGCCTAACATTTAAAAGCGTACCTCTAATTTATTATAAATTGTTTGTTTAGTTATTTAGTGAACATGTCTTGCCCCAACAAGACTTACACACAGTAGTCGCCAAAAGTGATGTCCGGAGGGGATATTTGTTTTTAACAACCCTACAAGTTCAAATGAACCATCAAAGCATGTGGAAAATATTATAAATATGAGGGAAGAACAAAACACTAAATGTAATTAAGGTATTTATTTGACAAAAATATTTGGCAAAAAAGGCAAATTATAGCTACTGGTTATATTTTAGATAAATTTTATTAAGATAAAAACAAAAATCTCACAGGAAAAGCATACATTGACCACAGCATAATCACTTATTAATATATTGTTAGTTCTCTTTTGCTTTGTATGACAGCCTGGCCAAAAATGAATGACCAAGCAAAACAATATTCTTATAAAATCTTTAAAATATATATAATAATAATAATAATAATAATAATAATAATAATAATATATATATATATATATATATATATATATATATATATATATATATATATATATATATATATATAATTCATATTAATAATAAGGGTGAAGATGTCAGTTTTTCTAAGCTGGATATCACTTTTGGCCTCTGCTAATAAACAAACCCATAAGTGTTTGTTTATTTGTTTATTTATATATTTCGACCAAATTTTAAGCTACAATTAAAATAAAATGTAAGTATTTGAACATAACTCAGCTTTAAAAAAAAAACTAGAAATTATTATTATATTATTATTTGTATTGTTATATTATTATTATTCATTAATTATATTAATTGAACTAGCAACATAACTTAATAAATAAATATACCAACAAAGAAACTGTTGAATTAATATAACAATTCATATAACATAACTGTGTTGCGAATTAAAAAGGCAATTTTCTATAAATTTACATTATTACGTTTATGTTATTACTTACCCTAGCAAGACTTATTTAAAAAAAATTGAAATAAATAAATAAGGCATCTATTTTAACATAAAAAACAAGTACATTAAAATCAAAACTCAGATGCACTTACATCACAAACACAGGTGCCATTTCCTGATTTTCCAGAATTACATGTACCATGACCATTACACGTCTGTTCTGACCAGCTAGGGCAAGCTGGAGAAACAAACAGGACTGGTTAGGAAATTCATCACATAGTAGATACTTTCTTATATCCAAAGCAACTTACAGTAACTTTGAACCTGCAGTTCTTTGTGTTACCAGCTCAGACATTTAACCATTAAGTGATATCACTGTACTTGACTAGTAAAGCTCAGGAGAAACTGATAAATGGTGGCCCTAAAAAATGTAAGGACTTATCTACGGTATATAGTACATATACTTGTATATTTCACATAAAGCAATGAATTTTTTTGTGTATCTTAAGTGTTTTTTGGGGTCATTGTAACTCACGCAAGCACAGAGGCCCCCAGAAGCCTGGACAGCACTGTTGGACTGTCGTAACCCCCTGACAGGTATGAGCGCACCCTTGCTGCTCTACCTGACGATCCCCGATTTCCACCACATAACTGAAACAGGACAATAACACATTAGACACAAACATACTGAGCGAACGGAAAGGAAAGGGCTGGATATTCACACACCTGCAGAATTCGGGGGTCTTGGTGATCTTCCTGAACCCTCTCGGGCAGACGACGGCAGCGGCGGCAGCGCAGGATGTGCAGGGAGTTTTGTTCAGGATTGTAACGGGCGAATCGCAGCGATTAGGGGTGGCCTGGAACGACAGAAACCCAAATGAGACTCAACACGAAAAATGAACAAGAATGCCAGACTAGTACACAAATCACGCAAAGTTTTATTGCTATGGCCCAGATCCGGCCCACATACCGCGTGGAATGATGGTCCTGTTTGCCAGATCTGGGCCACAAGCAAGTCACAGCATAGCTACATGTCAGCTATGAATGAAGCAAATAAACCAAACCTGCCCCTATTGTGGGTCACATCTCAGAATGTGAAAAACATTACTTAAGATTTTTTACATGTTTTACGCCTTCATTGATTAGCATTGTTTTTAATAATACATTTGTACTTTTGTACCAGTGATTACTGTCCCATGTCTTTGTCAAAACTGGCCCAGATATATATTATACATTTTTAAATATAATTGGGACACATTTTCTACAATGTATGTTGGCCACTTTTGGTTTACACCCAGATCAGACTTTTTCCGAGTGTGCCACATTTTTTCAAACGGTAGCCCACATTTGTGTGGTATTGTGATATTTGGGAAATATTCTCTATTTACCACATGGGCCACTTTAGGGTCCCATCCAGTTTGCCATAAGCAGTGGTGCTTTACCTAAAAAGGCCCACATGTAACTTAGGATAGTTCGACCACTTCAGGCTCACAATAATTTTAACATGTGGTCCACATCTGGATACTATCTGGGTATGTTGAGTTCAAATGTTTAGCATATTCATATACCATAGTATCTATATAAAAATACATCATGGTTCAGGTCCAAATATGTATTATTCATTATGATGGTACCATATTCACATACCATTTACATATATAACATGGATCATGTGTTATACTTGTACTAAAATTACCACAACACTATCATTTTCCTTTGGACAAATACTATGGGATTTTTGCCCAAAAATATTGGTATAACATAGTATGAGTATAACAAAGTATAAATCAAAGTACCATGGTATTATCATCTTATATCAGCAATGTACTGTACCATAGTACCACCACTTTTTACATAGTACTTCAAAAAATACTATGGTATTACCATAGTAGTACAATTCCAAAAAAAGTATTATAAATTTAATTATACCACCCTTACAAAAATTAATGGGTTAGTAACATGTTACAGTGATCAGTAAAAAATAAATAAATAAAAGTGAACCTGGTACCACGACAATGTAACTTTTTTAGTGGATGTACCATGGTATTTAAGGAAGTGCCGTGGCTTGGAGTACCATGTAAATATAACACTTGGTACTACCATGATCCAAAAACAAAAATACCATAGTACTATTTTAAAAGTGCATATTCATATAGTGTAGTATTTACATGATCATTCAAAGAATACCATGGTACAGCTTTTAACAAATCATTTAAATAGTTACTTAAAGATGTAGACTTCACTTTTCAACACCTTACGATAATACTATGGTACTTTGATTTATACTTTTATAGATAGTATGATGGACAGCTTTGGGGTCTATCATACTATCTATCATAGTAATCAAAGTACCATAGTATTATCATCTGGCATCAGCAAAGTACCATGGTATTGCCACTTTTTACAAGGCGTTTACATATTATTTCAAAGAATACTACAGCATCAGCACAGAACTGTACATGTCTAAAAAGTATTATAAATGATACCACCCTTACAAATGTATAATGATTTAGTACCAGTACACTGATCAATTGCAAAAAAAAAGCAACTTACTTGAATCTGTATAGTCCACAGTACCGTGAGTCCCAAAATGAAAAGATAAGACATGTCTGATTCCTCAAAGCCAGAAAAACTCCTGAAATGTTGTCAGATAACATGTAACACAAACAAAAAAGCCTCTCCCGAGACCGGCCAAAATCTCCAGTCACAGGACACAACTGGATATCTCGACTTCATACATCTCCAGAAAAACCTCTTCAGACCTTTTTGATCATGTGCTTTCAAGGATTTGCATGTTGAGCAGCTTGACACAGAGTGAGAGAGGTTTGATATGACCACACAGCGGCTTTAAGCAAGAGTATGGGTGAGAAAAACATCTTTTCCTGACAGGAAAATCACCGGATTTCCTCCACTGCATCGCTTCCATGTTGGTTTGGGAAGTCCATGTTTGTCAGCTGACAAGATTGCAGGGTTCAGCAGAATTTGAAAACGGTACATTGAGCATTAGCACATTTTTCTTTATCTCACAGGGAGGGTCACACAGACATTTAGTGCCAGCAGAGCTAGGGTTAGAGTTAAGGTCGCCTTGTTATTTAAAGTGAGAAACCTGTGAGAAAACAAGATATTTAAACAGCAACATTTGTGCATTTAGTGGCACGTTTATCTAAAATATTTTAGCAGTTTCTGTTTTCTGTGGGAATCCAACCTGTGACCTTGGAGTCCTTAGCGCATTGCTCTACCATTTGACCTACTGGATTGATAAAATATTATTTGAACAATCAAAAACTTTTATACTTCTTATTCTATTTCCCTTTAATAGTCTTTTTAGACTTTTATTTAAGTGCACTTGTTGAAAAAAGAATAAAAATGGAATTTAAAAAGTAACATTCTATTAGATTGCAGTAGATTGAAATTGGAAAGCAGACATTCAATATAGTTAAAAACAGTTCACTCTGCGGTTCTGCTGTGTCATCAGTTTGAGACTTTGAGAGTTCCTGCTATTGTGTCTGTCTGCTGAATAGTGAAACTATTGACAGAGATGAAAATGTTCACTTTGAAAAGAAAACAAAATTATGTGCATGTCAGGTTAAAAGTGGTCATTATTTATTTTTTTATTTTTTTAAAAGTTTGTTAACCCAATTTTCTTGAGGGTTTTCGTGCCACATAATAATTAAGAGTGTTTGCTAAATATTAAACTTTGTCATGTAACGCATCATGCATTGACTCGTCTTTTTGAGAAGAGGTGTGCTATTACTTTTCTAAGTGATTGGACAGTTTTTGTACAGCAGATGATGAACAATGTCCTTTAAAGAAGGACTTGAGCCATATCTACAGACCAGAATATTATGAAGACTGGAGGTTGGGCTCTTTGTCAGTATGCAACCACCCAGAACACTCTAGCAAATGCATAATATTGTGCTAATAACAGTCAAACCTAAGAAATTGATAGAAAACCACTAAAAACTACTAAGAACACATTTGCAACCACATAGTAACGCCCTAGCAACCACCTACAATGGCTTAGCAACTGCTTAGCATTGCACTGAAAACCACAGAGAAGCCTTAGCAACCACATAACAATCCATGAAAAAACACTCAGGAGACAGAACACATTAGCAACTGCATAGCAACACCCTAGTAGCCCTATAGCAATGCACTAAAATCCACTCTTGAACCTATTTTTTACAGTCTGTGCTCTGAACACATGAAAACCTCCTATAAGTGCTCAGCAATGAACTAAAAACCACAATGAAATTAGTAACTGAATAGACCTTATGTAGCCCCGCCCCTTTTCAGCACTGCACTCGCTGTCTTTTGACTTCGGTTTTATTTTCACAGTGATCTTGCGTATTTATGAATGAACGGCTCATTTTAAAATCTTCCCGGTCGACTGACATTTGTTAAGACATCTGGTTTAAACATTACAATCCTCATGATAACTTTCGTTAACTTTTGTTAACTTTATATTAAGTAAATCCACTTAAAAAGCTAATTACTCCTGGACAGCAATGCCATAGGAATATACAGAGCGACCGCAAAAACGGAAGTTCAAAGACAATATTCTAAAGATGGCGGCGCCCTTGTTTCTCTGGCGCGTAAGGTCTATAGCAATGCACAAAAAAACAAACAGAACACCTTGGCAACTGCATAGCAACTCCCTAGTAACCATATGGCAATGCACTAAAATCAACTCTGAACACCCTGAAAACCAAGTGCTCAGCAATGAACTAAAAACCACAATGAAATTAGGAACTGAATAGCATTGCATGAAAAACCACTCAGAATACATTAACAGCTGCTGCACAGCAACACCCTAATAATTGCACAGAAATGCACTAAAACTAGTAAAAAAAACAAGCTACAACATACAGTACCCTGCTATCCACCTACAATGCCTTAGCAAATGCTCAGCAATTCACTAAAACCACAGAGAAAACATTATGGCTCGTTAACACCTAACATGTATGGTACGGTACAGTACAGTATGGTAGGCTACACATTTATTTCCGTTTCCACTGTCAAAATTTGAGAATGGTACCAAAATGCCGAACCGTACCGTACCACTTTTTCTGTAGGCTACCCTTCATTTGGGGTACCTAGCACGGTACTAAAGGGGGGAGCTAGACTCACTGCAGAACGTTGATTGATTGACAGAGAATAACTTGCGCGTGCTACAAGGGGAATGACAACATAAGAAGCGCCTTTTTTAATATACAGTTGGAATATACTACTGTTATTGTGTCAGTTTTTCAGGCGAGAATGTAGTTGTTTAAAGCTCAAATCTGTGGTTTATTTATAAAGATTTATACAAATTTGATCCAGGAGGTTGTGAGATCCATTCCAGGCAATCACCGGGCGCTCGGCGCATGTACCCCGCCTGGAACAGCCTTTCCTCGGCTAGTCGTTCTGACGTTTACCGCTGACTCTGACGTCTTTGTGGTGGTTAAACATGAGAAATAATTCGTCTTGTGTAGACCTAACAGGCGATATTTGGTCTCGTTAATCTATCATTTGTTCCCTGACCAATCGTTTTGGCTGAGGGCTAAGTGAAGTTTCATAATTTTATATATTTAGGCTATTTAACTTTACCGTTGTAACGTTAGAGTAGAGCTCTGATTTTGTATGTTTGACTGATTTGTTTGCTTTCTTTCTTATAGCTTCTTACCTTTCACTTATACTTTTATAATGGCTATTATTGTTAACTGAAACTGAACAAAAAGAGTTTTGTCATCAATTTTATTACAGTGAAGATGACCAGAGTACAAATGCACATATTGCCTGGACCATATTAATATGTTTAATATTTTTTACATTTAAGGGTGATTCTCCAACTACAGGCACTTTTGTGTCCTTGGCCTTTTTTTGTAAATAAATAAACAAACAAGTGCACAAATAAACTGTCATTATGAAGTTCATGCTCCAACATCCTAGTAACCACCAAATCTTGCCCCTTTTTTCTTTTAAAAATGCTTTTGCAAGGCTGTTTATTAGCAGATTTTGCAGTTTTATGCTTGTCCCCAACCCAGACTGGCCCTCTTTGAATGTTAGAAAATTATATTAAAGGATCGATTTAAAAATATTTTTTAACATGTTTGTCTTAAGGACAAATAAAATAATATCATACCATCGGAATTCCTTATGTATATCATAATTTTAGACTATTTTTGGAATGAAATAAGTCTGTCCCCAGGTTTTCCGTCATTTCCACCTCTATCAACAAAATCCACTTTAATAGATCCACCTTAAATATTTTATTTACTTGGGAATCATGGAAATAATAGTGAAAAGGACGTATTAGTTGAAGATGAAACTTCAGGCACATGTGCTCTTCAGCACAAGAAAATAAATCAAGGTAACTCAAGCTTTTATACAGAGTATTTTTATTCAGCGTCATTTCCACCTTGGCTGAAGTTCAGTTGAATTATACAACAAATATGAAAATAATGTATTTATGTTTATTACGAGTAAACAACATAATAAGTCCAAAAGTAGCTAAGCCTGACATGAGGGAGTGCTAATATTACAGAAAAACTGCTAAAATGTCATTTCCACCTCCGTCATTTCCACCCCTGAGAAATTACAGGCGTAGCTTTGGACATGATATATGTAGTTTTTGTGTGCTATTTGCATGTTCTCATGACATATTTGTGCTTTTGGACTGACAACTTTATATTTCACCATTTCAGTACACTCTATATTTATTTTTATTTATCTATATTTATATGAATGTTTTGAGTAGGTTCATATAATTTGCATATCATTTGTAATCATTATTTTTAAAACTATTAGGTATACTGTTCAACTCATATATGTTAAATAATAAAATACATGATTAAAAATATTTTGGACTGGAAATTTAAGTAAAAATAAACAGAAACAATCGTTTCACCATAAACCGTCATTTCCACCACTTTCCACACTAGTTTTTAAGAAAAAAAATAAGAATAACCAATGATGTGGATCTAAATGTATTTTAAATCAAGTAGTAATAGTTCATTACTTACAATATATGTGTGAGTGACTTATAATAAACATAGACCTGAGCAAAAATGAGATGTTGTAGGCAAAAATCCCAACTCGTGGCATTTAGCAACTTTAAATAAAAATGCATTAAGTTCATGAAGTATTAAGATTTATTTTGTTACATGATTAGGTAGCCACTGATGTTGTTGACAGATACATAATCTTATATAACAGTTTTACAATATTATATTGTAATAAAATACATAAATTGAAAAGTGGTGGAAATGACATCTTTGAAAGCGCTCTTCAGAAAAACTGTTAAAAATAATAATAATCCATGGAATTCTAAAACTGCCCACTGTTATATTGTGTTAGAAGACAAATGAATGAAGCTAGGAAGATTGTTTAAGGAGTGTAAGAGAGTGAATTTTCCATAAACTCACAGTGCCAAAAGTGCTCCTAGTTGGAGAATCACCCTTAAACGAAAAGAGGCAGGGTTGTGTATTTCGTTTTATTATAAATAGGCTGTTATGCAGTGAATAATCAGTGCGTTGCCTAAACCACATTTGTGAGGCTGTAAATGAAAACGAAAGGAGGCAGAGTGGTGTTTTATAACTTATTTCGTTTTATTATTGCCTAGAGATAACCGGAGTAGCAGAGCGAGCTGAGTGACGCTTTCAAGAACTCGCCGTTCCATTTGCAGAATTACCGGACTCGCGTCCTCGGGAGTCATTCTTCTGAGTCGGACCTGGCAAGTCCGGACTTGACAACGTGGCTTCTTGTGACAAACAGCCACATGCCGAGAAGCAAAAACAAGATTGTATGTCATCCATTGTTGTTTACTATGTCGCTTTCTTCTTCGCGCGAAAATGACGTCGATTGATAGGCATAGGCTGCTACAACACGCCTATCAGGTAGCCTACTGTTGGCGGTGGAAACGCAAACCGGATCAGGGTTTACCGTCCCGAATCGTACTGTAGGCTACTGTACCGTACCGTAGGCTACCGCTCGGTGGAAACGAGCCATAGTGGCCACATAGCAATGCATGAAAAAACCCTTAAGAACACCGCATAGCAACACCTTAACCATATTCACTAAAATCCACCCTTAAACCACCCTTAAAACCACCTACAAGTGCTCAGCAATGAACTAAAAACCACAATGAAATTAGTAACTGAATAGCAATGCATGTAAAAACACTCAGAACAACTTGGCAACTGCATAGTAGGGCTATTGACACAAATTTGTGCGATATCGATTAATTTGGATATATGCTATAGGCTATATCAGATGGGAAATTTTCTCAAGAAAAATTCTCAACTAATGCTGCAAACTATGCTATAATAATAAAGTTATAATACTAACTTTATAATTACCCTATATGTTTCTACTCCAATTCGTTTTTTGCAATATTAACATTTAAATTGTGTCTGTCAAAAACAGTTTTCCGATTTATTCAAAAACGTACAAATACTGAAGAACAGTAAAAAAATATATAATGAATATGTAATATGGTTTATATCTAGCAAGTTGCTTTTTCTAGCTGACTAACAAGTTTTTGGTCACTGAATGACTTTTCTGGGGTAGAATAACATATTGTTAGTCTGTTTTATTGAAACTGATTGAGATTACATGAGACATGAAACGGAATTCGGTAGGATTTACTATATCTTTCAACATACCTCTGATGTTCATTCATATTTCGTGTAACTAGTAAAGAGATGATCAGTTCACGTCACTCAAAGGCTTTGCCTTTGCTCGATGTGATGCTGCAACGCCGAGCTTTCGCGCCAGAATAAAGAGCGCCAAAACGGTATTTTTTTTTAAATTTCGTAATAAAATGTACAGAATGTGAAATCTGAGACTTTGTTTCATATCATATTGCGATTTATTGTATGCCGACAGGTGCTCTACAATGTCTTGTTCATTTATCAACTGAAAATAACAGACTAAAAGATCGATATCGTTCATAAAAATGAGAATAGTAGAAATAAAGAAAAATCTTTTTTTTTTTTTTTTTTTTTTTTTTTACCGAGCCCTACTGCATTGTAACACCTAGTTAGCAACCGCATAGCTATGGGATTAATATCCTGCCATGATTCAAAACTGAAAATAAAGTTCTGAAAGGTTGAAACTAAGTGTTCGAAAACTCAAAATCTTACAAAAAAAAGTTTTGCAAGATCGAAAAATAAGATTTGCAAGCTTGCAAAATGTAAAAAAAAATAAAAATATCTCTGCAAACATTATGTTGTTTTTGAGATTTCCTTCTTCAGAACTGCAACATTTTTTTTATGATGTTGCGCAAACAATTTTTCAGAGTTTCAAATTTGTCAGTGTTCTCCCACTGTATTAGTTTGTTTTCCAGGTTTGAAACCTTGTAAATGGTGATCTGAAAACTGCTGTGCGAATGTGTGAAAAAAAGTTTTGAAACTCTGAAAACAGAGTTTTGCAGGCTTGCAAAGTGGTAAAAAAAAAAATCTCTGCAAACATAAATTTGTTTTTGAGTTTTCCTTCTTCAGAAGTGCAACACTCTTTTTTACGGTGTTGTGCAATCATTTTTTCAGAGTTTCGAATTTGTCACTGTTCTCCCAGTGTATTAGTTTGTTTTCCCGATTTGAAACCTTGTAAATGGTGATCTGAAAACTGGTGTGCGAATAGGTGAAAAAATTTTTGAAACTCTGAAAACTGAGGTTCGAAAGGGCGAAACTTATTACATTACATTACATTTGCACTCCTATTGCAGACTATTTTTTCAGAGCTGAGTTTACAACACCCACTTTGCGGAGATACGCACACACAGTTGCGAGCTTGCGACTCACGTGATTTGTGGCAGCGTTGTCACGCAGCTCTGCTCTGAAACTCTGAAACTCAGACTGAGCGAAAATGAAGCTTCGCAATTTGGCAACTTCAAAAAAAGCCTGGAGGGAGGGCCTTCTGCTCTTGGCCAATGCTTTGCTGTCTGCTGACGTACAGTCCAATCACAAGTCATATTTACTGGAAAGGTGGGATTGACCATAGACTGTAAAAAATAGGGATTGACCGACTGCTCTGCCAATGACGAAATTCTCACTCTCGAAATTCTCATGCTCACTCTCCTCACACAGCGAGCGACTCACTTTCCTCACGCAGCGAGCGACTCAGTCATGTACATTGGCCTAATATTATAATAAAATCTCAAGTAGGCCTACTGTATTGGTGCAATAACTAACTTCAGTAAACTGTTCAATTTTTGTGTTGTAAAAGTCATTTATTCTGAAGCAATAATCTTAAATTGATTCTCATTGCATTTTTTTTATTTTTTTTACATTTATAAAGGCAATTTCCCCCTAACTGTCATCTTTCAAGTCAAATTCTATATATTTTAAGTCACTATATTGCTTTTACCAATCAAATTGACTAGTATCAACAAAAACATTTTTTTTCCCCCACTGCAGAGAAAACAGAATCTGCATCAGAGGTGGCATTTATAAAAAGTTTAATATGCAAAACAAGCATAAAAACAAAACAAAAAAACAACAACATTGTTTTGGTATCAAATATTCAACATGAATGCATGGGGCAAAAATTAAAAAATATTTTGTGTATATTATGTGTATTTTATGTTTGTTTAATGACTGCTGCTGGCCAATAAAAAAGCCAATAAAACTTATGAATACAATTGGAGTTAAAAAACAAAAAATAATCATAAAACATAATGGGGCATTCATGTTGAATATTCTTTTGAATGGTGTTATCAAATAATAATCTGTTATAATCTGATAATTTATAGGCCTACTTTATAAGTAATTTATAGGCCTACAGTTAACTAATGTGATCTTTACTAAAACATAATGGTGTATGTAACTTTGAAGTGTGTTTTACCTATTTTGATACCAATGTGAATCAGCAAAAATGGAAATGTCACTTTTTCAGAATATTCTATTTTAAAGATAATTTATAAAATAAACTTTTAAAAAAGCCGTGCATCCTGTTTGCGTATCCTGTGCGCTTTCGTCATTGGGAGAGCAGTCGGTCAATCCCACCTTTCCAGTAAATATGACTTGTGATTGGACTGTACGTCAGCAGACAGCAAAGCATTGGCCAATAGCAGAAGGCCCTCCCTCCAGGCTTTTTTTGAAGTTGCCAAGTTGCGAAGCTTCATTTTCGCTCAGTCTGAGTTTCAGAGCAGAGCTGCGTGACAACGCTGCCACAAATCACGTGAGTCGCAAGCTCGCAACTGTGTGGGCGTATCTCCGCAAAGTGGGTGTTGTAAACTCAGCTCTGAAAAAATAGTCTGCAATAGGAGTGCAAATGTAATGTAATGTAATAAGTTTCGCCCTTTCGAACCTCAGTTTTCAGAGTTTCAAAACTTTTTTCACCTATTCGCACACCAGTTTTCAGATCACCATTTACAAGGTTTCAAATCGGGAAAACAAACTAATACACTGGGAGAACAGTGACAAATTCGAAACTCTGAAAAAATGATTGCACAACACCGTAAAAAAGAGTGTTGCACTTCTGAAGAAGGAAAACTCAAAAACAAAATTATGTTTGCAGAGATTTTTTTTTTTTTTACCACTTTGCAAGCCTGCAAAACTCTGTTTTCAGAGTTTCAAAACTTTTTTTCACACATTCGCACACCAGGTTTCAGATCACCATTTTCAAGGTTTCAAACCTGGAAAACAAACTAATACAGTGGGAGAACACTGACAAATTTGAAACTCTGAAAAATTGTTTGCGCAACATCGTAAAAAAATGTTGCAGTTCTGAAGAAGGAAATCTCAAAAACAACATAATGTTTGCAGAGATATTTTTATTTTTTTTTACATTTTGCAAGCTTGCAAATCTTATTTTTCGATCTTGCAAAACTTTTTTTTGTAAGATTTTGAGTTTTCGAACACTTAGTTTCAACCTTTCAGAACTTTATTTTCAGTTTTGAATCATGGCAGGATATTAATCCCATACATAGCAATACCAATACCCTAGTAACTGCATAGAAACAGATAGATTAAAATATAGAAATCAATATTTTTACCCAGCCCTAATGCATAGCAACACCTTAGTTAATAACCGGATTGCATACCCTAGTAACTGCACAGAAATGCGCTAAAAACTCCTGAGAATAGACTTGCAACCACATAACAACGCCCTGGCAACCAGCTATACACTATCTAACTAACACTATCTTGGCAGTAGCACACTAAAAGCCACTCACCACACTCCAACAAATCATACAACATACAACCATAGCAACCACGCACAACACCTTAGCAGCTACATAGCAATATTCTAAAATATAGCTTTAGAGAATATCTTAGCGATCGTTTAGCAATGCATGAAAAACCACTCAGTCACCCTGGAAACCACAGAGCGAAACCCTGGCAACCGCCTACAATGCCTAACCAGCTACATAGCAAAGCACAGACCACCTTAGCAACCATAAAGCACTGCCCTGACAACCACCCACCAACTGCACAGCAATGCGCAGAAAATAAAAGACACTAGCAGATCCTAGAACACCACCATAGCAACCACTAACAATCCCTCAGCAGCCGCAATGCAACCCAATACATCCTAGCAACCGCATAGCAATGCCCTGGCAACCACTAAGCAACCATATGGGTAATTAAAATGTATCTTAGTGTCATATTTATAAAAAGATATGAAATCCGAAACCATTTTCAATGAATTTTCAGCTCATTAGAGAGGCTTCACTCATGATTGTTTGGGAAGTTAAAAATCATTCAGCTCCACAGCAACAAACATAACATGCAGAAAACATTACAATGTTATTGAAGTTGCAAGGCTATTTCTGCCACAAAGCAAGAGCCACAAACTCAATGGCCCATATTTAATAACCTGAACATCCAGCATTTCAAAGAAACAAAGTTTACAGTGAGTCCAGCATGACCTTCACCCCGGGCCAAAGGAATAACAGGAAGTGGCGGGGTCAGAGCGACAATGCCCAGCACTGGACACCTCAGCTGCACAGAGCAAATGTTTCCTGCCCTTTACGCTCTCTTTAATGACAACGCAGGGTTGTAAATTACAGCGCTGACAAGCTGCGTCAGTTTCCCCGAAGCGTGGTTTTGTGCGTGACCCTGTGTGCGTGTCTGTAGTGGTCAAGCAGGCTGTGAATGTTTCAGCAACAGGCCCCGTGCCACTGGGTTTCAAAGCAGGATCTAATATCGCTGACTCTCAGTCTTCGAGGGAACAACGGGCTGGAGAGAGGAGAAGAGGTTTTTTCTTTTTGCTCAACCAGGCCTTTGGTTAAGTCACACGACACACTTTAGTTTTCGCTTGTCCATATCTTTATTCATACAGATATAGCCTTAAAGATGTGAAAGTTTACAGGCACGTTTACCTAGCATTTTAAAGAATTTATTAATAATTGCTTTGTTTCTTAAATATAAAACCATTTTTTTTAAAACAGCATTAAATATATCTGAACAAAAATTGGACATATTCCTTCATAGAGTGTAGACTGTAGCTAAAAAAAACAAACAGACAAAAATATAAAAATAAAAAACATGCAAAGTCTTGGTATTTCATTTAAAATAAAATAAAAATATAGAACTAGATTAAAAAGTTCGTCGAGACAAACTTTAAGTTGGCTTGAGAAAGTTTGGACCGGAAAGTTTGAAGTTTAAAGTAGTTTGAAGTTTAATTTAGTTTAAAGTTTAATTTAGTTTAAAATTTAAAGAAGTTTGAAGTTTAGTTTAAAGTTTAAATTAGTTTAAAGTAGTTTGAAGTTTAATTTAGTTTAAAGTTTAAAGTAGTTTGAAGTTTATAGTTTAAAGTTTAAATTAGTTTGAAGTTTAAAGTAGTTTAAAGTTTGGAGTAGTTTGAAGTTAAAAAGTTGCTAGGGTGTTTCTAGTGGTTTGCTGAGGTGTTCTGGGTGGTTACTATTGTGTTGCTAGGTGGTTGCTAGGGTATTCTGGGTGGTTGCTATGGTGTTGCTAGGCGGTTGCTAGGGTGTTCTGGGTGGTTGCTATGCTGTTGCTAGGCGGTTGCTAGGATGTTCCGGGTGGTTGCTATGCTGTTGCTAGGGTATTCTGGGTGGTTGCTAGGCGGTTGCTATGGTGTTCTGGGTGGTTGCAATGGTGTTGCTAGGCGGTTGCTAAGGTATTTTGGGTGGTTGCTAGGCGGTTGCTAGGTGGTTGCTATGGTGTTCTGGGTGGTTGCTATGGTGTTACTAAGCGTTTGCTATGGTATTTTGGGTGGTTGCTAGGGTGTTCTGGGTGGTTGCTAGGCTGTTGCTATGTTGTTACTAAGCGGTTGCTAGGCGGTTGCTATGGTATTTTGGGTGGTTGCTAGGGTGTTACTAGGGTGTTCTGGGTGGTTGCTAGGGGGTTGCTAGGCGGTTGCTAGGGTTTTCTGGGTGGTTACTATGGTGTTGCTAGGCAGTTGCTAGGGTATTTTGGGTGGTTACTAGGGTGTTGCTAGGGTGTTTGGGGTGGTTGCTAGGCGGTTGCTAGGGTGTTCTGGGTGGTTGCTATGGTGTTGCTGGGCGGTTGCTAGGGTATTCTGGTTGGTTGCTAGGCGGTTGCTGGGGTGTTCTGGGTGGTTGCTATGCTGTTGCTAGGTGGTTGTTAGGGTATTCTGGTTGGTTGCTAAGGTGTTCTGGGTGGTTGCTAGGCAGTTGCTAGGGTGTTTTGGGTGGTTGCTAGGCTGTTGCTAGGGTGTTCTGGGTGGTTGCCATGGTGTTGCTAGGCGGTTGCTAGGGTATTCTGGGTGGTTGCTAGGCGGTTGCTAGGGTGTTCTGGGTGGTTGATATGCTGTTGCTAGGTGGTTGCTAGGGTATTTTGGTTGGTTGCTAGGGTATTTTGGTTGGTTGCTAGGGTGTTGCTAGGGTGTTGCTAGGTGGTTGCTAGGGTATTCTGGTTGGCTGCTATGGTGTTCTGGGTGGTTGCTAGGGTGTTTTGGGTGGTTGCTAGGCGGTTGCAAGGGTATTCTGGTTGGTTGCTAGGCGGTTGCTGGGGTGTTCTGGGTGGTTGCTATGCTGTTGCTAGGTGGTTGTTAGGGTATTCTGGTTGGTTGCTAAGGTGTTCTGGGTGGTTGCTAGGCGGTTGCTAGGGTGTTTTGGGTGGTTGCTAGGCTGTTGCTAGGGTGTTCTGGGTGGTTGCTATGGTGTTGCTAGGCGGTTGCTATGGTATTTTGGGTGGTTGCTAGGCGGTTGCTAGGGTGTTCTGGGTGGTTGCTAGGATATTCTGGTTGGTTGCTAGGGTGTTCTGGGTGGTTGGTAGGTGGTTGCTAGGGTGTTCTGGGTGGTTGCTATGGTGTTGCTAGGTGGTTGCTAAGGTATTCAGGGCGGTTGCTATGGTGTTACTAGGTGGTTGGTAGTTGTCACAGATGGTTACTATGGAGTTTTTATAGTTCTTAGCATGATCTTGGCATGATTTAGCACTTAACTAATCGCCATTAGCATGTAGCTATTTACTGCTAGCATGTGTAGCATGTTGGAAGTGCTGTTTTCTAGCATGAGTCAAAAGAGCCAAACCTCATCTCTATACGATGTTCTGATTCAGAGATATAGGTCTGGCAAAACGGTTGCTAGGGTACTCAAGTTTGGTTGCTATGGAGTTGCTTGGGAGCTGGAAGCTTTAAACTTAAGAAGTTTAAAGTGGTTTGAAGTTTAAAGTAGTTTCAAGTTTATGATAGATAGATAGACATAATTTATGAGTTTAAGAGTTCATAAGTCTATGAATTCATGAGTTTATAAGTTAATTAGTTTATAAGTGTATGAGTGTAGAGTTTATAAGTTTAAATGAAGTAAATTTAGTAGTTTGAAGTTTAAATTAGTTTAAAGTTTAAATTAGTTTGAAGTTTAAAGTTTAAATTAGTTTGAAGTGTAATTTAGTTTGAAGTTTAAAGTAGTTTAAAGTTTAAAATAGTTTAAAGTAGATAGAGAGATGAGTTTGTTAGTTTAAATGAGCCTCATTCACTCATATAGTATATAGAACGGCAGTTTGATTTAGTCTTCAAGGTGTTTAGATTAAATTTTTTGTCGGTTGGTGAGTTTGAATCTGGATTTGAATTTTTTAGAACTCCCCAATGTAAGTCAATGGGAGTTTTTCTGAGTTTTGATCGGCATTTTTAGGAAAACCGTAAGTCCGATCAGTCTGAAAAGATATAGCAACTCGAGTCAGAACAGTTTGAAGGTCGAGTTTGGAGCATGTAGGGTTAAAGCTCTAGGAGGAGATGCATTTAGTTTTTTTAGTCTCAGAATAATAATAATAATAATATGTTTAAATAGGATTTCAGTAAGTTGGCTCTCTCAAGTCAACTTAATAACTAGATTAAAAAGTTCGTCGAGACAAACTTTAAGTTGGCTTGAGAAAGCCGGACCAGAAAGTTTGAAGTTTAAAGAAGTTTGAAGTTTAAAGTAGTTTAAAGTTTAAATTAGTTTGAAGTTTAAAGTAGTTTAAAATAGTTTAAAGTAGTTTAAAGTAGTTTGAAGTTTAAAGTAGTTTGAAGTTTAAATTAGTTTAAAGTTTAAATTAGTTTAAAGTTTAAATTAGTTTAAAGTAGTTTAAAGTAGTTTGAAGTTTAAAGAAGTTTGAAGTTTAAAGTAGTTTAAAGTTTAAATTAGTTTGAAGTTTAAAGTAGTTTAAAGTTTAATTTAGTTTAAAGTTTAAAGTAGTTTAAAGTAGTTTGAAGTTTAAAGTAGTTTAATTTTATTTTTATTATTACAAATAAGAACAAAGAAGCAACTTACAAACAATAGGACAAATACAATAGAGCAAAGATACAAATAAAATAAACTTTTTTCAGCTACAGTAGGTTTATTTAACATATAGTAAGAAATACTACAGAAATTGAATAATCAAGTGTATAACTAAAGCAGTGCATAGTCTTCAATGTATGAATTAAATATGAACTGATTCTTATTAAAAATACAAGTGATTCAGTCAAGAGCAGTGAGTGGTTTTCTCTTTGTCTTTTGTTGTTTGATTAACATTAATGAGACAGACAGCAGTTTATTATACTGCTTTCCCTTTATGACCGAATGCACGGATCCAATTTACTGACACGCATCGGTTTTCACCCAGCTCTTTACGCTAATTTAAGACATAACTGAATAGTTTACGTGAATACCCCACACAACAGCATTTTTACATTATTGTGCGTCTATCTGACCATTCAAGTGCAATAAGACTTGAAAGAGGACTGAATCCAGGATCACATGCCATCTCAGAGGCGGCTTTCTGTGCGCGCTTCATGTGTGTGTCAGTCAGCGCGAGCAGCAACCGCTTTGAGTTCTTTTTCACAGCTTATTGCGCTTAAAAACACGAATAACTCTAAACATCAAGTACGTCCCACTCTTTATTTTCTCATTCATGGATTCTTGTTTCATCACTCTTACGTATGACATATAACTTTAAATAGTACTATTATATATGTATAATATATCAAATACACAGTATTAAAAAATATATAAATACAATTTTATACTGTATAAGAAAATATTATATTAATTTTTAAAAATTCTTCAAAGCCTGAATACATCTCCCCAGATGTTTTTGGAGATTTTTCCAGATTTCCGAACTTTCTGTTCGGTTTTTCTCTTTTTTTGAGCCATGTTGTCCATTTTAGCATTTCATTTTTGTGGATGAAATAAAATATTTGGATATTTAATCAATAATAAAAAGAAAAGACATTTACATTTACTCACATTTATTAAAAAAAATTAAAAGTGCATGATCAGTCTGAAATCCCATGGTCAATAATCTCATGAAGCTCAAAGAGCCCAGTAAACGTGCTAAGTGGTTTTCCGTTTGAATATCTGTACAAATAAATCTGCAGATTCACCTCGGGAATACTTTCTAAAAAAGGAATAACACTTTAAAATTGCATTTCTGTAAAAAACGAAAGACTATATACATCTTTTCGTTCATTAAGAGCCATCTATCGGAAAATCATTTTGTTGCCATGGAACAACAAATTAACTTGAAAAATCTAAATAACACTGTAGCACAAAACTGTATAACAGACATTTCACATTTTATGATGCATGGCCGATTGTACACAGCAGCAGATAAATATGCCTAAAAAGCAAAGCAAAGTTTGAAGCCTGAGATGATAAATATTACACTCGTGTGGACTCTACAATACAGCTTCCCAGGATGCATTGTGTCAAAACAGTTTAAAAAAAAGGTTCGTAAAAACAAATGTTCTTCATACTATGTTTAGGTAAATACTGCGCATTTTCCGAGCTTTATCCCGTCAGCTCCACCGGCAGCTCTCGGCTACACAGCGCCTCCCACTGACGAGCCAGGATCGATATCAACCGTTCTCTGCTGTCCGCCCCTGGTACGAAAATACACCACTGCACCTCGCCCTCGGCTCCTCCGACCCCCTGCGTCCGGTCGCCCTTCCCGTCGGCGTCTGCAAAATGGTCCATGGTAAGGTGGCACAAAAGATCCGGCCCGGGAATGTCGTCGAACACCAGCGTGAGGGCTTGCGGGTAAGTCTGGTAGCCCATTAGCACGCGGTCCAAGTCGCGAATCCGACGGGCGTCCGTGAGGCGGTACTTGTCTCTTTGCGGCGGCTCTTTCGCGAATTCGGGTAGCGGGTAACTGATGTGGTCTTCATCCAGGAGGAAGACGTCCGTGCTGGTGAGTATAAGAGTCTTGGGTTGTAGGATAGTCTGGTTCTGGCTGGTTTGGCCCGGAATGATGTGGACCTGGAACACCAGTACGTACAAAAGGATGTTGAAGGAGTGAGACTGCGCCTGCGGGGTCTTTCTTTCCGCAACGATGAAGGTGAGGTCTCCGATTTCTTCCTCATTTGGGAATACAAACTTCACCTTGCTGGAGTGGACCAGCTCGTAGTTCTCCATTTTACCTGATTTATGAGGGAATACAATATCATTGGTAAACATTCATTCAAAAGGATGAGCAATATATAGGATTTTTACGCGATATATTCTAGACATCCAAGCCATCAAACCTGTGCTTTTGTTTCCAAACTGCGAGTAGAAATCCAGCTCAGAAGGTTCAGGAGAGGGAACTTTCTCCAGCAGGGACAAAACCATCATCAGCTGCTGCAGGAAGCGATGCGTGCCGTAACCGTCACGGGTCAGACAGGAAATTATGTGATCAGCTGAGGGCCCTTTGAAGAAGGAAACATTACTCTTTAACTCTTTAAACTTACTTAACTGTTTTTACTCTTAGTTTCATCGCACTGTTAGTGGGGATGCTAAATATATCAAATAAATAGTGATGCTTGCAAAACTGTTGTACACACATTTTTAATCTTAACACACACATAAGGGCACTTGCACCTGTCTGCCGTATAAAAAATGACAAAAAAAACATAGAATGTGAGCTTCTTACCAAAGGCATTTTCCCTAGAGATAAACAGCAATGCTATATTAGCAGTTCCTTGTTGCACAAATGAAGCAAATGGAATGAAAACACAGCATGCACTTATATTTATTGGTACATCTTTTGATTACGCTGATTATTACAATTGGTGTCGGCTTGATAAATATGTCATCTAATCACGTGCGTTTGGACAGAAAATTGTACGAGTAGTGATCTCGGTCAAAACAAACTCACCGACGACTCGGAAGTACTGATCAAACAAGCCCACGTTGACGCTCTGCAGGTCCTTCAGTTTGAGGGTGAAGCAGAAGGAGATGAGGAAATCTGTGTCCTTATGCTCGGATGGTTGCCAGGTCCACATCACTGCAAGATCAATGTAATGAATCAATGTTAATGTTCTAGACTGATTACTAGAACAGAATACAAAAATATATATGTTAAGAACCGAACAGTCTGTGAAAATAAAATACAACAGAACAGAATGCTTTCATAAGATAGAATAGATCTCTGAAAAGATAATACAATATAATAAAAAACAAAATAAAAAACAATGCATCAGAAGAATAACTGAATAGAATAAAATATCACAGAATATCTACAGAACGGAATACATTAGAATTTAATAGAATTAAATAGCAGAGAATATATCTGAAGAATGGAATACAACAGAACTAAATGAAATATAATAACAGAATACATCTGAAGAACAGAATACAATAGAACTAATTAGAATAAAATAGAACTGAATAGAATAAAATTGCCGAGAATATACCTGAAGAACAGAATACAACACAACTGAAAAGAATAGAATATCTGATGAACAGAATAAAATAGAACTGAATAGAATAAAATAGACGAGAATATACCTGAAGAACAGAATAAAACAGAACCGAACAGAATAATATAGCCGAGAATATACCTAAAAAACTGAATAAAATATAACTGAATAGAATAAAATAGCCAAAAATATACCTGAAGAACAGAATAAAACAGAACCGAACAGAATAATATAGCCGAGAATATACCTAAAAACAGAATACAACACAACTAATTGGAATAGAATATCTGATGAACAGAATACAATTGAACGGAATAGAATAAAATAGCCAGTAATATACCCTGAAAAACAGAATACCCTGAAAAACAGAACACAACAGAACTGAATAGAATAAAATAACAGAATATCTGAAGAACAGAATACAATAGAACTGAACAGAATAAAATAGCCAAGAATATAACCTGAAGAACAGAATAGAATAAAAGAACAGAATATCTGAAGAACAGAAAACAATAGAACTGAACAGAATAGCACAGAAAAAAATCATTACATTAAAACAATATATCAGAACAACTATATCTGAAAACAGATTGGAATAAAAAGAACGAAGTCGCACAAAACAGAATGAAATGCATTTGCATAACAGAAAAAGAATAAAACTGAATAGAAAAGAACAATAGAACTGAATAAATCAGAAGAACAGAATATAATCAAACTGAATTTATCAGATTAACAACAGAACTGAATATACTTGAAGATGAGATTATAATAGAATTGTCATTGTAAATGTAAAGTAAGGTTTTGCTCACTTGATTGGTTGGTGAGCGAGGACGCCGTGTCGTCCAGGATGAAGTAAATGGCTTTGGTGGACAGCAGGACACAGGCTGTTGTCTCCACATCAGGAGATCTGTAGAAGAGCACCGACGTCCACAAGATGTGTTTCAGCTCTTCATTCTCCACCTGCATGCCATCAGCAAGATAAACACCCCTTTGTCTCATAATACAGCAGTTTATTTAGTGGCGTTTGCTTAGACAAGCATTACTGCTCAAACTTATGGTCTGGGTTTTGTTTCTTCCATTCAGTTTCTGCAAACGAACATGAATGATACCTTAAAAAATGCTAGTTTTCATTTGATTTTGAAGAAACACCTCAAATTAAGTGTAGGGCATAAATAATTCTAGTGAGGGTAGCTAATCATGTCGCAAAGTTCAAATGTTAGGCGTGTTTGTTTACGGTTTAAATTCAGTCTAGAATATCCTGTACAAACAGTGCACTGATTACATAGGACATTTGAGAATGAGTGGAAAATAGTTCAGATAGTCGCCTTTTGATAACAAGGGCAGCTGGCCAAATGTAACAGAGTCAAAGTAAATAAACAAATTCACCGGAGCCAAGAGCGCACACAGGAAGAGAGGGGTTGACAGAGAGTACAAAACGAGGAATATACAGTGAGAGGACGACAATAAACCCAAGGGATTGTGAAGGAAACTTCCATAGGGAAAATTCTACGACATAACCATCCAGGAAATTTCCTCATATTAGATCTGAATGTGTGAAATGAGCGAACGACTTGCCTCAGCAATATTGTCGTGGAAGAAGTGAACAAGCTGGTCCCCCTTGAGAGATGAGATGAGGAGTAATGAAGAGGAGAGTGAGAGGTGCGAGGGACATAGGTTGTCCTCCATCAGCTGCTGAATGAGAGATTTGGCTGGATACAGCAGAGACAGGGTCAGATGGGGCCTTGGAACTTCCTGAGGGACGCTGTGAAAAAAGCAGTGCAGTATATCTACTGTGAAAACAGCTAAGAAGAACCATTAAAGTTTTACTAATTAAAAAATGCTGCCTTAGGAAAAGTGAGTAGTCATTTAGCAGATGTGTTTTATCACCTCTTCTGCATTTCTGTTATCCATTAAAAAGCATTTCATCTGTAAAATTAGGATTATGGATATGATTGAGCTGGGATTACTTTTCTAGTCCAAAGAACATCCGTTTTAGAGTTACATAATTCTTTGTGAAAAAATTATGTTACTTGCACTTCTGGCATCCTTGCAATTTAGGCTTGGTCATGACATAAGTTGGTTAAAAAACAAGTTTATCACACTAACCTCATGCTCACCGCTATGGCTATGATTTCAAAACATTATGAATAATGCTATTTCCCAACCCATTTCACCTGTAAAGTTAGGATTAGGGTTAAGGATAGAGTTATTGTCCTTTCTTTTCTAGAAACTTATTTTTTTAAGAGTTACCAACATAATTCTTATGCTAACAGCTATGGATATAATACACAAATAAACAAATGAGCAATCACACAAATAAATACAACTGAACAAAGATACGATTTAAATAAACAGTGTTTTAAGATTTTCAAAAAGACGCGGAAGAGAACTCAGTTCAGTATCGCCCACTATTTAGTATGAGAGGCGGGTTTTTTTGTGCTCGTTTTGGATGTGTGCACAGTACAGAAAACAGTGCACAAGTCTTCTTGCGCTTTAATGTTTTAAAGTCATATTAAATGCACACAAAGGAATCGATAAGAGGAATCGCATTTTTAATTTTATAGCAAGTATCTGATTCCTGTAGCCTGACAAGCCAGAACCACATCAAGATGTCGGGTCTGGGAACACACCATTGGCATGGCTCAATCCGAGGGGCGGGATAAATGGTTGTCTTTCAAATTCCCTCTACACGCAATAGGATAGCGCTACAACCAACCAGAGCGTTTTCCCACCAGCGGAGCTAGTTGATAGATTAAACTTTTGCTGTATCCGGTCGGCAAAACTCCGAACACATTTTCCTTTTTTAAGAACGACATCAGTGCCGTTCTTTGTTCTATTCTCAAAGAAAAGCTTAACTCCAAGTCTTACAGAGTCCCGGCCAAAGCCGATTCGAAAGACCGCTGTTCGCCAGCAGCAGCAGCAGCTCTTCTTTGTTTTCAAGTAGCAGGGAATTCACGAGGAACCGTCACAACTCTGCCGTCGTTATGTTAAGCCCACCGAATCAATACACGATGTGATTGGCCTGACTAGAGTTTGGTTTTTCCAGCTCACAAGCCAATAGAGAGTTGCTAGACGACCTTGGCTGCAAATTACATTTGCTGCTGTGAGGGTGCGTCAAGATTTTTAGGCTATGATTCCTGATCTTAAGTAACCCTAGGAATATTCTTGCTGAAAGCGTCTTGCCAAAAGGCACAAATGTTGAAAACCTTTGCAGAGTTTGGGCCTACACCCTTTCAGTTACATTCCAGGCTACAGCTTAGGTCTGGGGCTAAAATGACATCCATGTTAACATAGCTTTAGAAATACTAGTAACAAATGAGCTCCTTTACCTGCTGGTAGGTATTCTTTTGGTGGTTGTAGCTGGAGCAGGATAACTGTGCACTCTCAAGTGTCCTTTCTTGGTGCGCTGCAGGGCGATGGTCTTAATTTCCCGCAGATTGGATCGAAGCTGCATGAACTCTCTCAGGAAGGTGAACTTGTCTTGTGGAAGGGCAAAAACAATAGTCAGATGCTCGTGACCCGCCATCAGTTCTACAACATGGTTATCATAGAAACGGCGAGAGTTTGAGACGGCCCTACACGAACAACAGCTCTGCTTTGGGTCAAGTAGCGTGAACGAGAGCGGGATACGGGTTACTTTGGAGCAGCTCCGCATCACACTCGCTTCCGAAGAGTCCCGGGACGACAGAGTGACAAAGTCTACCTTGAGAATGCAGAGGTGCCGAGAAGTAAGGAAGAGGATCATGGGATTGGAGGTTTGGTCCTGATCACTTTCAAACAGGCTGATTTGGGAAAAAAAGTCTGAGGGTACTGAGTTCTTTGGAAATTGTTGGTTGTTTGTGACATTTTTGTCGGAGGTAGATGGGTCTAGATTAAGGAAATGGATCAAGTGTCCACCTTTTACGCTGTCATTGCTTTCCTCAAAGTCCCAAGAGTTCAGAAACTGTCGGATGAACACCTGTGAGTTAGAGGAGTTCAAAACTTGCTCTTCAGTTTGGTCCACATGAGGACTAACGCAAGAATGCATCTCCTTCAGACTTTGGGCATCTGAGAAAAAGAACCATCTCGTATTGCTTGACTTCACCTTCAAAGAGACACAAACCTCTGGAATATCAAACTGAAAGGTCTCAATGTTGGTGTACGGCACAACCAAGTCTATCTCAAGGTTCTCCGCTAGTTCCTCCAGGTTACTCGCAGGTTCTTCTGACCGTATGTGTAAAACCACAAGCGAGCTGTCCATTGCCACCAAACAACATGGGCACTGACTCAAACCTTCTCCAACACTGATGTAAAGAGACCAAGCCACCATTTTTACATGATCATCTGCATATTCTCGGTTCACATCATCTGATCCCTTTTCCTGAACAGTAGATGAGGAGGAACAACCCATGATCTTGTTGGTATCATCTAGAGTCATCTCAAAGTACCCATCCCCAGAGTGAGGGCTGCCTTGGTCTGTGCCCTCCAGAGAAGTGGTTTTGCAAAGAATCGGGGTTGATTCTATTCTATTAGCCTGGCTGATGTGAGCAGAAAGTTGCTTGGTAAACTCCGGGTTGGTGGTAGTGTAGGACAGTAAAGTAGGAGGCACAAAGAGATTCAAAAGACTTGTGGTCCAAGGTTTCCACTCCTCTTCACAACAACAGGGGCTAAAGAGAAATTAAACAACTTGTTTTAGTTTTGGTTTAGTTTGGTTTTGAAATCTTCAGTGTTCAACCATAACCACTCAACCTTTAAGGATTTCAAAGCAGATCCTGGAACAACATTGCAATCAACCCATCTGATTTGAGGGACAAGTTTACAGTTCAAGTCAAGTTTAGGCTTACAACCAGGGTTAGGCGCTTCTACATCAGTATTATTCACCTATCATTTCCCTCTGATTTTAGGGATAACTTATGGGTAGGGTTAGGTTTAGGGGTAGGAATATGGTTAGGACAAAGTTTTCTGACTGGAATGTTGTTCCAGGATCAACAAAATATGACCCAGGAATGCGTCTAACTCTGCAAAATCTGGACCATGTAACAACCTGTACTTTACTTTTCGGGACTTCCATACATGCAGACATATCAGGTAACACTTTTACTCTTACACTCAATCAAAAGTAATAAGCCCAGAAACACACTCTAAGCAAGTGCACAAACAAAATACAAAAGTTTGGTAAAAGCATCGCCACCACTCAGTCTTTGTTTTACATAACACGTAACCATGTAACAGACCTTAAGAAGTCTATCAAGGGATAAAGTTATGTTAAAATTTATCCTCAAACTTTTGATCTGCAATGACAAAAGCTGACCTAAGCGGTGTACCAATTCAAAGGCTGCATGCTTCGAAGGACTCAGACTTCAAAGGCCAAGAAGGTCGGACTGAGCTTTGTTAAATGGGACAGTCTAGCCTACGGAGTACTGTTGTTGGCGTCTAGCAACTGTGGCAGCTGTCATTGATGAGTGACTAACGTTTGTACTAGACTTTTTTGAAAGTTGAAACTGTCTAAAAACAAAACAGGGCTAAAAAAACTGTCTAAATATTTTCACCACGG
This sequence comes from Abramis brama, assembly GCF_963993115.1. Taxonomy (NCBI): domain Eukaryota; kingdom Metazoa; phylum Chordata; class Actinopteri; order Cypriniformes; family Leuciscidae; genus Abramis; species Abramis brama. The sequence continues at coordinate 26,679,801 of NC_139968.1, read as the reverse complement.
TCCATTTCTGTTTATAATAGAGTATAAACTATACATAATCGCATCTTAGTAAGATAAGTCAACATCTGACCCGCTTTAAAGGTTTTAGATTATTTAGGTTATTCGATATTTGACGATTCGATAAGTTGAAACCCACACGTTTAAAAGTGTAATTCGGCAATTTCTCTAATAAAAAAAAATCCTGCTTTCACCAGCTCGTAATGAATTCTGGGGTAGGCAAGGCCATGAAGGATCCATCTGATATTATCCTTAATTTCACGGGAAACAAAGGACACATTTGGAGGCCGCATTTGAAGGAGCCCTCGAATTGGGACAGCCTTTGGCGCGCCATGGTGATGCAATCAGCCTTTGAATGCGGCCTTTGAAGGATGCAGCCTCTGAATTGGGACGCAGCACCAAAAGGAAAAAAATGGACAGTAGCCTTTTGATATAGCGGCCCTTGTGGCAACAATGAGAATGCAATAACTACTTGCATTGCATAATGAATTGTACTCTGAAATATTTTTGGATGCAATTAAGCTTGAAATATAGCTTTGCGTTTGCGTAGAGTATGTTACGGGCATAGCAGAAACAAAACAGAAGTTTATAAGAACTGACCTGCTCTCAAAGGTGACCTCCGTAGAAAAACTGGAATCAACTTGAGTTTTAACCTGCAAAAAAGGATTTGTTTTTGCTGGCACCACAAAATTAATTAATTAATTAATTGAGCTGTAACACAAACCCACCTGTGGGATGACCTCACAGGCTGAGCTGTAAACATCATAGCATCTCTGGGTAAGTGTAGAATCCACAGGAGTTAATATCTCTTTGGTAATAAAAGCTTTTTCTATAGTTATATCTGAAAGGGAGATGGAAAGCAAAAAGTTATTCTTGTCACGTAAGTTTTATTCACACAGTAAACAAATTCGATGTGGTGATGATGAAAATGAATAGTGATGATTTGATTTGTTTGTTTGTTCAGTCAATATATGGTGTATCATCATTGGTTGATACGGTAATGATGCAAGTGTCATCAAACAAAATATTAAATAAAAAAATGTAATCACACACAAAAAAAGACTACAGTAGTCTTAGAAGTCAGTAGACTACTGTAGTCTTATTCTAGACTACAATTTTATTCCATATATACACACACACGTTTAAATCATATTTTAGAGAGTGCATAACACTGAATATTTAGAAGTCGTCGGCAGAAATGGAAAGTATCAAAATCACCCGAGGCTGTTGCTTAGTAACTAACACTCTAGAGACAAATATGGAGATCATATGCTTTATCAATCAGGCCCAATCGGTATTAGAGCAACAACTGCAAATTAACCACCACAAAATCAACGTTTAGGCTAGTTTGAAACTGCAAAGCAAAGAAAATGGATGCCCATTTTATTGATTTAAAGCAAAGTTATGAGAAAAATCTGGGAGGAATGCTGATGAAATTAGATTTTATTTTTTGCAGAAATTGGCACACCAAATCTCCAAAACATAATTATGACCGGCAGAGCTGTCTGCAAGTCAGGAGTAACTGAACAGAAATGTAAATTAAATAAGATTTAGATCACTTGTGCAAAGAAAACTGGGCAAAGAAAAAAAAATTAGATTCAGATTGATCATTTGCAATCATTACGTAATGAAGAAACCATGTAAATGCAGATTAATAACAAACAGCTGAAATATTAAAAAGTATAATAATGTTGTAGGAAATTTGTGATGCCAAAACAGAGAAATAATGTCTCATGATGTTCAACGTCAGTTTTACATAATGTCATGCAATCAGAGGGACGTTTTTTATTTTTAAAGGTGAAGTGTGTAATTTTTTCATGTCACTACTATCTCCTCTCACATCTTTATACGCATTTAAAACAAGTTTGGGCCGGGACTACTTGTTAATCTGACCAATGACAGATGGGAGTGTTTGAGAATTTAGTTTGAAATGACACACTTCACTTTTAACTCTATGTTTGTGTTTCCCCCCCTCGTCCCAGCAGCGCGATACATACATGATTACCTTGACTGGAGCAGGTGGAACGGGACAGAGAGGGGGAGGAAGAGGAGGGTGGCGCGAGAGAGGACGAGGAGGACTGTGGCCCGCCGGCGGCCTGCCCCGGGACGTCACTCACCTGACAACAATAACATCAGGCTTTGCTTTAGCGGAAAGCACAACCAAGACCAATGGAGGTCAATGTAAAGGGTGCGAGCAATCATAAACGTCTTAACGTTTTACAACATGTCCAAACCAGAACGACAAGCGATACATCGCATTCATGTTAATCTGAGTTTTTGAGTAGCTCCACCCACACAGAAATCTCACTGGTCCAAATCCTGCTCCATATCAAACATCAAATATCTTCTGATCTCGAAACATGAAGGCCTCAGAATAATACTGAGTTCATGTTATTTCGGAAATACCGTAATTACATTTTTTCAGGTTTAATTTTCTAAAAGCTCTTGATTTTTTTTGACGAAATATAAAAACAACCAAAACTGCAGCCGTTCAACAGAAAAAGATAGTCAGAGGGGACACATTTTACATGCTATTTTATTATAGACAAATTTCCCTGATGTACTTTCTAAGTTCTTAAATTTAAAGAAAACAAATGTAATATTTAAATAGTTTAAAACAATATTTAAATTATTACAATTATTTAAAATTATATTTAAATTGTTTAAATTAAATTATTTTAAACAAATAAAATAAATCCTGAGACACAGAACTGCCAATTCTTTACAAACTGAACAGCTCTAATGTAATTTTAATGTCATTAAAATTACGGTAATTCCGAGACATGAGCGCAACATAATATTACAATAGCATATGCAAAAGTAGATGCATTGACAACAACCACATTTATTTCATGTCTTTATAATATAGCAGGACTGCAGTCAAGTCTAGTGGAGATGATATCCAGTCACTATCAGAGTCTGGCCAGGCGGAGGCGCCACAACTCGTGTCATTCTCTTCACTGGATAATTTGTGTTATGCAATAGATGCTGACACAAAAATGCATCAATGCGAGCATATAAAGCCAGACACTGAATCATCTTTTTCTTGAATTCTCATGAATGGATATCAAGGTTTAGCCCGATTCACACCTAAAAAGATTGTTTGAGAATAATAATGTGTCACACTCAGTTGAAAGAAAGCCATCAGCACACGCCTTAAACAGTAATTACATCAGAAAACCCTTAATCTGGCAGATGAAACAGTGGTTTGCATAAGAGCCTATTACATAACCGTTTTATTTAGGAAAGCTTTTAGTTTTTTAAACATCTTTCAATGTTTTTATTATGTTTTGTAAAATGTTCCTAATGAACAACATCAAAACCATCTATTAATAATAAAGGCCAATAGTAATAATAATAATTGTATAATTATAATGAGGATAATAAAAATAACATTATTTATTATTATACTTAAAAAGTACTAAAAAAGGAATTTTCCTACTAAACAAAACTAAAGCAAAACAGTCTAATAATAAATATCAAAATAATAATAAGGTAAATAGTAATAAATTATAATGGTATAATTATTATTATTATTATTATTATAATGAAAAAAGTACTAAAAGGAATATTACTACTAAACAAAATCAAAACAGTCTAATAAATGTTAAAATAAAAATAAATAATAATGTAATATAATAAAATTAACAATAAATAATTATTATCATCATGAAATAGTATTAAAATTAATTTCCCTATTAAACAAAAGCAAAACAGTCTAATAATAAATGTTAAAATAATATTAATGTTAAATAATAATAATAATGTATAAGACAATGAGTAGAGCAAAACAGTCTAATAATACATGTTAATAATAATAATAATAATGTTAAATAAATATAAATGTTATAATAATAATAAATAATAATTATTATTATTATTATTATGATGATTATGAAATAGTGCTTTTCCTACTAAAAAGCAAAACATTTAAATAATAATTAACTTTAAAAGTAAATAATAATGTTGATAATAATAATCTGTTTAATTAATATTTGCATACAAAACAAGTATAAAATACCTTTTTGTCACTGTTTGCCATTCGGTCTTTGGCCACTTTGGCTTTCTGAATGGCTTTCAGCACCTCCACGGTGTCGAGCTCTTTCTCTGTGGTGGTCGTACCGTCCAAACACACCTGCGCGACAAACGTGAATTACATTTCTCTATCCTTTAAAAACAAATGTCCTGAAAACCACCTCATTAATGTAATATGACACTCTTCCTTCAAAGCGTAACAATGATGAGGAGCTCCATACCTCAGAGGCCCTGTCGCAGAACTGGGCCAGAACTTTAGTCCTGTAATCTGGGATGATGCACATGGGGTTTTCAGCTAGAGTCAGTTTCTCCAGACAGGGAAGAGTGCTGATGTGTTTAATTTCATCCAGCTATGCAAAACAAGAAAGAGAGAATTATATCGAGCAAATAATTGCGTCAACAAAATTAAATTTCACGAAAGTCAGTGCAAATAATAAACTACCTGAGCTAATTTATTCCTGTTTAAGTCCAAATTAACCAAGGAGTAAAGTTTACTGAGACCGGAGAGCGTCTCCAGCTGATTCCCAGCCAGATTCAAAGTCTTGACATTCCCGAGTTTAGTGTGAATGCACTCCAGGACGGTGAGTTTGTTGAAGGACAGATCCAGGTGAACCAGGTTGTACAAATGCTGCATTGAAAAATGTAGAAATAAATACATAGGCTTATTTAAACCACACTATCTTTGCATATTAAGACATTATTTTGAGACAACACACCTGGAGGTTTTCCACGAGAGACAACTCATTATGGCTGAGGTCAAGAAATTCCACTTCAGGAATCAGTTTCTACAACAACAATAAAGACCAGGAAAAGCACAACTTTTATAATCAACAAGGAAATAACTGGTATTTATTTCATATAAGGTAAGCCAGCTCACCACAGACTCATCGATGCAGCGTATGAAGTTTCGGCTCATGTCCAGAGTGGTGAGCATCTTCCACGTGGGAATGATCGCCGTCACGGGACAGTCCGTATCCACACCCTCAGGTTCCCAATGCGCAAATTCAGACGCTTCAGGAACTAAGATTTCCTGTCGGAGGAGGAGCGTACATTGTCATTCGCACAACTTTCAGTGGCAGTGAACAGGTTGAGAAGCTTGGTTGGTTTTGAGACATTTTTTGGTCTTTTAAAAAAGCAAAACAATTAAGTCAAAAACTAAAAACGTTGCAACCTTTAAACGTAGGGGTGGGCGATATGACCAAATTCTTTTTTTCATGATACGAGACATTTTATTTGATGATAACGATATATATCACGATATGTTATCTCATTTCTGTTATTAAAAATAAGGAAAAAAGAAGCAAATTACAAACATTAGGACAAATACAATATAAAAAATAAAAAAAATTTAAATTAAGTTTTTCAGGTACAATAGGTTAATGTAATTATACTGATACACATCCAGTTTACACCCTACAGTTTACTTTCACTTAAAGGGATAGTTCACCCAAAAATCTCACCCTGAACCCATCCTAGGTGTATATGACATTCTTCTTTCAGACAAATACAATCGGAGTTATTAAAGAATGTCCTGGCTCTTCCAAGCCTTATACTGGGAGTGAACAGATATTTTTTTGAAAGTCCATTAAAGCGCATCCAACCGTGATATGTCATACATCTAGGATGGCTTCAGGGTGAGTAAATCATGGGCTAATTTTCATTTTTGGGTGAACTATCCCTTCGTTTACATGAAAACTCCACACAATGGTCATTTTGACATAATTGCGTGTGTATTCGACCAATCAAGTGCAGTAAGATGTGAAAGAGAACTGAATTACCGATCGCATGCTGAGAGACGGGGGTTTCTGTGCATCAAGTTCTTTTTCACTGCTTATTGTGCTTTATAACACTTTTTAACATCGAGCACGTCCCAAGTTCACAATCGCCTTCTGAGAGAGGCAGCTTTCTGTGCACGCACCGCACAAAGTTCCTTTTCAGGATATACTGCGCTTAGAACTCTTTTTAACATCAAGCACGACCTGCTTTTTATATTCTCATTCATGCTTTTCATCGCTCTGAAGTGCCAGTAGTGCTATGTATTTGCATACCGCGATACACAATATAGCAAAATCTCTAACGATAGACATTTTATACCATGGAAGTGATATCGCCATACCGCCCAGCCCTATTTTATCGGACCCTAAAACCATCCATTTTTGTTATTAGAGAAGCTCTACTGCATTTTGAGATTCCAAAACCTAAGTTATAATCTAACGCAACGACAGAAGCATCTAAAGTACCGTCATACTGCTGGCTGAGAGGTGTATGCTGAGCGTGGCCAGCGTGGGCTTGAGGGAAGGCAGACCTTTTAACTGTCCGGCATCGCAATCACTGATCTGAAAATAAAATAGAAAAAAAAAAAGTGTTAGAAACATCATCCATCGCAGACTCTCGATTTAACACAAAACGCAAACTTGAGTGTCTTCACCTCGATCTGGAGCAGCGCCTTAAAGATGGACAGGTCAAACGGAAGGCTCTGCTCCTCAATGTTACTCGTCCCCACCGCTTTTTTCATTCCAGGGACCTGCGTTTGAAGATTTTATGTATAGCTTTTAGTTATTCTTGTAATGTGCAAAAACCAATACGGCGATTTGATATATTTATACAGTTAGATGATTTAACGTAACATTTCTTTACTTGAAACAAAATGACATGCCCAAGTGTGCGCACACCTCCTGAAAAGTGAAGCCAAACCCTTTCGATCGCCCTCTGGTGGCTGGCTGCAGTACAGGTCATAAGCCTGTTCATTTTCCTCTCCATGTGTTCAAATGGGACACGAGCCACACTAAAAAAATCCCATTACACTTCAAATCATTTTTTTCTCTCATTTTAGGTAGTTCTTATCACACTGGCGTATGTTCAAGTGTTTGTTTTTCCAATAAGTTTGGTTTTAGTTAGTTATTTGAAGCTATAAAAATGCAGTGTGGGCGGACCTTAATAGTGCAGGGCTCTGAATGACATAATCGGCAATGACCATTTCTGGGATATTTTGGCTTCATTTTTCTAGAGTGGAAGGAAGCAGAGATGGTCTGTTTTTATAGTCTATGGTCATGCATGATTAGGACACGCTGTTAGTGAAGATTCAGCACACACAGGCCTCAAAATAATATGGAATTCCTGCTATTTCAGAAACACTGTAAAATTTAAATTTTTGTCTAATAAAATAAATAAAATCTCTTTTCCTCACTTTTCCTAATTGAAAGTGATAAAATAACCCAAACTGCAGTGGTGCAACAGTTCAATCAAGTCAGAAATTTATATATTATTATTCATATTATTTTATCATTTTAAATCATATATATATATTAAAAAAATAAATAAATAAATAAGTCAACAAAGCACTGAAACGTTATAATGTACGTAAAATACATGTTCATAAAAAGATGGATAATTTTAATATTTAAACCTGTTACAATCAAAGAGTAAACAAAAAATATGGACAATAATTTAAGTATAAGCATAAACACAATAATTATCTGTATTGGAGATTTAATAACATTTTTAAATAATAATAATAATAATAATAATAAAAGAAGTACACTATATATTATACAAACACGCATGCACACACACACACATATTTTATATATATGCTGCGCATGTATAAAATGTAATCAATAATAATAATAAATGTGTGTATACTGTATATAAAATTTATATAATAAATTTATCAGCGAATCCATACTGACATATCGGGTACCAAGGAATCATACTTTCAGTAAAGTGACAGACTCAGACCTTGAGGTACTTGAGGCGGCAGGTGAAGTCCAGGATGTGCCCGAGGTCGGCCTTGGCGTCTCCGTTGGCACAGGTGGGCTTGGCGAGTTTCAGCTGCTGCGTGACGGCGTACAGCTGGAGGGGTCTGAGAAAAAACACCTGGCCCGCTGCCAACAACTGCTCACCTGGGAGAAGAGACACAACCACCATATTTCATAGAGAATACTGGAATGCATACATGATGATAAAACTGATCATATTATGTGTAAATAAATATTTTAAAATGGGATTTGTTGAACATGCAAAAATATTTTAGTCATTTATCAGCTACTATGCGCCAATATAGTCTCTTTTTTTTGCATTTCTTCATCATCGGTAGAAAATATGTAATATGATAATAAGGTTTTATCTTTTCCAATTAAAAAGCCTTTTTTTCTATACCAGGTTGCAAGACTATAGATGTCGAATGCAAAAGTCTAATTCGGAGCTTTATTATAAAATTACAGATTTTAAATACTGCCAGTTATATCAGTTATCAGTCAATACATTTAATTCTGTACATTTCAAGCATGTAATAACTGGCTATTGAAATAAAGTAACAGACCGTTATGAAAGAGCTCTTCAGCCAGGGCAGCAGCGATTCCATTGATTTCCTGAAAATAAGGAAGTTTTTGTCAAAACTGGAAATCTAATGTCACGTCATTGAGCTTTAATGACTGGCATATGCTTCTCCAACTCATTTCCTGAAAGATCTCGCCGGAGGAATGCAGAAACCACTTCAATTTCCTCCTTACAGCTTTTTTTTTTTTCTTCTAAATATTCTGAGAAAATGCCTTGAAACACTTTTGTGTGCACAAATAAGGGTTATTATAGTTAACTAAAAAAAAAAAAAAAAAAAAAATACATTACATTAAATAAAATGAACGGTATCTGAAATTAAAATAAAAAAAACCTTTAACTTACTTTATTTCAGCTATTTGCCAAGGCAACATTTTTAATTTTTATTTAGTTTGATATTCTAAATTGATATACTAAAACAACATAATATAAAACTGAAATAAAAATTATATAAAAGGCTAATAAAAATGACAAAACAACACAAGATTACTAAAACTTCAACTAAAATTAAAAGGAAAACAGAAAATATAAAAATAAAACCTATTTTAAAAAATATTAATAACTATAATATTATCTGAACTCAACAGTATGGAAGCTTGTTTCCGTCACAGAATCAAATTTTTGCAGGATATAAACTGGCAATTCTGAAAAAAGTCAGAATTGTGAGATAATTCTGACTTTTTTCTCGCAATTGCGAGTTTATATGGTGCAATTATGGCTTTTTTTCTCAGAATTGTTAGATATAAAGACACAATTATAAGAAAAAAAGTCATAATTGTGAGATAAGCTGCAATTAGCCTACCCTTTTAATAATCTGTTTATATCTCACAATTCTGAGACAAAAGTAAAAATAATGAGATATAAACTCAGAACTGCAAGATATTTCAGAACTGCCAGTTTATATCCCGCAATTCTGACTTTTTTCTCTCAGAATTGTGAGATATCAACAAAAAAACTAAATTGTGAGATATAAACTTTTTTTATTTTTTCATTCCATAAAGGAAAACAAGCTTCCATAGAACGATGCTAAAATAACTCAGGCACAAATCCAACAAAAGTGCCAATCGAGAACAAATGCATTTCTCCTGTGCAAAACAACTCAGTCCGGTCATATGCCTCTCCCAGACAAAAGCCGCTCAGAGATCAATATCAATACCACTACTGTCAGCGGGAAAACATCGCTTAAGGCCAGATAACAGGCCCTGCTGTTCTGAGAACCATTTACGGCTGAGATGAGAGAATGCAGAGACTGATCTTTACTGGATGTGAAGGCAACAGAGCAAGAGTTGCATGCAATTGTTTCGGATGGATTACACACAAACTCCAGTTAATATGTAACTGGCATGTGACAGATATGAAGCACAGGAATCTTCTGTTTACAGTCTTGTAATTACATGAGCGCAATCTCTCGCTTCTTATCAAACACAAAGCACATAAAAACTTACATATAAGTGAAAATGCAAGAAGTTAGACAGGACTTTGGGAGTTGCCGCAGGGAATCTGCTGAGGAGTGTTTGGAGATAAACTTCCAGCTCCTTTTGTCGCTTCTCAACGAGGCTTTTGGAGTTTTTGCCGATTATCTTCTTGGGCGGCAGCAGATGTTTATCGATCTTCTTCTCCACAGTGAGCTGAGGTCAACAACATTTAATCAGTTTTATCAGTCACTCCTGTGAACTATGAGCACAATGTCAATATCTGAGGTCTGATCTATGGTTTTAGGAACGTGCCTGCGGAACTCACTTTTTCGTGCAAATCGTGAAAGTCGCTGTAACGATGTTTGACAGTCCAACTGTGATCTCCAACATTCACCTCTATAATGTAAACCTGAGGGGGTTTAGAAAATACATTTGTATTTGTTTTACATAAAATGAAATTGTTAATTAATATTGCTCATTAATGCGTTTTAAACACTGCAAACCAACCAACGCCTCTCCAGTTTGTCAAAGACTCATAATAACTCATATTGTATTTTATGCAAATGAGCATGCAAATCCTTAAAGTGGCCTTTGACACTGTACGAACCGCTATTTTTATTAATTATCAACATTCCTATTAACAATTAAACACAGGATTCCACTAAACACTGATCAATTACTCCTTTAGTCCTATAATGACATCTTATGCAAATCATTAAATGTTAATTATAAATAACATCCGCTCTTACGCAACACACATTGTTTTCTTAAACGCCTGTTGTATTTTATACGTTACACAAATCCTACTTTAATCTAATCTAAATATACTTATATCCAACAAAACTAACAATATAAATCATTTTCACTTATTTCATTCGCAAATCGTCATCATAAACATGAATATGCACTGAACAGCCGACCCAAATAAAACCCGTCAGACTGACCGTGTAATTGTCCACCAGCTCGGATCCCACGATGCGGACGCGTTTCTCCGGGCTTTGCTCTGACAGATGCGGCGCGTCCATCTTCACTTCAGCCCCAGTTTGAGCGCGGCGCGATGAAAAATGCAAGCCTAGCTGTCATGTAGCGCCTCCATCTTTGTTGTGGTTTAACCGAAACAAAGCTCCTCCTACTCGTATTTCTCACAGGCCGCGGCGCTCACACACAGAGAGAGCTTTATCGCCCCCTATCGCATGAGGCTGTTACTACTAAAATGATGCATTACATCGTCAGCAGAACTCAAATAAATATCAATATGATTTCAGTGATCTTTAGGGTGAATTCAGTGAGATTCCCCTATTTACTTTACGATGTACCCACTAACATATAAAGTAATGGGCTTATATTTAATACATATAATGAACAATTCATTTATGTTTCTTTGTATCTTATTTTATATCAGCGTAAAGTAATATTATGATAGATATTAATATCAAACACTGTACATAAAACATACGGTGATGAGTTGTGTTTCAATAACAATCCCAAAAACCCTGCAATTTCATTATGAACCCCTAGGGGTTTCAGAGACAAGGAATAGGTTGTCAGTGACTTGTCACCAATAATACATAAAAAAAATACATACAATCTAAATAAATAATCATAAAGAACTCCTATAGTATGAATTGTAAGAACTCTGTTACAATTCTGTTAATCGAATAATTTGATTGATTCTTCATATTTATGTATATAAATTAATTTATTTTTTAAAAAAAGGTAAAGTATTATTTTTAATAATATAAAATATAACAATATACAATTTATAATATAATACCTATTAATAGTTTAGCTACCATTATTTCAAGAAAGAAAACTAACACAATCACTGTTGCACAAATTATTTATTATTAATAAAACTTATTATGACATAGGCCTATATAAATACATTTTATTTACTTATTAAAGGTATTCAGCTCACATTTAGAAATCCAGCAACAAAGAAGGACTGGTAAGGCTAAGTTTACTGAGATCCCAAACATTTTTGGTTCCCAGAACGTTCTTATTTGTTCTATCTATCTATCTATCTATCTATCTATCTATCTATCTATCTAAAACAAACTATATTATACTCCTATCTCCGTTTCATTCATCCATCCGGCTGTCTGTCTGTCTGTCTTTTCCCTGAAGTTCACTCACTCACTCGTGTAATCACTGATGCATTGAATGCATTCACTCGTTCATTTATTTATTTATTCATGTCAGGCTGAAGGCAACCATCTTTTTCTCGGTTCGTCGAGCTCGATGTGGGTTTAATACAGAAAATCAGTGCTTTAATCCTCCACTAACGTTTAAGGAAGTGCCTTTTCCTCCTCTTTGTTTGTTATTCAAAGGTTTGACGAGGCTGGTCGAATGGAAGAAAAAAAGTGTGTGTTTGTTTGCGCCGTTAGGTCAGAAACTAAGCATTTTAGTGATTGTCCCTACTACAAAATAGTAAGTAATTGTTCAGGCGGTTCACTCATTTTAGACTCTCGATTAAACAATAAATGCCACATCGATGGAAAATCTTAGTCATATGGATAAATAAACAGAAAATGTGTTCATATGCATACATATAGTGCATTTCTTATCCTAATAAGGAAAACGAGAGTGCGTTTTCGTGAATAGCCTAAAAGAGAACTGAGAAACAAACATAACGACTAAAAAGAGAACTACTCGTTCATACGACAGCCATTAGTTTGTTGTCCTCACATCTTTCACATACATCACGTATACGCTCTCTTTGTCGTTATGACGTTTCTCAACTGATCTAGGGGCAGATTAGCGTTCTTGTCAAGACGCGGATTGACAGCAAAAACTGACCCTGGAACAGCAGCTGCGAAGACGCCCAGGGAAGGAGCAAACCATTCCGATCGCGGAGGGGGAAAATTTTCGGAATACGAAATGACGGCGTTGTCGACACTCTTCACGTAAAAATAGATGTTGTTTTAAAATATTGAAAATAGAAGAATAAATTAGCATATATAGGATGCTGTTAGATAAAATTATAAGCATATTTGAAATAATTTACCTCAAGAAAGAATGAAACGCCCCTATGCCTTCGATGGGGTTTGAAGCGCCCCAACACTATAAATATCACACCAGACGCTGATTTCTGTAGATGTCAACTGTCATTTCGAGACAAGAGCTAGTCAGGTACGGGCAGAAAACGTAGTTTGTTGGCATTTAACCAAAAGTAAAACAAACTACAAACATATTTTTTACACTCTTTAGACATTTAAACAACGAATTTGCTTTTAATCTGAGGCAAAAAAGACACTGGTTACTCGGAAAAGCTGAGGAGGGGTGTGACTGATCTCAGATCAGAGCCACACGCGAGTCAAGCTGCCTATACAGAGGGCACTGCGCCAGGCTATGTGCCATCTAAAGCCAGTGACAAAGAAAAAATCGGAAAAGAAAGTAAAAAGGTAGACGACTGAGGGGGTGATTCGTGTAGAAAGGCACGAGTAACCAAAACCCCTAATCAAGGAGAAGAAACAGCCTTTGTTGCCCTCCAGATTATGTGAGAGCGTCCTACAGCTGATGCTAGACACTGAGAAAATGTGTGGAAGGGGCATGATATGCCAATTGGAGGTCTACGGCAACAGACCTTCCATCAAGGAGACGGAAAAACACAAGAGCGAGTTGAGGAGAAGCAATGGAGGTGGTAAACACAAGTGGCACAAATGGGGAAGGAGGCCAGGAAGAAAGGCGCACTGTCCAGAAATGCGCAGAAATCGTGCGAGACCGTCTCGGTGGTCTACCACTGTGGTCTCATTGCGTCCTGCCAATGTTCAAGGCAACCGAGCACCTGGCATGAGGGCGCCCAGGAACACCAACCAGTTCCTCATGCATGAGAAATATCAGATGATGCATATGCGATCGGACTCAGTTGGCACAGACAGCGGGTCCGACTGCGAAATGGACTTTGCGGATATGGACTCGTACCTTGGTGTGCTGGAAAACGCTAGAGGCGCACTGTTGGACAGTCCAGATCTGCCTTCACCACCCACATTTTACGCACGTCAGATGAAGCAATGCCAGCCGTTTCCCTTCTTCGGCTTCGATCAAGAGGATAGCATGCAGTATTTCCCATCAGAAGACGACGTGATGCAAAGCGAAGGCTTCATGCAAAGGGACTTCAAAGAATTCTGTGACACTGTGGCACCATGTATTTAGACACCTGCCACAGGTAACACGTTTACATCATCACTACGGTGGTTTCTGAACTGTTTTTCACAACTTAATCTGTCGATTGCAATGTGACAAGACATTGTTTTGTTTGTTTGTTCTGTGATGTATTATGACTGGTCTGTTTTGGGGGGGGGAGAAAAGGGTCCAAAGTAGGAGTGAGACCAGCCAGCCAATCACCATCAAGATCATTTGATCACTCATGACAAACATAGCAGCGGTTTGTACTGCAAAACTAAACCCTATGTGAATGTTTTTTTCATAATAAATTGTCATTTTGCTACACATTGTCTATATTTTTTTATTCACTGTTTACATTTTGGATACGTTTTGCTCAATGAATAATAACCTGCAAATATCAGAATGACTTGTCTAAGATGATTATTCACAATTTGCATCGTTTACAGTTGCATTGTTGAAACCGAACAACATTTTACAGAATGGCATTATCCAAATATTTTGGGGTCATGAAAGGAGACGCATGACAGAAATACGATGCCTGCGTAACATTTAAGAAGCACCTTTTCTTCTTTCCAGCACACACATACACACCCTGCTGTACATCAGTACTGGCTCTTGAAGATCTGACACAAGAACAATAGCAATGCTCATGAGACAAGGTGTGTGTGCAAAAGAGCCTCTATATAACCGTATAATCTGCGTCACTAATTGGGTTTCCATCCTGGAGCACACAATGAGACCTATTATCATCTTTAGTCTTGTGTATGTGTTAATAAGGAAATTTAAAGCCTTGCTAGTCAATAAAAATGCAAAAAGGTTCAATAAAAAGGCTCAGATGAAATCTTTCTCATGAATAGACCCCGAGTGTTTTGATCAACAGCGGTTCAGCCCCTTTCCTGCACAGCTTGCCAACTGCATGTCAGATAATTGTGGTGCAACTTCTTCCAGCCAAACCTACAGGATTGTGTGTTCAATCCCCCGACTCCATTTCTAGCCCTTTAACTGCCGATAAAAGAAATAAACACTTCACTAAGATGGGAAAAGAGACTTTCAAATGGATTTTAGGAGTGTTTCGGGTAGTTGACATGGCAGGAGTGTCTTGAGTCTAAAACCATTTTTAAATAAATTATTTTACTTGCAATTTTTATGACCTCATCATTTATACATAATATTTCTTAAAAAAACATAATGTATATTTGGCATAAAGGAAATTGAGGATCATGAAGAGGTTTTTTTTATATTTTGTAATTATTTTCATGACAAACAAATTTTTATCTCATTATCGCATTTTGGATGTTGTAATTTTGCTTTTTTTGGTAATTTAATTTAAATGAAAAATAAATATGCCTACAATGGTTTTATTTCAATTTGCATAAATAAAAGACAGTATAACAAATATTATATCAAAATATATATAAATATTTTTATGTTTCACTAGTATCCATTACTTTATCCATTACAGTAATGAGAATTTGAGGAAATGTGTTTAACTGTCATGAAAATAATGCAAATTTAAAAAAAAAATACTCGGTCCTAAAACAGGCTGCATTTTCCTTAAGCAAAATAGAGAAGCGAAATATAACTTCGTTTTTGTAATGAAATGTGGCATGGGCATGTTTTTGACAGGTATCCACAGATTTACTCTTGTAAATTAATAAAAATGGAAATTTGGTGACCAGTTGCAGCTTCTAAAAATGCACTCTTAAACATTAATATCAATTTGAATCTAAACATTGATGCAAGAAAACTTTCTCAAGGCATTAAATAAAACTTTTAAATCTATTTTTCTATTCAAACACACACACATTAACCAACTAGTTCGAGATTAAAAATGCCTTATGCCAGGAACAAGATTTCAGGGGCGTTCATGTTGAATGAGGCAAAGCTGCGCCCTTTGACCAGAGCTTAAGGTGTTCAGATCAAATGTGTCTTGTGGTTCATCAAGGTTGGCTGAGGAGTTAATCAGTAAACAAAGTGGTTTAACATCCAACTCATTTTGTCAAATAAATATGATATAACATTTAGAGGATGCTCCCACACTGTAAACGGACAGGTTACATGCCTCGGCAGTGTCTTGCATAATCTTTATAATTTGTGTATAATTGTTATGACCTCATATTGGTTTTATGACCTCATACTGATTCAGAACCTACATGGAATACTTTTAAAAGTTAATGAAAAAAGATTCTTTCAGGCCATAAACATTCTGTCAATGCCATTTTAGATAACCGTTCTGAAAAGGAAGTATAGAATTCTGATACACTCTGAAATAAGGAAGATTCTGATCTGATTCAGAAGATCTTGATCATGTGATAATGAGATAGGAGGAGGAGGGGAAGACGGGATGACGACTGCTAAAAGTCAAGCAGAGCTAGAACTTTAGTAAACATACGTGATGTCAAACCTGGCCCTCCATGCATGCCTTGTTCTCCTTTTCTTTATCTTTCATAAAAGTATTTAATATTCATATAGTGAAATACCTAATAAAGTAAAAAATTACCCTTACCATAATACCTGCTTCTCTATTGTGCCAGATTTCTCACATTATAAAAAAAAAGCCTTTGTAAACTTAGGAAACTTTGTAAAAATCTTTTATCAACTTTATTTTTTAAAGTGCCATTATTATGCTATTTGAAAGGTTCCTAATTTTGTTTTTATGGTCTCCTTCAAAAGGTTTACATGCATCAAAGGTCAAAAAACACTTTAATTTTCTCATAATATACATTGCAGCATGCACCTCACGTCTGAAAACGGTTAGTTGTCTCTAAACCCCTCCTCCCGAAAACCTACTCTACTCTGATTGGTCAGATGGCCCAGTCTTTTGTGATTGGTCTACTCTTCTCTGATTGGTCAGATGGCCCAGTCTGTTGTGATTGGTCTACTCTTCTCTGATTGGTCAGATGGCCCAGTCTTTTGTGATTGGTCTACTCTTCTCTGATTGGTCAGATGGCCCAGTCTGTTGTGATTGGTCTACTCTTCTCTGATTGGTCAGATGGCCCAGTCTGTTGCGATTGGTCTACTCTTCTCTGATTGGTCAGATGGCCCAGTCTTTTGTGATTGGTCTACTCTTCTCTGATTGGTCAGATGGCCCAGTCTGTTGTGATTGGTCTACTCTGCTCTGATTGGTCAGATGGCCCAGTCTTTTGTGATTAGTCTACTCTTCTCTGATTGGTCAGATGGCCCAGGCTGTTGTGATTGGTCTACTCTTCTCTGATTGGTCAGATGGCCCAGTCTGTTGTGATTGGTCTACTCTGCTCTGATTGGTCAGACGGCCCAGTCTGTTGTGATTCGTCGACCGCTTGCAGCAGGAGTCGGAAACTAAACGCCATTATATATCTGAATTTCAGCTCCGGATCTTCCTCAGCAATTGTACACATTGAACAGTAACGATGGCATCGTTCTTTCCATATCAATTGCAGCTTAAATTCTCCTAATTTTGAAGTGCAGCAAAGTGGATTCGCAGCACTGAAAACAGCGTCTTCTCGACATGTTGACAACACAAATCAAACTCCTCCTGGCCTCAGCTACAACTACAGAGTTTGAGGACGGGTCAAAGTAGATGTTGTTCATGGGCAAGCAAATGAAAACCAAAGGCTGGCATTATTAAAAAAATTAAATATTATTACGTACATTATTATGTACGTAATAGGTATGTAACAGGAACTGAGACTGGAATTGCTGATGACTCATTTCAGCAGTTCAGAATCGATTCTTTCTTTTAGAAGACAATAACTTGTCTTTGATCTTTAAAACTTTGCAGAACTTTTATATTCACAAACAGCTTTACACACTGCATCATTCGCTTCCAGTTCTGTTAGCTATACAAAAACAGTCCTTTATGCTGCTTGATATTGCAAAATGGTATTTGTTATCATATTATTTAATCCTTTGTCGTAATTATAAACATACTGGTTTGTAGTGCAAACAGTTTAACTGCACTTGGCATGTCTCATTGAAATCTATATAGCCTAAGTTTATCTGAAATTTGTCACTGGCAAAATATATCGTTTGTGTTTAAAATCATTGGGGCAAAAAACATTAAAAGCAAAATAAGCAAATACAAATTGTACTTTGGTTGCTATTGTTAATTATAGATCATTCCATCAGCGGTTTGGACAGGGGAATGCAAAAAAATCTGTACAGGCAAATACTACAGTGAAAACTGAAAAACTTTACATGGATTCTTACATTAAAAATAAATATGCGCTATACCTTTAAATGTCCAAGAGCCCGATAACAGTTGAGGGCTGGTGTGGATGTGTGTGTTTTGTGGGGGATGGGTTCCTCTCAAAGGCCTTTGCAATAGAAACAAATCTGTGACCCATGTTGAAAACTTTAGGTGCAAGTGGCGCACAATAATGCCCACTGTAAAAAACTATGTTCTTATTTACTATTTTGTCTTGTTTTTCTATTGCACTTATCTAAAAAAAGATATGACATCTTGAGAAGAAACATTACTTAAGAAATAAGTCTTGTTTTCTGAAAAATGTATGAAAACATTAACTAATTAGACTGAAAATATACTGAGTTAGAAAATCCTTTTTTGCAGTGTCCTTTTCTTATGACATGTCATGACATGCAAGACCAAGAAGGCATGTCAGCTTGACTCACAACTGTTTGACCTGCTCAGCAAGTTATCAATACTTCACACAACTAGCATATTGTCAGGTTGTGGAGTGTTTTAACCACACCAAAAGTTGTCAGCCTGAAACATCCTGTGTGCACAAAGCACTTTAGCAAGAAGGTTAGCAAGTTTAGCTACAGTAGCTAGACTTATTTTCTAGAGTAAATGATTATATGGTTGTGTAGAGATGAAAAGTTCTTGATTTAAGCAATAAGGTACATATTTATGGATAAAGAGTGTAGCTAGCAACTCTTTTAGCTGTGATTATGCTCACATATAGCATAGCCTCAAATGCTATAGTGCTAACGGCTAAAAATGTATCTCGAATGCACTGTGGTCACACTAAGATAGAAGTGTCTGTCAAATACATGTATGTAGTTGTAAATGTGGACTATTTTAGCTCAACAACGTCCACGCAGCGCAAACCAAGATCTGATTTTCTAAAATAGCAACAAATGCAGCATTGAGCAAACAGCAGATAAGGTGAAGGCACGACCCACAGACTGTGAATGCGAGTCCGTTCCCTTCCCCCGCTGCTAAAGAGACTGCGAGCAGGATTATTCAGCGAGATAATTATATAAGAGAGCACTCAATCCCAATCGACTCTCTCCCTCCCGCTGACTAGCTCTCTTCCTCTCGCACGTAGCTTAATCTCCTAACAGGCCCAAAGGCTGCACTTCATGTTTTACGCCCCCTCCTTTTCCCTCTATATCCTCTCCTCTCCTTCACAGATGTCTCTAACAATAAAGGGCCTCCTACATCTAATATAGAGCAAAGCATGCACCACAAACAGCCCTGTTTCATGCGGATGATCGTCTCTGTCAGCCTGAAGTGGTTTGAGCACTGGGGTTTGTTTGATCAACCTGTTTTTGTCAAAAATGCAGCAGCTTTTGAAAGCAAAATGTGTTTTTTCACTGTCAAAGATGAAGAAATTGTTGACCTTTGGGCATCCTCTCGGTTTAGGATGAATACTGATTAAGAAATATACGACTTCTGATAAAACATGTATCCAAGAACATATCCTTTATACATTACATCAGGACTGGTTTTCCTGATTCATCATTACTTTTACACTCCAAGAAAAAAATCCGTGGAAAAAACGTCCTGTCAGAAAATTACCATCTAGTTCTTTATGGACATTTCCTTCAACCTTAAAACCCAGTGCAATGCACAAATCAATATACCAATAAAACACCTGTGAAAAAATCAATACAGAAAATTCCTTCATTATAACTGTACCTGGGTTGTATTTTTTACAAACATTTTTAGAATGTATACTATTTTTGTATTTTTTTGAGTTAGCTTTTACTTTCATATTTTCAGTTTTCATTTTAATTGTAATTAAATGTGTTTGTCATTTTATTACTTTTTTATTTCAGTTTTAGTAATATTAACTAAACTTCTAATTCATTTCAGTTAGCCTAATTGCCAAGGCAACATTTCTAATTTTCTTTAAGTTCAAGTTTTTCCTTTTTCATTATTTTATTGTATTAAATTTTATTTAAATAGAATTTTTATTTTATTTCAGTCAACGAAACAATCAGTAACAATGCCCTGAAGGCAACACTGCCATTTTGGATTCTCCCTCAGTGATTTTCTTCCCAGCTGCAGTTGACGTCATTTTATGGATATTGTGATTCTCACTTCTATAAATGAACCGCTAAGATTCTTAGGAAACAATCTGACGGCATGAACGGAATGTTAGGTGAATCCTCAATATTTTCAGGTGTTTTCCTATAGACAGTGTTAATTGAAGCATCACTGGTTCTCATATTTAGTTTGATTTACTCTAAACCATATCTAGATATAACTGTAGTGCACATTACTGCTTACTAACTGGTTTTAATGTGAATAGTTTCACTATAGGTGTTTGTGTGGTTCCTGGATATTTTAGGCATTTTCTAAATGACTCATCTGTAATTTCTTCCACAGGAAACAGATGCTTCATGATGATCATCGTAATTATTTAAAGTCAAACAAAAGAGTAAAAATTATGATGGTGTCTGCACAGTAAATTGGCATAAATTTAAGTGCATTTTAAATGCTCACAAACCAGCTGCTTAAAACGTGTACAGTAAAAGTTTACAACCCACACATAACCTAAGACTGAAGTTTTAAAGTAACATTTTCAGCTTTTCTGTTAGTGTGCAACAAGTTCCAGCGCACAGCGACACACCCCTTAACTAACTATAAGCCCTTGAGTAAATAAACCTCAGCTTGCAGCAACAAGCATATTGGAATGCTGCTAATTTTAGTGCCAGTCGACACCACCCACTTTCCCTCTTTTTATACATTTCCCCCCATATTTAATTTTTGTGCCAAAATGGTTTGTGTAAAACTAAGGAGGGTTGAGAGAGAGAGAGATTTTGATTTCTCTCAGTGCATAAACAGACTCTGTGTACATTCTTGCTGTCACACACTAACATGATTAGCTACAGCAACAGCCAATCAGAGAGCAAGTAGCCTTTGAAATGGCCGTTGAAGATATTAGCCCCATCCTATCATGGAAGACGCTGATGTTATCTGAGCCCCTACGCTGGTTGTGAACAGTAATAGTTATAGATCCAAACAAGTCCTCTTTGAGAAGTTGGTGGGCAGGACAGGGTGGGATTTGAGGAACAGAGGGAGGAGTGTTTGGGGGGAAAACACACAAGACCTTAAAGTATGGAAAAGTACAGACTTTTGAGAGTTTTTTCTCAGAGTAAATGCAATCTCAGAGGATCATTGCAAAGTCTTGCGCAAAAGCATCTGTTGCTGCAGGCTAACATACTTTCATTCCAGCAAGGCTAAAGCTAACATTTTAGGGGGTTTACCTGTAAGAAACTCAAACATCTACTTAATTTCATGTTTATATAAAACATAAAGTCAAAAGCAGCTCAATGTATGTGTAAAACCTCTCAGTTTACACTTGCAGGCATGTGTGTCTGTGTGTCATTTGGGGGAAGGGCTGTTATTCTAGTCAGGCACAGGCTAGTCACGTGACAGTCTTTTTGAGCTGGCTAGCGCACTGTAACCGTGGAAGTTATTCTCACTATGATTGGAATTTACAAAGTAAAGTGTAAATATTTCAAACCATCGCGCATTCTGGTTCCTTCCCACTCAGAAATAAGCCTCCCTTTGTAATAAAAACCTCCAGCATTCATTCATATCAGTCAAACAGCTTGCTAATCTTTTCTAACAGAAGTTAACTGGTGTGAAAACAAGAAAGAGACTTTAAAATGAACTTGACTGTGTTGAATTAATGTTTAAATGGAGAATGAATAGGCTAAGAGTTGTTGGTTTACCACCCCTTCATTCACATTGTATTAGCATTTACAGTTAGCAACCCAAAGTGCCTGGGACTATAAATGTGAGATCAGATCTTAAAAATATAGAACCAAAAAATGTTTATAGCCTGATGTCACTGGAGAATGATTTTAACTTACACAAAGAACTGTATTTGCTAGCTCTTTAGAAAACCATATAGGCAGGCTACTGCTGCTTTAAAGGACACATAAACCAAAATGCTAATCAGAGGAACCTGTATGTGACATCAAGAGCTTGACAATCTCCACAGAATCATATAGCAACTCAAGAACCTTATATTTTCATACAGTCATGAATGATTTTTCAGATCATGTGTTTTGTTGACGGATGTGCTACTTTATAACGGGTTAAAAAAAATTCCAACAAACATATATTGAAGGATGAAATCAAGCAATAATTAGACACCAGAAAATCACAGACTTTTTGTGGGCTCTTTTGAAACACACTGGCGACATCATGCTAACTAGCACATTCAACATCTTTCAACATGCTAAAAATCACTCAAACATCAGTAACACTTTACACAGGTCCCATTTTCTAGCATTAGTTAATGCATTAACTAACATAAAATAACAATGAGCAGTATATTTTTAGCATTTATGAACCTTTGTTAATAATAGGTAACAAACTCTGGATTAAAGTGTTAGTAAATTGAGATTACCATTAACTAAGATTAATAATACAAAAATTAACCATGGTTTTACTACATATAAAACCAAAAAAACATGGTTATTGTAGTTAAACCATGGTAACGACAAATTAACCAGGTTCACTAACCATAGTTTAACCATGGTTTTTGTAGTAAAACTGTGGATAAACAAATGGTAAACAGTCAAAAAAACATCAACTAAGATTAATAATACAAAAATTTACCATGGTTTTAATACAAATAAAAACAAAAAAACATGGTTACTACTATAAAACCATGGTTATTTTTTCTAAATATTACTCATTCTTAGTTTATTTAACTAATGATAATAATATGAAAGCTTTTGGTAAAGTTTTACCAAAACATCTTGGCGTCATGACAGTACCACTTTATTTTCTCTAGAAAGTCCCCAAGTTAATACGTGTTATAAAGATTGATGGCCAAAAAAAGGACATATAAGTTCTTAAGCAAAACAAAATGGCAGTTTCAGGGGACTTATGTCACTGCAGAACAGCTGCTCCATTCCTTCATGAGCTATAGACACCAGCTGTGATGTCACAGTGAAATTGGAAACCGCAGCGTCCTGTTTATGCACTGAACACAGTGTTCACGTCTATAGTTCAGACCTGCGGATGTGCCGAAATTCCTATAGAGATCAAAACCACTGTCAATCAAACACAAAGTCAATGGAACAATGATATTCGTGAATACACACTCACTAGCAGGACAGAGCCAAACGGTTCCTCTAGATTTATTAAGGGTTTCATCAGCAGACGAAAATAAGAGTGTGAGATGTTTGCACTTCAACGTTTCATTCTTGGCCTTCGCACAGACTGACGTTAAACACCTTCCAGTGCCAACTGACCTGAACTTGTGTAACTAAAGAGTGTGACATGCTATAATTCACCCACAAACACTATTCTAATTTAAATGAACTGCAATAAAGCAAAAAGTGATTACAAACGGAAAAAAGAGACCGTTTACAACACCTATAGTTATATATATATATTACTTGTACACATATGCAAAGTTTAACCCAAATTATTACGATTAAAGAATCCTTTAATCAAATAAAGAAATCTTAAAGGCCCTTTTGCACAAGTTAGTGGAAACTGCTTGAGTCTGCAGATAAGGGTAAGAATAAACACTAGGGGTCAAATATCACTATCATTAGCCAAAATGGTAACTAAGACAAGGCCGAAGAGTTTTCTCAGTCACCTTCACACATACAAACAGGCCTTTTCCCCCACATGTAAAATGCAGCTAATGAACAATACTTCCTGAGAAACTAGATGCAAGAATGCCTTTAACCACAAAAAAGTTTCCTATCATTTCATTAAACATTTGTATGATCTTCAGGGCAGAGCGTACAAAATGATCTTGCGGCACGAGCAAACATGAAAAGCACAAAAGTTGTTTTTTGACAAAACAACTCCGTGGGCTGATTCTGCGGTTTGGAGAAAGTGAGTGAGGAATGAAAACAAACACTGAAGCCTGCTTCATGAACGTATCATCACACCACCCTCTAGTGGTGCAAACCAACATTTATTCAATCGAAAACATGTTTCAATCGTACAAAGGGAATATGCATTAGATGCTGTTAATCTGAAGAATAAATTACAGCTTTTAAACAGAATATGAATGGGTGCAACAACGTCTTTGAAAACCTGTTTTCCGTAAGAATTGTTCAGGTCTTCAGCGACGGCCTCTGCCGTCTTTTGGCATCTCTGTGTTTCTTGCGACACTCCTGTTGGGGGGGAAAAACAGCTGTAACTTCATGTCATAAATAAAAACCGCTCAACAAATATCAGTACTTTCAAATGTCAAACAACCATTTTAAAATATGGTAAACTAGGAGCCCACACTCTTTTTCAAGCTAAGAGACTGCACATAAAATGTTGCATTTTAATAATATGCACATATTATTAATAATAACAATATGTACATACTATATTCTAATGCATTTTAATGTCATTTACATGTGCATTTACATTTTACTTAACATAGTTTAATGTGGGAGGGACAAGGACACATTTAGCTTTGTTTGAAGTGAAATAAAAAATGTATATTATTAATTTTTTCCATATGAATCACTTATACAAATCAAGTACATCTCTGAGTGACGTCCTCTTCTCTTCCCAGGCTTCCCTCTGGTCTCCAAGTTTTCCACTTCTATAGAACATTCCCGGCCCCTCTGATGAAAAAATAAAAAAAGTTTTGCACAAAAGGTACATCGATTTAAAAAAAACATAAAAACCCATTTTAATTTACCCCCACACACACAGGCATGAATAATCCATCAAATATGCTGTTGTTATAGTTGTTAAATGTTAATATAATATAGCTGTTAATGTTTAATTGATCATGAACATCTTAAGTTGTCAGGATTATAAATGAACCCTTTAATAAAGAAAAACAGTTTAATTCTCACCTTTTAACCGTTCGTCATCTTGATGGAAAAAGAAAAACCTCTTTTTTGATGGTGTTGGTTCTCTGCACAAAATATAAATGAAAGTTCAAAACTTTAATCAAAAATATCGATATTTTGTATCGATATACTGTATGAAAACCTTAGCTTTTTTCTTGTTTGATTAGAGACCTTGAAAGAGAGCGAGATCTTCTATATTTGTACTTCATTTAATGTTTAAGTATTTGATGTTGTAGTTCTACAAGGCAAATATTTGAAAAGATTAACAAACAGATA
The DNA here is from genome assembly GCF_963993115.1 of Abramis brama. Classification (NCBI taxonomy): domain Eukaryota; kingdom Metazoa; phylum Chordata; class Actinopteri; order Cypriniformes; family Leuciscidae; genus Abramis; species Abramis brama. The sequence continues at coordinate 26,654,608 of NC_139968.1, read as the reverse complement.
CAAATTTTAATCATAATATAATTACTCAGTGATTTTGCTGGAAGCGGATTGGTCCTCCTCAACCTCATCCATGCCTTCCTCGTCTGAACTGCTATCCTGGAAACGAGGGTCCACTTGCCAAGAGAACTTGGCTCCTTTTAACTTCTCTATTTTGTACTCGTCTGATTGGCCAGAAAATAGTCATTTTATACTTGAACATGAAACTGTTAAATGTTGTATAATGTAAAAGTGATTCCAGAACAATAAAAAAGAAGCTGCATAAATAAACACAAACAGCAATCCTGAACGAAAACGATTGATAAACCAATGTTTTCGCAAAATCCAATAATCTAGCGATAATAAAACTAGATGAAACGATGTAAATGATCAATGCACCTGTCTTAGTCGCCGTCTCCGCAGCGGCGTCCTCGCCAAAGAAGGAGAACTTGAATCCGCCTGATGTGTCTTCATAGGCTTCAACATTAGAAGTGAAGGAAACTTCCATTGGCGTCATTATATCTTCAGTCTCTTCTGCCTCTTTGTCCCATGAAACCGTCTCCTTCTCCTCCAGGTTTTCTTTGGACATCCCGAAGACCTCCTTCAAATCCGCCGCCACCTCAAAGTAAATGTCCTTAGACACCTCAGGGAGTTTTTCAGCCTCTTCACGTTTCTTTCGTCTTGCCGCTTTGCTGTACGACCCCAAAAACGCAAATGTTAAATGACGCCTTGAGGAGCAAAGTTAACTAAAATAGTGTTCATAATATAATACCTTTCTTTCTTCGGCTGCTCGATCTTGGACTCAAAAGCGGCGTGTTCCTCTTGTGTTGGGTCGTAATGCAGGCTCGAAACATCTCTGCAAAGACAAACAAGGTACATAAACTCTTTAAAAAACATTTGAAGAAAAAAATGTGTGCAGAAATAACATCTGAATACAGTCATACTTGAATGTCTTGCTCTTTTTGGTGTTTTGCGGTTGTATGCTTGTGTTTAAAATGCTCTGGAGGATGTCTAGACTTTTCTTTTTCTCTTCAAGAAGTTCTTTTTCTGCATCTTTTTCTGGAGCCGTGGCATCTGAAGTTTAACAGATTGAAACCGTTGAATAATTCTTGCATCAACCACATTTAGGTCCAAGAACATACTCAAATAAATCACAAATCACAAGTTACCTTTTTCTTCAGTCTCATCGTCGCTTTCCAGAAATCTCGAATCGATCTGGAATCTCGAATCTGTTCCGAATCTAGCCTGCAGCTTCATGAGCTGAAAACAAATGAAGAAAGATGAATGAGAATTCAAACGAACTAAACAAAATCTCTCTATCCTGAAAGAGAGTCTTAATCCAAACCTTCTGTCCAGCTTTGCCCTCAAACTGAGGCTTTATCTGGAAACGATCATCCTCAGCACCATCATCCTCATCTTCACTGTTAAACAGCTTGTTGCAACCTGGCTTTTTGTTCTCCTGAAGAATTATGATGAAAATAAACACAAAGAGCATGAAGAACAACTCAAAGAGTTCAACTTCTAATTGCAATCTTGGTCCATATTTGCCTTTTCTTTTGATGTGGACGCTTGTTGATCATCGGGTTCAGAATCATCCTCAAAAAGGCTTTTTTTCTGGCTTGTTGGTTGCTCTTCTGATTTGTTTGTGGTTTTGTCCTCTTCTTCATCAGAATCAAACACAATGTGTTTGCCTTTGTTCGCTTCCACCTTGTCCTGAAAAAGATCATGTTAGAGTAAGTGGCACTAAAAGACAAGTTTTCAAAGAAAATGACTTTAAAATTAGGGATGCAATGATATTAATATTCAGGCCAGTCAAACATTTATGAAATCAATTAACAAAAAAGTACAAAAGCTAAAAACAAAAGAAAAAAAATCTGCACACTACTGAAGCTTGAAAAACACTTTTTTTTTTTTCTCACACAACTTTCCAGTCAAACAATGTTTGTAAGCTGATGAAGGTCATGTGATCAAAAAATCTTTAATTTTTTTACAATTATTATAATGTTTCGCAAACTTTAATACTGAGCAGGAATTCTCTTTTTTTCTTCTGTATAATTAATTCATGAATATTGTAAAATAAGAAATGGCCAATATTAAAATGACATACTATTTTGTGTGAATAAATTAAAATAAAAGACTAAAAATTAAAATGAATCATTTTAAAATTTACATGTGAATTTAGACATCACAACATTATAATGTACAATATGAAAAATGAAAAAGAGAGAGAGGGGAGGGGATAGCCACAGGGCTATCTGCAAAATTAAAAAATAAAATAAAATCTAAAATAGACCAATAACCAATATGGTACAGATGCATAGGGAATTCCTTAAAATTCTGCCTTTTCCTCATATAAACCATATTCAGACGATGTAAGTACAGAGTACAAGCTGTATGGACTAGTTTTATACAATAGTTCTACTCACCACGCTGGAAAGAGCCCCCTGAATGAGTTTCTTCTGCTGTTCGGTCTCTTTCTGTCGTTGCTCCAGCGCTGCAAGACGTTTCTGGTTGTCCTTCTGTTGTTTCTGAGCATCTATGACAGTTGCGTGAAGAACTGTTGGATGCGGCTCAACTTTCTCCTGAACTTTCTTTGAAACGACTGGTTTGGAATCCTTTGGCTGAGGTCTGGACTTCTCCTCATCATCACTAGTCTCCGATTCCTCACTAGAAGAGTCACTACTGCAGGATCTGGAGGGATTCGTCTTCTTGGGCTTGATGTTTGAGTTAACCGTCTTCAGTTTGGTTTCAGGGTTGGTTCTTATTGATGGTGTCACTGAGGACGTTTTAGAAGTGATGACTTCAGACCTATCTTCATTATCTTCCTCCTCGCTGCTCTCTGAGTCACTACTGGAGGATCTGGAGGGATTCGTCTTCTTGGGTTTGACTGGGGTGTTTGAGTTGTTAGAGCTAACAGTCTTCAGTTTGGTTTCAGGGATGGTACCTACCGACTGTGTCACTGGAGATTTTAAGGTGACGACTTCAGCACTTTCGCCGTCTTCTTCGCTGGTTTCCGATTCTTCACTAGAAGAATCATCTTCTGATGATTGGTTCTCAAGTTTCTTTGAGGTTGATTGTACCTTTAAATTGGACAGCTTTTGTTGAGATGGACGGGTTGAAGACTGTGGTTGACTCGCATCTTCTGAAACGCTCCGTTCTTTCAGGTCTTTCTTTTCGTAATTCAGGTCTTGTTTGAGTCTTTTAGGAGATTCACAGTCAATACTCTGAGCGACTCTTTTCAAGATGGGCTCTGGACCTCCAAAGAGATCCTTTGTTCCAATGAAAGCTGGAAGAGATACTTTGGTCACCGGATTCTTACTTTCTTTGTCAGGGGTGTAGCCTTTAAAAAGCGAATCTAGAATATCTTCAGGGTTAATACCTCTTCTTTTGAGTGGTGCACTTGGGGTCTTGATTTCTTCTTTGGGTTCTTCTACACTTTCATCATCTGAAATCACCTCTGTGTTTTTAGCTAGCTGCTCCAAGTCTGCTAGGGAGAGCTCTAAGCGGCAGCATTTCCCCATCATGGCTTCATATTCAGAATCTATGCTAACATCATCATCAGATACCTCGTCGCTACCACCGTCAGATTCAGACGAAGATTTGTTTTTACTGGATTTTGTTGGGGAATCTTGGTCAACTTGTGTTTTTTGGGTCTTTCTCTGGGTTAGTATTTCATCAGTGTCCGCTGAATCGTAATCCTCATCCTCTTTTGAAGTAGTTAGTAGCGATTTTTCACCATCTTGTTCCGCTGTGCCCCAGAAAGCATTAGATTTAACAACAAAATCATCTCCCACCACCTCCAGGTTGTCATCGTCATCCTCTGCAGAGGTTTGTTTTGGGTTCCTCGAATGTTCTTGAGAAACCAACATCCTGATTTCATCTTCAGAGTCAGCATCACTGTTCAAAACACAAACTGGCTTTTTAACAACAGGTCTTTGTTTTCCTGAGAGTCCGTTTTGTTGGATCACCGCTTTTTTCTCGTTTCCAATGGCAGCCGCATTAATTCTATTGCTCTGAGCCACATTGCTAAGAAATGAACTCAAGTCTACTTTAGATCTTTTGGGACACGGTTTCTGCTTTGGAAACTCTCCTCTCCTTTTCTTACTGATTTCATCATCTCCACCTTCCATCTCCCATGTCAGCTTGGACACTGATGTGACGTCGTCCGCAGTCTCCAGTCTCTTTATGTTATGGCAGTGTTTGGATGGATCATACTTGAAGATGTACTCAAGAGTTAAGGGAAGATTATGAACTATTCGGAAACCATGACATTTTGTTCTGTATTATGATCCCAGATCTACAACTTTGAAAAAAGATGACACTGCACTAAAAAAACAAAACAATATGAGCAGACAAGAAAAAGTGAAGATGACATAAAAAAAGAAAAAAAAAGAAATCCACTTTTCAATGCAAAAATGTAGCTTGGAAATTGCAGCTGCTGTTTATAGATTATGGACTTCAAAAAAAGTTTTTAGCAACCAAAACAAGCAACAAGCAAAAGGGCACTTCTACACATGCAAGCATATCTGCAGTTTTTAAGTAAATCTTCCTTAAAACCAATAGAATAGTAACACAAAGGATATTTTGCTTTTTCCTTTACATTTGAGATTCAGGACAGGAAGGACCCTTCCAAATTTACTCACAACCCAATCCTGGAAGAGTGGAGAAACACAAAACCAATGTTAAATCAGCATCAGGACATTTTTACAACTTGACGAATGTTCCTAGCTAAAGAAAATTATGGACACAGACCTTATGCCCAGGAATTTCTGTCCCTGGAACAGCAGCTTTCATGTGGAAATTTTCAACACCGGCTGCTTTAAGTGAGTCTACTAATTTATCCTGAGGGATGATCTTTGGGGTATTGGTCTTTTCAACCATTTGCTGTCGTTCTTCAGCAAGTCTGACAAAAGAAAAGTAGATTTAAAGTCTATGATTGGATCATTATTGCATTGATTATTATGTTTCTAGCATGTTTTATGTTTGGCATCAGTTCTTCCAACCTTAAGTGACAGAGTGTGTAGCTTTTAATTTCTTAAACAACCATGTAGGAAGACATGTCATGGCCATATTCCAGGATGACAATGTCAAGATTCATCAGGCTCAAATTGTGAAAGAATGGTTTGAAGAGAGCATGAAGAATAATTTTCACACATGAAATGGCATCTCTGAGTCCAGACCTTAAATGCTGTAATGTTATTTCCATCAAGAGGTGCATCAGTTTTTGGTCAAGATCTTGAATTTACAATGCAAGAGTCCAGCACTCTGTAAAGTCTCCTCCAGCACATCCCAAAGGCTTTCAAAGAATTTAAGGTCTAGACTCAATTCATGTGTGAAAGTGATTCTTCACGCGCCCTCCCAACCATTCTTTCACAAATTGAGCCTGATGCATCTTGACATTGTCATCTTGGAATATGGCCATGATGTGTCTTCCTACATGGTTGTTTAAGAAACTAAAAGCTACACACTCCATCAATTATAGTTAGAAGAGCTGTTGCCAAACATATAACATGCCAGAAACTGCAATAATGATCCAATCATAGACTCTTAAGCATCTGCCTATTTTTACCTATGGCAGTGTATAACAATTCACAAATATATATCAGCCAAATTTACACACACACACTTACGTATGTAGAAAACTTTCCTTTGCCAGCTGAATGAGCAAAGTTCCACCTTTCCATGTGGATTTATTTAAGACACCTATACCTGTATAAAAAACAAATGCACAGATTGAATTACTGCATGACACAGCAACACTCTTTAAGTAAAATTGAATGTTAAATAAATGCATGTACATCTTTTGTATTCAGCATCTGTGATGTTTATGTTGATGTAGCCAAATGTCTTCAGAGGAGATCCTGCAAACAGATCACAAAGATAATGCACAAATCCTGAATAATATTGAATGGGTACCCAGTGAATGTAAAAAAAAAGAAGAAAGAAATTCAAAATCAGTTAATTTGGTTTTCATCATAATTCCTACCTTGCTCATCTTTCCTTCTGATAATTTCCACATCTGACACATCCCCAAATTTTCCAAATCTGTCTTTGAGGTCCTTCTCAGACACTGTGTGGCCGAGACCTCCGATGTACAACCGCTTCATGGCCAGATGTCACGCAACCAAACCCTTCTGTATACCATCAAAACACACATAACTAAACATACAGAAGTCTCCATCCCAGGCAGACTTTAAAAGATACATGCATAGTATACAGTTGTTACAATCTACAAGACTTGACCGTAACAAAGCTTCAATTTCATATAATCATTGTGGGGAAAAACTCAAATGTGCGGCTTGCAGAGCATGCTGGGAGGCAAAAGAACAACCTGGAGGATTTTTGTCAGGAACAATGAACAGCTTTACTGCACACAATTACAATTATCACAAAATGTTACAAATAATAATTGTTGCTCAAGGAGGCATAACAAAACTCCTTCCCACTTTAAAGATTCTATAATTACAATTATTCAATATTATGAATAAATTATTCAATATATCATTTTTATATAATATCCACCTTGCAAGGGTATAACTTAGGAATATAACTAAATGTATATCAGTATCAAATTTACTATTTGCCTTGAACACAAACGTAAGCAGAATCTTTTTCAATAAAAATAAAATATTTGAACTGCATTGCAAAAAAATAATAAAAAATACAACTACAACAATTTTCAAATTATGTAAATTATGTTTAAAAACATGAGACACATGGACATATGATTATTACAGAAGTACAAACTGTATGATCTTAACTTCCCCAATGCCATACTTTAACATACATAGTTAAAGAGTTCCTAAAATATTCCCCGAGGAAGAATATAGTATTAATGTAAACTCAAAACACACTTACGATCATGCCAAAGATTCACATGTACATTTTGATGTTACACTCTAACTGTTCCGCTGTGACACCATGGACGTTTCTTCGGTTCCGTTTAGGAATGTAACGCAACGTTATGGAAAGTTCCATTTGCAAAATATACTCACCGAGTAAAGATTATCAGTATTACACAAATGTCCAATTTCTCCTATACAGAATGAATTACACGCAGTAATAAATGGGTTTATAAGAAAGTAACCTCATAATAATACTATTTAGATGAACATGCAAATGTTTGAGGCTGTTTTTGGACATGGTTCACCCATCCAGTTCTCATTTGGTATGTTCCGCATTGACGCGGGATATAGTTGAATCCGTCAGAATCATAAAGTCTAAGTCGAGCTGTTTACCTTCAGGATTATATTAAAGTAAGTTTATTCCTTTAAACATTCGGTTTTAAGATTGATATAAGTTCTACATGAGGTATTAAGTCCATATAAGGCATAACAAACAGATTTGTACCGTAACTTTTTATTTTATTATTATTATTTTTACGTCAGTGAAATCTCTTCTGATTGATGGTTAACGTTAACGTTATGCTTTATTGTCAAATCGAGCTCCTGTCATCTGATTTACAACAAAACATCGTTATGAAACTATATAAATGTTTATAATTAACATATAGATAGCTGTAGGATTATTTGTCCGTTTGTAATTAATTAAAAGCGTTTTTGACTTGAACTGCTGTGAAATTACTTTCCGTATTTTATGTATTTTGTTGAAATATGTTATTAATATTAATTAGATAAATTAAATTCCAAGGTTTGTGTCTTGAGCTGATTAATTATAACCTTTGCATCATATTAAAAATACTGGTATGCAAATGTTTACATAATGTCATTATATAAATGATGACCTTATTGTGTATCATAATTACTCTCTCTTTCTCTCTATGTATTTTCATAAATTCCTTTTTAGTAGATTGAGGAAGATCATGGAGCAGAAATATGAGGAAGAGATCCAGATGCTCCAGCAGGAAATTGAAATGCTGGAGGCTGAACAGGAGGAGACTTTACGGTCCATTTTCATACAGCATGGAGATCGACTACAAGAGGAACTGTTAGCACCTTTCTTTGGATTTTGTTTAGTGTCATATAGCAGCGTAAACTGTGAAATGGACAAAAAATAAACACCCTGTCTGCCTGTGGTGTGAAATCTTTGTAGGAGAACCTCAATGAAAATGGTTCACTTGAGGATTTGGACTAAATTAATTACAGTGAAGTTTCAACACTTTTTTTATTTCTCTTTCAGAAAGTCAGTCTGTGAGGAAAGAGGAGGTGGAGGAGCACATAAACGCGCTCTTTCAAAACTCCACACGGAAGTCAGAGAACTGGAGAAAGACCTCAGACGACAGACGGAAATAAACGGGATTGCTCTCAATGAGTGTTTTGTGAAGACGTTACACAAAAGTGAGATTAACTTGTCAGACCTGCAGGCATATTTAGAAGTTTTGCTCTTAAATACAAAAATAATTTATTACAATTTTATAATTTTAATTTATAAAAAAGCAATTAAGTGTTATTAACTTCTGTTGTCTCTTCAGGTGAAAGAAAACTTGTACAGCAGCTCAGACTTGCAGGTCACTGCAGCGTACTGTTGTTCCAGGTCGAATTAGCTGTGACTGAGATTCAGGTACAAAGAAATCACTAAGTATTTATGCCTGCACTTTAGCACAAGTATTATTTATTCAAATGAATATACCCTTTCAAAATGCACGCAAAATGAATAACTCTTCACAAAGCAGGGTATTTGAAATCCTCCGGTCAGATGAGTGTATAATGATTGCATACTTTAGGACTTGAGACATGCACAGCCCTCCATCCGTTTGAAAATCGTTAGTGATCATTTGTTTAATATACATAACACTTACGAAGTACATTTTAAAATGCTGTAGATCAGTTACTATTTGGTATTATTCTCTAATTATTAGTGGTGCTTCCTAAAGCTCATACTTATGGTTAAAGATTTAAACAAACCCCTAATCATAAGTATTTCACACGTCTGTATGATGCCTCAAATCATGTTGCTTGTTAAAAAGTGAGGTAAGTGATCAGCATCATAACTTTTTGTATTGGCAAGCACCATTACATTTTTTCTTCAGAAAACGTGGTTAAATACTGAGATTCTCACATAACACCTTACAAACATTTAAACTCCATCCACTTCATGGTTAGATTATTACAACCAGTGATGAACTCTGTACCTTTTTCTTTTCTTTTACTCAACACTAGAGGGCAGCTTGCCTCCATTTTGACCATGACTTTATTTCAACATCAGAGATTTATGCAGTAGGTCTTAAAATGTCTCTTATGGATTAGACTCAGCATTTAAAGTTTTAGTAGTTCTTCTTGCTTGCTTCGCTGAAATCTTCATTACAAGCATAAATACATCTCTTTGAGGCACAGCAAACATTTACACTGGCGCATTAAATCATTTAGAACAGAATTGTTGGTTGGTGATTGATGGCACTCTTAAAAATTGTGATTTTAAACTGGCAGCCTGTGGGAAGATCAAGATCAAGATGTGTCTCTGAAGATGGTGGTTTTATTTGTGTTTGAACTAAATATGAGTCTCAGTAAAATTTAAGTTTTATTTAAATTTCATCCTTACCATGAGAATAGTGGAGAATAAATTTGACCCGTTGTTTAAAGCATTAAAAGATGTGAGAGCAGATTTGCGTTACAGTCTTCACAACAAAAAAGATTTTTCCAGGAGAGAGTCACGGAAATCCCAATAGCCTTCAGTCTCATGACAGGTAAATGAATAAATGCGTAAACGCAGACCAAGTGAAGGCTAAAGAGATTATTTATGATCTTGTTTAACTCTCAGTATCTTTTTACAGGAGGATGATGCTCTTCTCAGGAGAGTTACAGAGCTCAATATTGTTGTGGATGGTGTTGAATTTAAAGATTTCTCTGCGTTTGTGTCCAGGTAAAGTGATGATTAGTAAATGCTTAAAGACACAATATGTACGATTTTTGGATTAAAATATTTATTAATATTTATTATATTAATATAATATATTTTAACCAGTGTAACGGCCTATGTAATTGCTTTACCTGTCAGTGACGTCATATCGATCTAGATTACTGCAGTGTGTGAGTAACGTAACATAACTGTCAACACACTCAAATGTATTTTTAGGATGATTGTTCTGACGCTGCGTTACCTCGCAATTTTAATTAGTCAAATAAAGTGACTGCATGAGTAGAAATTCAGCACTTGTGTCAGTTTTATTAGAGTGAAATAAAATAATGTGAATTTCAAGTTCAGGGAAGAAGGAAACGGGAACCGGCTAACGTTTAACGTAACTTTAATCGTAAAATAAACATAAACAACCAAAGGAAAGGAGCGGCAGCAGCCGTCAGCGGCACATAAGCATAATTAAAGCTCCGGAGCTCCTCATGGGACTCGAGACCAGTGTGTCGCTCTGGTGTCTCATTAGCATTCGTTCTGCTCCCACAGACTCTGCCTCGCCCTGCTTCATACCTTTGTAACGTTAATAAAACTTTACTCGGATTGGTTTACATCGGCTGTTGAGGTGAAGATAACAACTCCCATGATTCCACGCTCATTCACGGTGTCATCAAGCTACGCTTTTTGTTATTGCTTTTAATAAGCAAACCTCTAGCGGCGAAACCTACATATTGTGCCTTTAATATCTTTGGTGTGTTTGTATTTTACTTAATGTAATCATTTTTATCATTTGTTTTTAAAGGTAAGCGGATTCCATGGATCATTTTTACCCTTCACACAATGTTGGATCTTGCTTGTTTGCATGATTGAATCAACAGAAATCCCATTTGGAGAAAATTCAAGTTGCATAATAGGTTACACAACATAAAACCTACAGTGTAAGTAAACATCAGACAAGTGAATTCCCAGACATCATAGAAGAGCGTTCTGCTTCATGTTAGTCTTGTAAAAAGATACAAATCCAAACAAAACTCCATACAAGGGAAATAAATGTATCCAGGTGGCTCATTAGCCGGATGCTGAGTGAACACTGACCAGCTGTTGTTAACACAATGCGGGACAGTTACCGGTCCGCAGAGATCTGATTTTCTCATTTAGGACTGATTGACAAGTGTTGCAAGATCAGGTTTGGTCCCGCCTCCGGCAGATTGACTGACGGCGATGTACTCTTGAGAATCTTACATATGAGCCACATAACCACAAAGATATTCCATCATTAAACAAATAAGGGCATTGTTTATGTGTTTGAGGGGTTTTTGTTATAAACCCCTGAAGGATCAGCTGAAGGATTTGTTTATACGTGATCCAGGCCAAATTAACAAATAAACGTCTCTGATCATTAGGTCCGTATGTGTGATAGCTGCATCTTTCTTCCATTATGGAAGATTTCATTTTATTCTGTTCTATTTTATTGTTGAACTTTCTTCTTTGTTCTGTTCTAATCCATTCTATTCTGTACTGTTGTGTTCTGCTGATTCCTTTGTGTTCTATACTTCTTAATTATATTCTGTTGTTTATTTTGTTATATTCTAAATAATGTTTAATATTCTGTTTTATTTTATTGTAGTATATTCTGTTTTTCTCTATTTTGATTTATTCTGTTCTGTTGTTAATACGTTGTTTTTTTCTGCTCTGTTTGGATCTGTTCTATTCTCTTCTCTGCTCTTTATTCTGTTGTATTTTGTTATTTTCTGCTTTGTTCTATTTTCAGTTCTATTAATTTTTTTTCTATTCTGATGTGTTCTGGTCTTTTCTGCTTTGTTCTATTGCATTCTGTTGTGTTCTGTTCTCTTTATGCTCTGTTATGATCTGTTCTGCTCTTTTCAGTTCTATTGTATTTCATTTTCCCGTCCTGCTTTGTTCTATTCTATTGTCTAATCTATAGTCATATCTGTTGCTGTATTCTTTTATGTTCTTTTCTCTTATGCTCTGCTGAATTCCGTTCTTCTGTATTATATTTTCTGTTCTGTTCCATTTCATTCTTTTCTGTTCTTTTTCATTTGTTTTGTTGTTCTATTTTTGTGGTAAAGCTCCTACAGGGCAGCTTCAAGGCAGGATTAGTTTTTATGTTGGTGGATTAATCTCTTTTTCTAAACTGTAGTCGGCTACTCTGCTGGTGCTATAATGATGTTCAGTCATTTGAGTTCAGAGGAACGCTGCACCCAACATAATGATGTGTGGATTTAATGTTTAAAAGTGCTGTGTTGACGGTCCGTAACATGTCCCACTCATTAAACTGTCAGCAAATGGCACCAGCAAGTCAACGGCAGCCAGCAGCACCCCACAGTGTGTTACTGTAAAAAGTGAACATGTGGACCACCTCTGGACTGTGTGAGGCAGGACAGTCTGTACAGACAACTCCACCAAAGACCTGGGAGTGATTGATCTCCTTGGTAAATTTAGTTGGTTTATCTGTTGTTGGCTTTTTAGTGTTAAACATCACTGTGGTCTGAAGTACAGTCCTGTCTTCTATTATTACTTGGACGATTACAGCACAACACTTGCCATTAAACTAACACCTTTTGATGTTGATGTATCCAGCCTTTCACAGAGAATACAGCTGGCATAATTAAAAGGTTAAGTTATTTAGATTATGTGTTGTACAGCATACTTACAAAATACTTGAAAAGAGAGCTGAGGTTTGAACCTGCAGGGAACATTCATGGTTGTGGTCAGTTTTAATAACAAGTTTATCCTTTCATGTCTTATCTGTAGCTTCATGCTACTTGGTAGTTGTTAATTCAAACCCTTTTTTTTTTAAACCAACAACCCTCTGGTTACAACTGTAGATTCATTTATCTTCATAATATTATTTGATAAAAAGGCATTACACTTAAACATTTGAATTACCAATGAATTTGATTCCATTTCAGAGTTTTGTTTTCTAAAGACATGACTATAGGATCTTCTATAGTTGTTCCACTTGGTCACAGGATTTATTTATTTATTATTATTATTACATTTTTTTGGCTGAGATGACAAATTACAGTTTGAAGTAATGCTGCTGTTTTGGCGGCGGTTTGTTTGGGTCCTTTTCTAAAGTGCAGCCAGCCTCCTGGTCGCTGAATGGACATCTGGATCATATTGTCTGGTCTGAGAGTCTGTCCTGGCATGAAAGAGTCGGAAAAATACTGGAGATAATGATTCTCGCATAAGTCTGAGCTGTCTGTGCGTCTCAGGAAGACGCATTTTATAACCATTATGGCCCATGTAAACTAAAAAAGAATTTTTGAGCACTCTTGTGGTCAAGTACATAAGTGGATTCAGGCATGTCTGTGGAGAGGGTTTTAGAGCGCTTCAACTTTATTTTTTTTCTATTATCATTACTGTATCCTCTATAGCTGTGTTTGCTATTGTTGTTTATTCCATTGTTGATGTTTTGATTTTTGACAACTGTGTTAAGTGTGAAGTTTGAAATGAAGCACAACCCACAACCTGATAAACATTATTAATTTGCTAATTTGGAACCTATACAATTAATGTATTACCTATTCTTGTACTTAGTACAAGATTTCATGGCAAAGGGCCTTGGCAGGAAAATGAGAAAAACTAAAGGGACAACTTTAGAGAAATTATCCAAAGGAGCCAAACATTGATTTGCCGTTAATTGGTCTGTAGAGTGATTCTGGCATTCAGTATGTTTAGTCTGTCGAACTTAAAAGGTTAGCATTCTAGGAAAGCTTAAAAATTACTTTTTCAGATTCAAGGTCCCCAATCAACAAATCTGAAGTCGCATATTATGGAAATTGGCCATGGTACAAAATGAGATCTGCTGGCGAGGGTGATTCGTCTGTGGTTTCTTTTGACCAGTGTAAGATGTCAATCAAACCAGTTGTCTGATTAATGTTTATAAACTTTTAGCTAACCCAGATCCAAAAAGTGTAAGGCGTACATTATTTGTCTGGTTTTTAGATATTCTCAGGGAGCTTTTTCTCTAACTCTTGCCATTAAGCTGCTGTCTTTTACTCTTGGAGTGGATCCATTTAGTTTTGAGAGACTTACCATTTTTCCATCACTTATTACAACATCAGCTTTTCACAGACAAGACTCGAGAGTCATGGAAAGTTGTGTCCTGTGCCACAGTTTTTGGGCCCCTGGTAAATCTATGGAAAATCTCAAAATGTCTCGTAACGTCATCTTGTGAAGGGGATTAAACACAAATACACAGTTTATCCTTCTATATTGTATGCTGAACTTTACATCAAGGAGGTCTTTTTCTTGTCAAGTTGTTCATCAAATAGTTTGAATCTTTAATTAGAATGTATAATTTACCAAAGTGAGCATTACAATGTTGGGCATTCTGGGGTATTAATGTTACAATTCTGTCTTGTTTGCAGAGTGGAGGACACAAAAGATCTTCTCTTGTTCTTCAGGACCTTGAGGACGTTCTCTGAGAGATGTGAGGAAAGGCGTCAAACGTTTCAGCACTTTCAGGTAACCAGCAATAGAAGCAGTGAATAAGTTGCTCAATCAACTAGGGATAGACACCAATACTTGAGGACTGAGAAATGACAGCAATGTTTGATCATGAAAGTAATTAAAAACTCCAGTGACAGCTACACAAACTTGTCGAAAGGAAACTCAATTTAAATTTATCTGGTTGTGGGGTCAATTTTTCGATTGATTGTGGCATAGTATTCAGACTTTTGGTGTTGTTATGCCGATAATATAATTTGTATTAATAAAAGTTTGTATTAAATTTAAGCATTTAACATTTTTTGTACTACACTGTAATTGCAGACAGGGTTCCTACGCAGTTTGGAAAAGTATGGAATTTGATTTGAGTAATTTCAAGGTTTGGATAAATATGGAAAAAAGAAAACAGTATACAAAAATAGTTGTGTTTCAACTATAGCCTCTATTCTTTTTTTCAAAAATATAAAATTAAAATTTCTAAAAATGTATGTATCATACAAGCAGAGTGTTTTCACAGCAATAACAAAGTTCTCCACTTTTATTACTCTTCTTGTGATGCTTTCTTTTGTACTCTGCTGTCTCTAATGTGTACAGGTTTATCTCATAAGACTTTCTTAATGATAAAGATTGCTGAGATTGCTGAATGCCAGATTGGGAACAAATTCCAAGACTCGATGGCAGTGAAAGTTTGGGAATGAAGCCTCTGAGGCAGTATGAAAAACATTCCATTATTTGCTGGGACCATTGTGCTATAATGGCTGCCAATTTGGCAAGTAAAATGGAACAATATTACCCCACTTTTTCCAGAGCTTTCTTTGTGCACAATCTTTGGGTTTGATTGATTTGAAGTTTGCAGACAGTTTTTTTGAGCTGCACATTTTTTTGCTTTAACTGCAGTCTGGCATATCTGTTATAAAAGATTAAAGCAAACTAGTCACAAGTTTTTAGAAAAAAAGTGTATTTGAACAACTAAAGTGAACATATGTTGATTTCATACAATGTTTTACTGTACAGTCTATTCATGTTTAATTCACACATAGGTAGTAATTACAAATTTAGCATATAAATAATATTCAAACAATAAATGAAAAGGTCAGTTGAGAAAGACCTGCGTCTTGGAACTTGGTATGGGTTCCTCGCCCCCTAATTAACTTAGCAGGCATCTTAATTTCAGCCAAAGTAAGACTTTTTAACAGTACTAGAAAGTGTCTGAAATTCACAGAGTTCTGAGGAATACTAGAAGCTTGACTGCTGCTTTTCATGATCTCACATTTTACTAAGCAGTAGCCTCCTCCAGTGGTTATTTACAAGGGATATAAAGTTATTATTTCAAAGACTTGAGTTTCAAGGTTCATCTACAAAGTCAATATCAAGAGGAAATCTTAAGTGTTTGGGCAGCTGTTACATAATTAGATATATAGTACAGATTCTCATGGTATTAACCTTTTGTACACTCAATTGTGCACAGGCACCAGGAGATTGAATGACTTTTCCTTCTCGGTTTTAGTCATCATCATTGGCTATCCAAGGACTTCTCGCAGCGTTGTACCTTTGATTCGGTTTTCATTGGTATCGCCCAATTGGCAGAGACTGCAGGCATATGAAACTGTTGGGGTACTGGCTGAGGATGACAGGATTTCCATCCATACGGATCTCGTTCATGTTGGGGCGGATGTAGTAGGTGTCGTTAGCTTTGCAGAAGGTGTCCACAGTCACAGATGTAATGTTATTGTTCTGTAAACAAAGCAACAGAAAAGGCAACAGTTCTTTCAAGACATTGTGGAGTTTTGTCATTTTTTAACCAAAAAAAATTGTTTTTTATGATTTGTGTGCAGAAGACTTGTTAGCATGCAAAACATGTTAAACTTTATTACCTGAAGGTGAAGTGTGCGGACAGTCTCTGGAACGAGAGGAACGGCCTCCAGTTCGTTGTGAGCAAGATACAGATGTATTAATTTGTTTAATTTCTGGAAGCAAAGAAGATCAAATGTTTTGTTTAGAAGTTGAGTGCAAAATGGTAAAACTAACAGATATGGCTGTTTTTGTCTTGCTCCAAGTAACTTGGTTGGGTATTTTTTTTAGAAATTAGTTTATCCCTTTATGGAAGACATTTCAGAATATTTAGAAAAGTGGCAAACACAAAAACAAAAGGTTGTATGTTGGTAGTTTTCAAACTGGTAGTTTACGAGCTAGTTTGGAACAATGTTGAACATGTAATTGAAATAGGCTTATGTAATTCGTGGCTCTTTACCTTGAAAGCATTTGCCTTGATTCCTTTGGTTCTCAGCTTGTTGTGATTAGCGTTAAATGAGATTAATTTTGTTGGTAGCATTGGTAGCTTTACCAGCTGGTTTTCGCCTAGCGAGAGTTCTTCAAGCATGGTGAGCTTAGCAAACGCACCATCTTCAATCTCAGAAATGATGTTTCCAGTGAAGTCGATTCTCTTTAGAGTCACTACAGTATATGAATGGAAATGGAAAGAAGAGCATTAAATTAATAACTTGAGTGTTAAGCATCACGTTAGACACCTTGAAAATTTGACTCTGAAATGAGAGTTTTTGCGTACTTGCTGCAATTTTTGTTTTTTAAAATCTTTTTTTCTTTTCTTTTTTTTTTTTTTTTTTCTGTGGAAAGTCATCCTATTAATGAGGGTTTAATTAGCTTCCACTATGCTTATCCTATATATGTAACAAATTATCTTCAAAACTTTGGAAATAGAGGATTGCAGGATTAGCAAAAGTGGTTTTCTGGTGATTTTGGTTTATGGGCTGATATTATAGTGTTTTGAAAGCCTTTTATGCATGGGGTCCCAAAAGCGCTTTAAACACTGACTACTCCCTTTAGCTAACTTTTTTTTATACCCATGATGCACTGCTGCAAACAGAGAAGTTTACCACATGTCCAAGTTTTTTGTCAATACACATTCTTTGCAGAACATTGTGGTTCAGAAATGTGATCGATGTCTTTATGCAACGGAAGAGCTTACAATCTCTTGCGATCACATTGCGGTTCATTTATCATGTCCCTTTGGAAATCTTTTTGGATGAAATGGACTCATTTCTGAAAAGCAGCTGTTTGTCTCCTGCTCTGGGTTATCCCTTATCCTGTCCAGAAGAATTGTATTTGTTCTCCCATTAGTAAAAGGCTTTTAAAGAGAATGCCAGAGCAAGTCAAGTCAGGAAGAACTCACCGATATCTCCGAAATCTTTGGCTGTTATCTTTTTTATCTTGTTGTACCGAGCGTAGAGGTAGTTTGTCTCCTTGGGCAGAGCAGGCACTGATGTCATATCTGGGTCGACCTCCTCACAGTAGACAGATCCAGTTAGACACACACACAGTAGACAAGTCGGAAGGTCTGGAACATGTACAAGTTTTTATTCAAAACAGGCAAGTTAATGAAACTGGATGGGCACACATTGCTTCTTTCCTTTACCACTTCCCACTCACACAGACATAGCTCATGAACAAATATACCTACATTAAGGGCTTTTGCGAGCAACATGTGGTCTTTTTAAAAAGAGCCTATTACTCATTCCTTTCAGACAGTTGACCAGGATTCAATCATTCATTACCTGAAGGGTCTCCCACAGGCTGCATCGGACTGGAGTCATCTGGGGTGTCGGCTGTCGCTCTCTGTAAAATGGCTTTATTGGTTGGTACATTTGGTTGTTTGACAGATTTCACATTCAGGTTAAACAGCAGTAATTAATGTCTTTAGATAATACATGTTTTTAGGAGCTTCCCAGCCTTTGCGTTTGATTTTAAAGGAAAAATTGGCTCAAAAATGAGTTTTGTTGTCATATCATTCCAAACCTGTATATCTTTCTTTTGTAGAACACAAAAGGAGAAATTCCTGTGCATTCAGTTACAATGAAGGGTAACTATACTAGTTAGTCCATATGACTTTATTCCACGTCAAAATCTCGACAAAATCAGGCTATTTTTTTAAAGCGCACTTGTCACCACCCACTGATGTAACGGTGTAATTTATACAATCTTTGTTTGAGGCATACTTTCAAAAGGTGAGTTACTCTATTTTGATCGCTACCATTGACATCAGTGTTTATATACGAACTATAAACCCAGTACTTCTGTGATCACTTGAATTATTGTAACACAGAAATAATGATACTGTGTGGTTGAAAAGACTGTTTATGAAGCTGTTTCATAACTAAACATGACAACTGCTTTCTCTGGGTCAGCGTCAGCAGAAACGCAGATTTGAATGTTCTTGTCAAAGGTTTAATAGACATAGCCTAATTGTTGTCATTTAGGAATAAGATCGCGTGGGTGTTGGAATCGAGATTGCGATCTTGTAACGATTAACTGTGCAGCTCTACGTGAGGATAAGTAAATGATGACAACTTAATTTTGGGTAAACCTCTCCTTTTACATTCATGGCTTTTTTGGATGATGCTCTTGGATACGAGTGTCTGTCTGGACCTGTTTGCCCTCGGGTGCCTGTTAAATCACCATGACAGTGTCTGACCCCATGTGTTAGCGTGAAGCTGTGGGTGGGAGAATGGAGCCTGAAGGAACTCCTCCAGAACAGATTGCTGACTAATCAGAAAGCTTCCACACAGTGCCGGGCAGCTGTTGAGACCATCTCTGACTCGGAGCGAACTCTCAGCTAATCATTTTATTTATTTATTTGAACAAAACTGACTGGTTTTAAAACCATCAGTGTATGGAAGTAATCTGACTTAATGGAAATTTAACAGATGAATCCATGTAAATGTGTGGTATAATTTAGTTAATCTAAATAAAATAAAAAACATTTTAAAAGTGACTTAGCTTAATGGAAAGGTGAATAAAAGTGTAATTTTAAATTGTTAGTTACATAGTAGAATATTAATTAAAGCAAAAATAATAATTGATTTTTGATAAGTGCTGTAAATTCATTAATCTTAATTAGTGATCTGTTGTATATATATATATTGGTTAGTTTATTTAAATAGTGTTTAAATTATTATGTATTAATTTTATATTTATATCATGTGATATATTTATATTTGTGATATAGCTCAAGAATGTATGTATATATACAGTGATCTGTTAATCAGTTGTATAAATATATTGGGCAGCTTAAAACATTTATTATAGGTGAAACATTTATTGTAGCTAATATTTAATTATATTATTTATACTAGTTTATATTTAATATATCGCATTACATTTAATGTGTGCTATATGGCTTAAATGTATAATGATTCAGTGGGAATGAGCAAACTCATTTAAACTGAACAAATAAAATGCATATATAAAGTGGACAAGCAGTAGACAAAAGCAAACCCATCTCTAAATATTCTGTTCTGTCAGCCTATGCAGAACATAATGATAAATCATAAAATAAAAACACACAGTTTACCTTATTCCTCTGTGCTCTTATATCGATTCCCTCAGTAAGTGCTACATCCTCCAGCCTGTGATGCCTGTGATTGTGGTAGTGTGCACCAGATGCTGAGAGCACCCATGATGCCAATATGACTGCTGAAATGAGCATTCTCAGCCTTGTCCCCATTGTATCTGAAGACTGGGATGTGTTCTGCCACGTTAAAGAGCAGAAGCGCAGTGCAGGCAGTGTTTGGCTATTTTCTTGGTGCCTGTGAGTAAAATGTGATCTGTCAAATCAGGATTTTAAGCCCCACCACAGGCTGCCAGAGGAGATCCTTAAGTGGGAGTTTATGGAACAGACCTTAACCCTTCGCATTCCCATCTGTGCTGGTCGGACCACTGTGTCGCCTGCAGGGTTTGGCCATGTTTGTGGTCTGCTGAAAAAAAAAAAAAAACTTTGTAAAAGAGAGCAGAAGGCAATGAAAAGGAATGTTAGTTTTTACTTTGGAGATTTGTTGCTTTGTAATTAGTAATATTGAGGCTTGTTTGGCTCTTCTTAGCTCTGTACCTAATTAATCTTTACATTTCTCAGAGAAGCAAGAAAATGGGAGGACAATGGTAACACAAAAATGTGTCAATTTCCAAATTCTTTGATTATAGTTGTGCATTCTCAATAGCTTTGCTACATTGTTCATTTTTATTTTGCTTGATATGGGATCTTAAGACTTGTCTATTTCGATAGCATTTTACAGTCAATTTGTCAGAAAAAAAAGAGTAGCTTAATTAGATTTGCAGGAATTTGCAACAAGACAATAGGGGAACATTAGGATAGATCTGCTGTGCGTCTCAACTGTGATTGAACGTCTGTTTTGTATAGTTTACAGGTTTGCCTAAATACATTTAATTAAAAACATAAAATAGATTAGAGAAACAGAGCTCCTCTATAAAACAGACACTTGAAGATCAAGGTGAAGAAAAACATGTTTAATAGGAAACATGTGACTGTTTTACACCCTAAGACAAGACGCAAGGCGCCTTGGCCCTTCGAAATAAACATATATGGAAATTGAGAGAAAGAGATGGAAATTGAGAAGGAATAACATGACAGGTGTGTTAGCAATTATACCAACCTGTAAAAGTTTACTGTACGGGGAAAAAGGGCCAAATACTTAGAAATGTTTTCACAGTGCTGATCCTCTGTGGTACATTTCTCCGTCAGGGTGTTTTTTTCACCACATGATTCAAACCCCTCCACACTAAGAACTGGAGTGTAAGAATGTGCAAAACTACATGTTTTCATTATTGATTGGTCAGTGGGTTGTGAACAGTAGTCGGTCATGGAAGCTCTGTATAATTAGTAAAGATTGACCAATAATTTATTTGACCAATGATTTTGATTAATAATAACTTATGATATTTACACTTAATCAGTTTTTGTTTTTTTAATATCTATCATCTACCAATAAATGCCACCATCTGGCGAGACTTTAAAGTATAGCTCCCAAAAATGGCATTACAGGTGGAGCTAAAAGTATTGGCAGTTGCATACATTTTGTACATGGACACATACATGGACACTCTTTGTTTCAATCAGAATGAAATCATTCTGATTAATGAATCTGAACACAGTGTTTATATGAATGCTGAGGTGATCGGGTTGATTTGTGCATTTTTGTCACCAACTTCTAATCGGAATTGATCTTTTGACATGCACACACTGCTTGAATATACACAAGTTTCCCGCTGTCTGCACATACTAGCATCCTCCTACCATTTCTTCTTTTCTTTGTTTTAAAGGTACACTGTGTAGGAATTTCTCCCATCTTAGCGGTGAAATTGCATTTTGCATTCAAACGAATAGTGCTTTCTAGCGCCTCGCTTTTTCAAATGCGTGTTGCAACTAAGGTAACAGTTATGTACCAAGAAGCTATGACAACATGTCTTCCAACAGCACTTCATCGAGTTTTTTAAAATTTAATTTAGTTAATTTAAATGTTTTGCTTTTTTGGCGACGAGGATTCCTTCTCCTGTGGCTCGGCATAAGTATGATCCTGCATTATGAAGTACCGTGCAGTGTAGCCTTTCAAATTTGCCGGGGCAGTGACAAGCGCCTCTCACTGATCTCCTTGTCCGTTTCAGCTGGTTTCAGTCACGTGACGCTGGCTCTGAACGAAAACGCGTTGTGGAAACGCGTTGAGGTAGGCTAGTGCTTTTTGTCCCTCTCTGCTATTATAGTTTTTCGAAATGGCAGAACGACATGGAAGCCTCCTTGGACTTACCCGTCCAATGTAAATAAAGATAAGAAATTCTTCGCTTACGAGGATAAGTCAGATCATTGGCAGAGGTAATTTTACACCAATGAGGACATATTTATGAATAAAGACATATTTTATGTATTTTAGCTAATAAAATACTTATAATAACTACACAGTGTACTTAATTATCTATTACGGGTCCTGATTTGGAGACAACAGGTACATGAAGCTCTGTGTTGTGCTGCTTATATTTATCAAGCAGTAAAAAGCCTGTTTCCACGGCCAAAACAAGGCATCAAAGGCATCTGTGGATGAGAGTCCGAAGCAAGGACTGGTGGAACGTTGTCCTGCACCACTTCACAGACGATGAGTGAAAGGAGAATTTAAAATGACACTACAGTCATGACACTTCAACAACAACAGCTCGTTCTGTGCGTCATACGCCATTACGGCATTTCTACGTCATTGCACATGCACCAAACTTTCCAGTTTCAGTTTTCAATCTACAGTATGTTACCACCCCTTTCAAACCAAATGAAATTTCAATTGGATTTAGCCAATTCATTCCTATTGACGTGGTTATATGTGACTTTTTTTATTCCGACTGTGCTACTAATCCGGTTACAAACGGATTATTAGGGTCCATGTTAACGCATCTTATGGTATGCTGGAAAACAATGATAAGCATTTCATAAGTTTTAAGGCTTTTATTGGCAAAAACATTAAATATATGCATATAGTCAATATTTAAAGTGTTGACTCTTCTTCTTCATAACCTCTGCAATTCACTCGGGCATGCTGGATTTCAGCTTCTGGGCCAAATCCTGATTAATGGCAATCCAATCAGTCTGCTCTTATAATCCACTCAGAATGATGGAGTGATTTTATGTTTGGTCAATGCTGGTCATTTTGTGCCAGGGTCGAAAAACAATGAAATTTGGGTTTTTGTAATAATTATTGTGTATAATTATAAACAGTTATTTTAAATGCATCTGATCTGTATTGTTTTCCTTTTTTGTTGCTTTTTGCTTCATGCTGGATCCTACCCTTTTCAGCTTCAAAAGCATCTTACAGTAATTTCATCAGAAAAAGACTAGCTTTGTTGTTTATTATATTTACATGCATTACAGCGCAATGTACTAATGTAGATACATGCTTTTTACTGTATTAATGGAGAGAAAAGTGGCATTGTGCAAAACAAAGCAAACTTTGAATCAGAACTTTCCGTACATAGCAATTCCGATTTTGGACACATTTTATGCTGATTAAGATGCATCAGAGCATACACATGCATACAGAAAATCAAATAGAACATTCAAGCAGCAAGGAATGTAATGTTCAAAGTTACTAATATATGTATGTTTAATAATATTTAAATCATAAATCCTGTTTTATTCTTATACTTTGAATAATGAATAGTTTGGTTTGTTGAACTATGTATGACGCATCTCAAAAATCTATGTCGATAGCCTTGTTGCTCCAGGCCTTTTTGGTTTTTCATATTTTTTTGGTTCAGAGTCATCTTCATCATCCTTCCTTTGGTTTCCATAAAATATCAGCATCAGCCTTGGGAAACATCTGTAAGCATAGTAGTCCAATGGTCCTCTTAGCTTATTGTTGTCGAGCCGCATGAAGGTCAGCATGTTAGGGTTGCCAAGATCCAGTGATGGACACATTAGAGAGACATTCAGATCTGCAAAGAGACCAAGTAATTTTAGCATATGTCGTTAGATTGATACTTGATAAAGGGTTGGAGAACACTGCAGTGGAGCAGTTCAATAAATTTCTAATGTGTTTTTTGAATAGCTTTTTTTTTGTTTAAATAAAGTAAGGGTATGACCATCATGCTTTATTCTACATTTGTACCTTTAGATTTTAACCTACCTTTAAAGTCATTGTGATTTAGATACAGATGTTCCAAGGTCCTGGGAACAAAAAACGGTTTGGAGAGCTGGTTATGGCCCAAATGGAGCTCCATCAGTTTGGACAAGTTGAAGGCAATGTATGCAACGGATTTGAGTTTATTGTGTGACATGCGTAGGGACAAGAGATTGGGAGTCTTCTTAAAGTAGCCCTCGGGTATGGTGGATATTAAGTTGTTTTCCAGCGATATCTGCTGAATCGATTCTGGAAGGTCTGTTGGCATGGACTTGAGCTTATTGTTGCACATGTTGATTTGCACGAGGCTCTTCATGCCAGATAGGATCTTTCCTTTAATACCGGCATCTGTTAGTCTGTTGCTGCACAAATCCAGCACTGTAAGTTTTGTAAGCTTTTGTGTAGCTTCAGCCGGTATCTTTGAAATTTTATTGAAGCCCAAATTAAGTATTTTAAGAGCTTTTGGCAAAGGAGAAGGAACGTCTTCCAGATTATTATGCTCAAGGTGTAACTGAATGAGTTCTTTGAGTATATTGAAGACATCTTTATCCACCTTAGATGACTGGAGCTTATTGTAGCTGAGGTTGATTTCCCTCAGAGACGTGGCATTAATGAAAGGCTTTGAAGTTATCTCTTCTATGTCATTATGCTGAATGTACAAGTGGCGGACATGTCTTGGGATGTTGGGAATCGCCTTGAGTTTTCGGTGGTCGCAATACATGGCAAATGGATAGGATGAGGGGCAGAAACATTCACTGGCACATCCGTACGAATACATTATTTGGGCATCGTAATCTGGTTGTTGAGTTACAGATTGTCGAGGAACTTCCGGCGAGGAGTTGTCATCTATGTCGTAATCGATATAGTCAAGCTCTTGAGAAAGTACCAGAGCTCCAGAGAGCAAATGCAGACATAGTATTTTCAAGATCCGTGACGATTTCATGGTTTAGTTTGCTTTTCCCTGCTATCTGTTTGGAACGGTGAAAATTAGAAAAAGGTTATTAGGACTTTGATTGTACTGAAATAATCAATATAATAATGATCATCATCAATAATATCTTACAATAATATTTAAGTGTGCTAGGTTCCACAAAAAACAGTGTGAATAGAAAGTGACATAAAATAGACCGCAATGAGATTTTGAGACAGAGTTAAACAAGAACTGGGTTTTTATTCACTTTTTTGATCTTCTTAAAGCGGTTTGGTACTTTTCCAGAAGACTAAACAAACACCCCTAATTGCACATACTTTGGGCAATATGACATTTTTCTGTAAATGTTGATATTTGTTTAGTGTTCTCTTCTGTTGTGATGTCTGGGATGAATTATCTCAGCAGGGGTTTTACTGTGCGTGTTGAAGGTAAAGCCTATGACTCAGTTGTTGACCTAGTATTAATTGGTATTTATGTTGTTGTTTTTTAAACTTCTAAACACAACCATTTTGGAAAGGCAAACACTCCCTTGTAATTTAGGAAAGAACTCTTCTTGGATTTTTGTTTATATTTGGTGTAATATTCTCCTACACTAAAAATATCTAGTTTGGTCATAGTACTAATATGAGCTGGCAAAGCAGCTAGATAAAGTGATCCAAAAAATACAGCGAGTAGTTAATCTAATTTAACTACTGTAACTGCTCAGTACGACAGTCTCTCTCAAGTAATTTTCTTGTCTCCTGCAGAACTTTGACGTGTTGGTATGTTGGCTATGATTTTAATGTTGCTCAGTTAAATAATGACTTATTCTGTAAATTTGAAGCTCTTTTTCATTAATCAATCATAGAAATATTTTTCATAGTTGATTCAAACCACATGTGGAGGAATGTTTTAATTTTAATTGGCCCTTTAACTTGTTTGTCTTGATAAGCACATTTTAAAATTCAGAAAATATTGTTTTAATTCCTTAACTGCGGATACTAAATTTTAGATATAAAAAGGTTTTAGAAGCATTGCCATTAAGTCTTGTGACCTGACTTTTGCATGTGGGTTGCTAAAATGTAAGAGGAATAGGAATATACCTCTTTTTATTGTCATGCTCAAAGCAGTTCTTTTTGGAGACATCAATGTGAATAATGTATATGCTTGCAAAAAATCGCACACAAATTAGTACAAAATGATTTCATTACGAAGCAGTATATATTGTACTATCTTTAAAATCATGATATCATACCTGTGGGGTCGTTTTTCTCTCTGTGGGAGGCCGAGTGAAATCGTGAACACCGAGTGCCCAAGATGAAACACAGCAGCCCCTTCAGCTTGGACGATGTTGCCTAAAGCAGGGAAATGTTTTTTCTCCTGGGACGAGCGTGAAAGATTACTTCTGTGGTTTCCCCCACAGCAGCATTAGCCGTTTTGGGAGAGATTGTGATCTGCCTCTTTTCCGTGGAAATGATTCTGGAAGCGTTTGGTTGCATGTGTTCGGTGACCTCAGTAAAGCCTCTTGGTCTCATCTGATTCTTCTTTTCCCCTTTTGTTGAGTTGAGGTGAGGTTGAAGTTTCCAGACATAGTTCTGGAAGGAATGGCCTAGTATCCAGTCCACATTATTGTATGTGGACAGTAAAAAATTTAACCCACAAAATTAAGGCCAGACTCATAACAGGTGTTGCACTAGTGCAGCTAATGTTGTGCAAAAAGATTTAAAGCTATTGAAGGGAGTGGATTCTTTAGCCCGGCTTCCAGAAAGAAAATGAAATATTGACGTTTTGTTTGAGAAAGGTCTTCAACATATGTTAAAACATATATCTGTTCTTCTAGCTCACCATGATGACTATAGGTCACAAGGGTCATTGCACCAACAGTTTAGGTGACCATTTCTTAGTTAAAGCATTTACTTTACTGTTCTATATTACATTGTCCTCTCATTGAGAGAAAGAACATGTTATCTGGATGTTTCGGGAAGAGTCTCCTGTTTATCGTTAGAGCCTGACCAAATCCAACCTTGAAGAAGCTGTGTGTGTGTGTTAGCATTCTTGGTTAAAGGTTAAGGAACAGGTTAAGTGGCATTATTGGAGATTGACTGACTTGTTTTCTTGGACATGCTGGCGCCTAGACACACAGTCTTGTGACCTCAGAGGGCCACTCGTAACTAACTCAGGGTCCTGGTGGCAGCCGTACAGACTGGAGAAGTGCTACTGCCTATCAGTCCATGTGTGGACATTTACTATGTTTATCTATTTCTTAGCCAATCAGAATCATTCAACCTGAAGTAATGACGTTGCTTACACCTTGGTGAAGCTGACTTCTGCCTGATGAAACTGCTAACTATCTTAAGTCAAATTTTTCTTTACTTTATTATAATTCTGACTCTTGTCTTAAATTGACTGCACTTCTAACTCTTGGTGTTAATTAATCATGTCTGGTCCTTGGGTCTTTAACCCTCTGGGGTCTGAGCTGTTTTCTGGGCCCTGGAGGTGTTCTGACATGCTCTGACATTTGTTGTTATTTCTGTTACTTGTGACATTTTCATGGCTAAAGTCTAATTACACTGTATTCAGCACAAACTCTGCTACAATAATATATCAGCAGCATGTATGTAAAAGTTTGTAGTTTTGAGATAATGACATTTATGCGTGGTTTGTGAAAATACAAAAAAAAAATCTCACTGAAATAAGGCCATGAAACCCATACTGATTATTTCTTCACAAGCATTTTGAAAATTGTATGACACAGCCTAGAATATTTGCTCTAAAACTATGTTAAAATCACCCTGACTGCTCATTCAGATAAGACAATATATTGATTTAAAAAATTTACGACGTGTTTTGTGTGAGAACGCTTTATGCGGGAGGTCATTAATATGTAAGCTTTTCACACCTGAGAAAGACAAAGACCCTCCCCTAACGGCCCTATTAGGAGCTATCAGGCCCTGTCATTCTGAACAACCTTGCACAATGAATGAGGAGATTTAAAAAAAGAATGGCTTTTAAATTGTTTGGATTTATTTACAACACAACATAATCCAAAGATACACAACAAATGCCAAAAAAGCACTTATTGAAAACAATGATCCAAAGACAGAGACCTTTGTGCCATTCCTAAAAACATTGTACATACCTTTCATTTCCAAGGTGTTTGATTTTCACTTTACTATGTTCATGTACAGAGACTCATGCGAATGTTGAAGTCAGCAGGACTCAGTGGCATCTGGGCCCTGAAAAAAAAAAGTGAACATACTGATATCAAGAGAAAGGCCTGCACGATTTTGGGAATACATTTTAGAATTTTTCTGGTTAAAATTGCTTTTTAAAATTCACAGAATACACACACACACACACACAAATGTTTCCAACAATATATAATATAATGAACACCAGGTTTGTTGTGCCTTGTAGGCATAAGCTATGTGCAGTGCTGGATAAAATAATAATAACAATAACCTATAGCAGTATAAATCTTCCAAAAGATTTCAGTAACAACTAAGCTAGAGAAAAATATATTGATTATCATGTTACTTCAAATGTTTCCATTCGTTATGATGATATGAAATGAGATAATAGTAAAAACATGAAGCCGTTTGGTGCGTTTTGCTTTTCAAACGCGATCGCGATCCAAAATATGATACATTAAAACGCGATCGCGCTGCAAAATATGATACATTCAAACACGATCACGATCCAAAATATGATACATTCAAACGCGATCGCGCTCAAATATAAAACATTATGGTTACCATATACATATCTACGTTTGAGCAGATATCCACAAACACAGTAACAGTAAACACGGGTCTAAATATTATAATATTCACCATATATCTAGCAACAGTTCAACTGCAATGTGAAATTTATGCAACAATAACAAACTAATATGTAAGAATTTCTTACCTTACATCTTTCTTGTCTTCAAATCGCGTTCTTATTCTTCTGAGGTAAATCCAATGTAAGCTCAGGTGCGTCTTTCAAACTCGAAAAGCAGAGACTTGTGAAGTGTTTTGGTGTTTTGTTTTTGAGGTAATGATCGCGTTCCATGTGGAGATTTGCATGTGAATCTCTTTTGCGCTTGTGGGCGTGGTCAAATTAAAAATAATTAGGAAGCGTTTGAGAAGCTGGACATCTTGTTGGTTTTATACAAATTACATAAACAGAGAATATTTGTTTTCAGTTTGAATCCGATCATTTAAAAGTACACACTTAAATGTTTATAAAGGTATATGGCTCATAAATGTGTGACAAGTATTCGCTGAGTTTTGTTTCAGTTTATAGACGTGCTCAAGAAAAAAAAGTTCACCGTGACGGAGGGGCAGAACGCACACCCTGTTTATTTTCTTTATCTTACAAAAGCACAATGTTTTGATTTGATTGTAAGTGGACACATACAAAAGTAGAAATATCACAGATTCTTTTTTTATATTTCTTTTTTCTGTATGACCATAAATGACGGAGTAATTTAAGTTTATAGTGCTACAATGTGGAGAAAATCCAGCAAAACGCGCCCGCGCGTTTGCCGACCTCAGAGGGTTAACTGTAAATTCCCTAACACTATATGCTAATAAAATACTACTCATATTTTTATTATATTATATTTTATTAGAATTAAATGTATACTATTCTATATATGTACAGTAAATTAAAACAAAACTTCAGCCAGTGTTCATCCAAAGTTTTGTTTAGTGAGAAGGAAGATTACAGTTGGCAAATTTAAATGGCTAAAATGCATTGCAACAATTAAGTGGGTTCAATTTAATTGGTTTAGACATTTCTAGCTCACTATATGGAGGCCTTTTTCCAGTGCTTGTACTGTATCAGAGTAAAACCACAGACGGTCTCTCATGACCCGTCTACTGAGTGTCGTTTTTTTTGTTTTTAATTTTTTTCAGAGTTGGCTAGACAGACCCCTCAGCACTCATTCTGTCAACTGGAAGATTTGTTTTTGCTGCTGCCCACATGGCAGACGCTGAGAAGTCTCCGCAGCATGAACACTACTGCGGGTTGAGAAAAAAACCCCGTCAAGATTGTGATCCCAAGAGGTTCTTTTGGGGCATTTTTTTGTAAGGAAGGGGGTGAAAACTTGGCAAGCCGTATTTTTTGGTCTTTGATAAATTTCAGCCTGTTTTTTTTTGTGATGGATATTTGACATTACAATAATATTTAGGCTTGGGAAAGATGAGCAGTTGCATGCAATCTGCACATGAGCAATGCTCTTTAATAATAATAACATTAAGAGGACCATCGCTTCTGGGGAACATGCAAATACCCATATGCTTTGCATTTTAATTCTCACACTTTGTGCTTTCACAACTGGGAAACACAAATGAACGTTTGTAGTCCCATTTGAATTTTGCATGCGATATGCTTCGATACTCATTTATCATGATGACAGTTAGTTTATTGTACAGTGCTTCTTAAAGATCAATTAGATGACCAATTATTTACATTCAAAGTAAGCTTATACAGTTAGGGGAGTGAAGAAAGAGAGACTGTGTTTATTGTCTTAGGTTTGACATTGTGAATATGAAATAGTTTTTCCAGTTAAAGGTTTAACTGTTGACCAACACAAAAGTCTTGGTGTAAACACCATTGATCTACAATTTTAATCTTTAAAAAAATAAATGAATAAAAAATTAATCCACAAACGTGTGTCTGAACAAAACAGTGTTTTAGAGACTTTATTGAAAATGTTCCGGGAAGGGAAGTGGTCTGGTTGCTCTCTTGAAAGTAGCTGATAAAAACAAGCTGGGTGGTTGTTTTCTGTCTTAGTTCAAAGGTATGTACTTTGGAGGGAAATTGGATGGGGAAAATTATGAGGTGTGTGCTGTGCAAGAAAGATTTAAGCTAGACCTAGAATCAGTTTTTCATAGCTCTGCTCTCAAATTTTACACACGTTTACTTATTTGGATTCGCAAGAGTTAAACCGAATGTTCTGTTTGTGATCCAAGAGACCCGAAGGCCATTTAATGGCTAAAAAAAAAACTGAAATTAACCAGACGCATAAAGGTACATTAATATCTGATCATTTCAGATATTTAATAAAGATTGATTCGTCATACAAGTGAAAAAAATACTGTGCAGGATTGTTCACATATAAGCGTTTACACTGAATATGAGAAGGAAACGTATTGGTGTATCTTTAAACAATTTTATTTCTGTGTCCGAATCCCTCAGGTGTTTTCTGGGGCTCAAAGATCCTAAATGATCCAAACCTGTTGTGAGTTTTTTGGAGACGCCGGTATGCAAGACGTGGCAGAAGCAGATCAGGCCAACCTGAAGATTTGTTCCATATGTTTCCTGAGCAGAGCCTCTCTCTCTAGCCACCACCCCTCTGTGTTGTTTTTTCCCCCCATTTAACCCATTCAGACCCAAATTATATTACAGGGACACAAAATGAGCTGATTGATCGAAATCTAGCTGTGTTGCTGTTGTAAACAATGAGACCCACTATCCACAAATTTTACAATACATATTAAATAATATAACTTTTGTAAAATTACTTTATCGCTCCACTTGTCTGTGCATCAGAGGTGGGGATTTTTTTTACACTGTTACACCAGTAGGTGGCAGCAAGTGACTGTCTTTATGAGTGAGTTGTACATTTACAATTGAGCTACAGTGGATTTCTGTGTAATTAAGCTACCGCTTTAATCTCTCTTTAATCTCACTGTGCGGAATAGAATAACTGATACGGAGTGGTAGGATACTACCACTTGGGTTGCATTTGCTGCGCATCCTCTTTGTCTTTTGGAGCCATGCACAAACCAGAGTCCAATTGTAGTCTGATGAAAGTGTATACATTCTATGCGAAGCCAAGCTGCAATCAAAAATGGGGAAAAAGTGAAGTGAAAGTGACGGCCAAGTATGGTAACCCATACTTGGAATTTGTCCTCTGCATTTAACCCAAGTTAGTGCACAGACATTAGAAGTAGTGAGTAGGTAACAGACACACACACTGCAAACCGTGGACACACAGACCTGGAGCAGTGGGCAGCCATTTTTGCTATGATGCCTCAGTCATTTCCTACTGGTATTGAGAATTGAACCTGAATTGGATGAGTATCTTGTAAAAAGTAGTAAAATAGCAGTAAAGCAGCATTCAGTTAACCAAAAATGGGGAAAAAGTTTTCAGTGTGCAAGAATATGCTTTGGAATGGCTGTTACTTGGAAAGTTCAAATTTATTTGAATGGCATACAATACTGTTATAATGAATTCACCTGATTTAAAAACAAAACAAAAACATGACCATTGCCTATTAAACACAAAATCCTCTATCTGCATGGATGGCAACTACTGTACTTATGTCCTGAAGAACAGGTCCAATCCTACACTGAAGTCTCCATCTGCTGGTATTTTGTTTTATTGCAGGACAGATGTACACATTCTGAATCCAACGAGATTTACTCTTTAATTTTTCTAAAGAAACAACAATATCTGAATTGGAAACGAATAACACAGCACCGCTGACTAAGAAAACACTGGTTGCAATTACAGTTAACTGTTGTGTAAACTGTAACCAACCAGGTGGTCCATACAGATAAATTTTTCAGTATTTCTGTGACCTGACAAGAATGTCCTAGTCCAATATTTTGGAGAAAACACTGGCAATGAATAAAACGTTATATAATGAAAATTTAGCATGCAATATAATTTTTTGTTATCACTAAAATGATTAATAAGCACCAATGTGTAATGCCCATTCTCTAAAATACAAGTAGAACAATGAACGAACTGGCCTTCTGAATTTTATTAATTTTTCTTTGAGTCTAGACAGTCGTTCCTTTTAAGCTAAAACTTATTTGTTGACCTTCAAATTTACAAATTTAATTAGCACCTGATCTTAAAAAAACTGTTCTCTGGCTTTTATAAAGTCGAAAAGATTTCAATGTAAACATTAACTATGAAAACCTATGTAACTATTGCACACATTGTAGTTGATTCTATCTTTACTGGAATTCAAAGTCTTCGAAATCCTCTCTAAATTCAAGTAGTGAGTCTTTAGCCTCTGCGGATGCTCTTGGATTTTGGATAAGTTATGTCCTGTACATCACCATGAGGACATGAAATGGTAATTTATAAAATTAGAATGAAGTTCATGACTATAATTCTGCCCTCCAGTGGCAAGATGGTACGCGTTGGTACCGTTTCGCTCACTTTCTGTTGTTACCCAGTTGCACCGAGTTGTGGCTGGATACGCACCGAAAAGTGGGTGGCTGAATCTCCCAGTATTTCACTGGGTTTGCATATAAACTGATCCTAGTGTAGAGGACTTTCTTAACCCGGGTTCTCGAAGGGCAAAAGTCATTTACTCCAACGTAAGTGATGCTGTTGGAGTGCAAGTACATCACCTAAAAAAAGAAACAAAGTGGATCAGATCTCTATACACATCATGTCTTATTCATGTGTCTATTGCATGTGTATTTGTGTTTTACCTGCAAATATTTCAGGTTGTTTAAGCCTGGAGGAACTTTCTTCAGTTTATTGTTGTCCAAATGAATTTCTCTGACTTTGGGAATGCCAGCGAAACTTCCATTCTCCACATACTTGATTTGATTGAAGTCAAGCCACAACCTGTGAAAGACAAGTTAATGTTGTGTTCTGTTTTCATCCACACGAGGGAGTTGGTTTACCTTACCTCTGTAGACTTTTTAATCTCAAAAAATCCTCTGACTCCACTTTGGCGATCTTGTTGTAGTCCAAGTGAAGTTCGGTCAGGGAGGATGGGAGATCTGTGGTATTTAGATTAATAAAAATCTATATTATTAGACTTATGTGCTTAGTCAAATTTATAAGCACTTTGTTTTTCGAGACCCATGTCATCTTTTAGACTTTCTTTCAGGTGTGATAGTCTCTTGACTTGCATAAATTTTTTTATAATTCTCACCTTTAGGAACAGCTGTAAGCTTTGCTTCAGCTATTCTCAAGTAGAGAGTCGCCATGTCGTCAAAAGCTCCGGCTTCAATCCCGCTGTTTGCAATTGGATTTGCACTCAGTTCTAGAGATGCAAGAAAAGGGAACATCTTGTTTTTTTTTCCTTCTAAATAAGCATTCATTTACATATATGCATTTGGCAGAAAAATGTGATACAAAGACTCATGGATCACACCTTGTTGGGTTTGAACCAGCAACCTTTTGGTTGCCAGCCCCATTTCTAACTACAACACCACAGTATCAACATAATTCTCAGTTGTTTCTGCCAAATTTATTGAGATTAAATCTGTAAATGCAGATCTTAATATAGACACTATGGAGGCAGAGTTTTTTTTTAAACTGTACATTACCTGAGAACCATGGAGGTCAGTTGATTGAAGTGAGCTTGTTGTGTCAGATACAAATAGTGTAAGATCATGTATCTGATTATATAACAAGGTTTAATGAGGTCATGATGGAGAGAACAGGGGAATGGAATCGGGAAATGATACAAGTCATACAGCTCAACGTGTTGAAGCAAGTGTACTAACTGCTTAAGCATGACCGTGTTTATTTAAGAACATCACTTAGGAGACCTACCTAAAACATTTAAGCTTTGCATTCCCCTAAATGCTCCTTTCGGAAGTCTGCTGATCTTGTTATCATGCAGTCGTAATGCCTGAATATTCTTGGGAAGATTCTCTGGGACTTGTGTCAGCAAGTTGTATGACAGGTGAAGAATCTTGAGTTTGTCCATGTTGCGAAAGGCCTTTGGGTGAATTTTTGATATCTGGTTGTTGAGCAGAAACAGGGCCTGCAAATACAGAAGGGGAAATAATAAAGGTACAGTGTCCATGGCTCTAGATAGTCATTACAATTATTGATCACAGTTCACTTTTAAAAATGCCATTTTACAGCTTCCATACATTTTTGTGAAATTTTGGAAAGCTAAATTGAACTTTGTGTTGTTGGTTTCAAGATCTGGGCTGTTTCCATTTTTTTATGCCCTTGCAAGTTTATTCCCTTTCTTGCACTGCAAGAACTTTTAACCATTTTACCACTAATCATGAGCAAATATTTACCACAAGTATGAAACTGTCCACAGTAGATGCAAAATCAATCACACTCAAGTATGTGTCCAGAATTCCACATAATTCTGCTACCACTGCATGTCTCCAGATGTCCTTGTGTAAACCCAGTATAAAAACACAACTCTTAAAATGCCCTAAAAGCATTTAAGGGGGTGAGTTTACTACTTACATAGAGATTATCCAAGCCTTTGAAATCGTCTTCCTTGATTTCCGTGATGTCATTGTTTTGGAGATCGACGAGCAACGTGTTTTTAGGAATGTCCTTTGGCACCTTGGTCAGACCTGTGAAGACAACAGAGATGTGAGATTTTATAGACTAGAATGTAGAGATGTTCAAAGCCGCACATTTTAATGGGGTGGCTTGAAAGACTAGTTGACAAATGAGTCTTAAAGAAACCCTATATAATTATTACCCCGATCAGTTTCAGTCATTCAATAACAGCTTGATGGTGTTACACAACAGAATGATGCATTTTTAGAAATGACAGGCGGCTTTATGCGTGTGCTCCTGGGATGAGCGCACAGAAAACCGTCTCTCAGAGAGAGCGCAAGGACTACTGAATTCTTTAAAATCACTTGAATGTTTAAATTGACAAGTCGTGCATATAAAAAACTTTAGTAAAGTATTGTATCGCACCGCGCAGCTCTCTTGTACAGATGATGTGGTGCTGTGAAGCCATGCACGCATTTTGAAAGAGAGAGAAGCGGTACCGTTGAATCACTCTCGCTGTTTGTGAAATTATGTCTCGCATAAAGTTTTCAAATTACTGATTTGATCTGATAATCTGCGTGGATTAATTTGCTCATTCAACCAACGAGCTAATTGAATAAATGTTTGTGGGAATTTCCTGCATTATAAATGTGAAACCTGCAGGAATGAGTAATATTATATGCAATTCCTGCAATCCCACGCCGAAATTCAAGCCCTGGAAATAGTTGTTTAAAGTAGTTTAATGCAGTGCTTACCCTGATCTGAGCACTGGAGAACTTTCTTTGAGCACCGACACCCTTCGGGACAGTCCGAAACAAAGTTATCATCATAATCGTTGTAATCGTTGTCATCGTTGTCGTCGTCGTCGTCATCATCATCATCATAATCACCCGCATCTTGTTGCATGATGTCATGATGCTTGACGAAATCCATGACATTGATAGGCATGTATGGTTTTGCGTGACATAACGTCAGTAGGGTGAGTAGTAAAAGTACCTTCATGGTGCAGCTTTTGTTTGGATCTTTAGTCATGAATGGTTAGCCCTGTGAACATGAACACAAGCAGTTGTTTAACCTGTACTTTGTTGAACATGTTACATTGCTTTGTGTTATAACACATAGAATTGTTTCACAGAATGAAAGAGAAAATCATATGAATTGGATCCCAAGGATCCTGATTGGTTTATTAGTTGGCATCACAATGAAATGAGCCAATGGGAACTGATCACAGGTTAAAGAGACATTGTTATTGAATGACTTTCACAGCACTTTACGGTAAAATACAGATGCTCCTGAAATATCACGACTCTCAATATTTTTGTGATGATCTGATTTATTTTGTTTTTGCTTTTCTTTACCTGCACAAATTTTTGATTCAATTCAGTAGCATTAATGAAATAATTGTGAGAAGAAAAGGTTAATGGTTGCTGTAATTGTTTGTGTATGAAGTTAAAATGAACCAGCTGTACTAAGCAATTGTTTATGGAGCAATCTTGTTTATGGAAGCCTTAGTCATCATCGTATGAGAAGGTGGCTCACAGTTTATAGACCTTTAAGAGTTGTTAATGGTGCCCTTTTTTTCTGACGCTACCCACATGACATTTAATGGTAAATCTAAATCATCATTTGGAATTATTGTATTTTGTTTGATTTTTGCAAAAACGTTAAATTTAAATCGAGCTGTTAAGAATTCACCTGCTGTAAGTTATAAATATTACAACTTTAATATTTATGTTTTAAAACAATTTAAAATACCTGCGTAGAGAAATATGCTTTGTTATTAGACTGCTCAGCATCACAAATGATGAAGAATTTATCTGTAAATGTTTCACCACGGCACTTTTAAATTAATTTATTCTCTCCCAATTAATATAATGAAATGTTGTCTGGTTTATTTAGCTGTTCGTTTGAATTCATATGTAAGAAATAGAGCTTCACACAAACTTACTATGGTGGAATCAATTATCTCAAGTCTAGGGACAGATGAAGACAACATACCTGATGAATCTGTGTAATCCTTGTTCAAGTAAGCCTCCAGGGATGAGATCAATATTGCCGCCTGGATTTGTTGAGACACAGGTCCTTAAATGCAGCATGCACGGAAGCCCGAAAGGTGGAGATCACGCTCGTCAAAGCATGAGATTCTTGAATGAATGGGGATGGAAAAGATACTGCTGGTTCAAGGAGCAGATTCGGAATAAGGGGTAGGAACTGCACGCAGCTCTGCTGGATGCTTAACTAGCACTGAACACTCATTGTTACCAGCCGTATGTTTCTCATCAGCACTTGAAACTTGGCCAATTTTGTGTGCCTAAATTTTCAATGGCCAGTCTGGGATACTCTCATTCTTTACATTGCCAATGGGTGGTCTCTACTTATCTGACTTTTGACGTATTTAAATATTTCAGAGTGCACAAATTATTGCATATTGCATCATTTGTAGGGCTATTTCTGGGCTTCTATTTTTAGATCAAACACTAATTTTTGTAATGTAACGACTGACTGATAGTGATATGATATAGATAAAATAGCTTTTATATACACTTTATATTGGAAAATATAAATAAAAAAACTCAAATTGATAGACATTTGCAAATCTTTCTGCTTCACCCAAATCAGAACATTTAGAATTATTTATTTGACATTCGCTAGAACTGGCATCAATTTACTAATAAAGTCATTGACTTTAGTCAAGTAAATGCATGTTTCGTGAATAAATCATTTTTCGAATGAATTCATGGGACAAAATATGGTAAGTCCCAATCCATGGGGGACCTTTAATCTAAAACTAAATGTTGGATGATAACTTTTCCAGACTTTACAGTGCTGTTTGCTTACAGCAGCACAAAACGCGACCCCTCTCTATTCACAGGGCAGTACTGGTGGCGCCACATATGCTTGGGTTTGGCTGGGGGTTTTGAGATGATGGAAGTTCCTATGTCTCATGGTTTCTCCGTTCATTCTCCTGGGTCTCACTGGCCAGCATTCCTTCCGAAATGATAACCAACCTCAAACCAATAAAGGTTTGTGGTATGTCGAGTTGGTGCCGTAAATTAAAAGGATGTAGATACTATTACAGACACAACATAAGGGTGAACTGGTTGAGGAAAGGTAGAAATGTGTAGATGTGCTTAGATTATTCAGAAAGTACCAGTAATTTCCCTCAACCATTTTCGAATTCTTTTGTATTTCACACCTTCAATCTTATTTGTTGTAATGTTGTGACATGCAGAACCATGTTGGAAATGTCTCGACCTTGCAAACACTTGCGCAGCCTTGAGATATATTGGCATTTTTCCACAGCTTTGCTTGTCCTCTAAATATAGAGCAAGATTTAACTGTACCCAGACACAAGGAGGGGGTGGTTCAGCTGTTGATTATCCCCCCCCCCCCCCCCAAAATAAAAGTAAGTAAAAGCCATGTGACTAGTATGTGAGTCACTGAATCATGGAAAACTTCATGGAAAGCTTCTGAGATGATCCCCCTTCCAGGCATTTTTTTGTTGTTTATTCTTTCCTCTCATTTTAGTTGTAGTCTGAAATCAGTGAAACCCCAATTCAACCTCAGAGGCATTTCTCCAGTAATCGTCCACATTTCTCTGGCTATGATGTAGTGGGAACTCGGAACCTTAGAGGAATCTTAGAAGGAGCGGAAGACTATGATGTCATAGTCAGATCATTTACAGGGGTCATTAATGTGCTTCAGTCTGCAGCAATTCCATTAGCAGAACTTCTGTCGAACGTTTATAGATCGCAGATGTTTTTATACTGAGGTATTTTAGGAAAGAAGTACAATAGACATTTTAGGAAATATTTTTATGTGATAGCTTAATTCATCTCACACTTTTGGATAAAATGAATGTAAAATACATAGGAAAATGTGTTTTTATTGAAGCTGTATTGATTTTCCCACTGAATTCTAAACTAAGCAAATACAAATCTGTGCTCACTTAAATGACTTGAATCATGTAGATATCTTTCAATTATGCATCACAGTTCTCTCAGTAGTAAACGTCCTTATTGGTCCTGTCTTAGTAGAAAAATGCATTTATGTAAGCAGGTTGATTTTGGCTGCCTTTTTTTATAAACACTTAAGAAAAGCCATGCATCCTGTTTTTCTTCACTACGACAGACAAACTTAATACTGTTATGACAAGAATAAGATACATCTCAACATAGAATACAAAGTTATATTCTGCTACTTTTTTCCTCTTGAAGTATTGTACAGCTGATCCATGCATCCTACAAAGACACGTCTAGACAGGCGCGAACAACGGCAGCATTCTGCCATGATCCTTGAGGCTGTGAACATGTCTCATCTTACCTTGACTAATAAATGGAAGCTTAAAAAAAAAAAAAAAACAAGACAGAAAATAAACATACCAAACAGAGATTCAATGCAAGAATTGTCTCTGTTAGCAATTTTTGGGGTAAAAAGAAAAAAATTATATTTTCATGATAACTGTACGTTTCACAGGAATCAAATTAGTTTTATGTTTACGGCCTTTAGTGGTTTATAATAATAGTAGACAAGATTACAGTTACTTAATCCTCTGAGGCTTTAAAACAACACTTGAGTAGGAGCGGACGCAGGAGAAAGCCGTGGGTGGGATTTTCCGTGGGTCAAGGAAATTGTTCTCGAGGCGAAGGGCAACTAGATGAGAGTCATCGTCATTCAAGGGGTCGCAGATGGCGTCTTCTGAAACATGCCTGTTGGAGGAAGAATTTAACATAATCTAAGTACATAAGTTCTCCATATGTTGCAAAAAATCATTTTGGCAATATGTCTGGAATAATATTTTTTTTAATATCTTTCATACATAAATTTATCTTGTTTTTGTTGTGTATGTATGTGTCCCAGGAAATTATGACAAACTAGACATGTTCATCTTTGCAGGAGGCTAGCACTGTACCTTATTTTGTTGTTGTTAAGTCGTAGGAAATGTAACGCTGTCATCTCATTAATTCCCATTGGAATAGACGTAAGTTGGTTATGGTCTAGACAGAGTTCAGTCATAGTGTTGAAGGTGCCAAAAAATGACTCTGGCTCCACGGCGTCACCGTCCAGCTTGTTGTAAGAGAGGTAGAGGTACTCAAGGCCAGGCTCCATGTGTGCGAACACGTATCCTGGAATGCGTTCAATCTGATTCCCGACCAAAACCAGATGAACCAGTGACTTTGGCAGGAAGGATGGAACCAGGTAGAAGTTGTTGTGCGAGAGATCTATAGATTCCAGGTTCCTTTTAGATACAGCGGGAAAAGTAGAATTAGAGTTCATGTGTTTAAAAAACCCAGAAAAGGTTTTTCACTTCTAGATACTTTTCCATTTTTCAGTTAGGAAAGGATTATTGCACAAAACTGTTTTCGCCACTTTAGCATGCAATATTTCAGTGCAAAAGCGTATTAACTAACCACCCACAATCCAGTGTAACCAGAGGCTAAATGTGCTAAAACTTCTGCAGTTTCAATTTACTCTGCAAATTAGTTATTAATATGCAAATTAGGCTTATAATAGAACAACAGTATTTGCCTAAATATTGGTTTGATTGTTAACCTTGTTGAAGACACACACCTGTGATTGATCCAGGTGAAAGGTGCAATGCTTGACTCATCTAATTTATTATGTCGTAGCACAATGACGTTGATGTTTGTGGTGTGGTTGAATGCTGTTTCAGAGATGTCTTCAATAAGATTGTTCTCAAGGTACAACTCCTAAACGTCAAAGAGAATATGAAGTAACTTTGCTTCATTGAATAAATAAACAGAAACAGTTGTTACTTGACAATGCAATTAAGTTTGACTTGAGCAGCTTTGAATTACTCTGTGTTAAAGTGTTGGTTTTGGTTTGCCTTAATTGCTGTTTTAGTGCCACTGGTTTTCCACAGGTACTGTAGAACAAATGCTGATTTGTAGCCCACAAATGTATGTGCAATTAAATGAACAAAGTTGTTTGACTAAGTCATGGTTTCTATATTTCTTGATGTTCCTTGACTGCAGAATAGTTCTCCATTTTCAAAACTTACCAGTAGAGATGCAGGTAGGCCCTGAGGAATGGTACGGAAATGGTTTCTGCTTAGCCGAAGGTAAGTCAGCTCTTTGAGGGGCTTAAAGGCCTGTGGATTCACATGACCTTCACTGAGCAAGTTCCCTTCCATTTCCAAAGTAACCAGACTGCTGAGACCTTCCAGGAATTATGAAGCAGTTTGTGAAAATATTGTGTTTTCTTTGTACAACATTAGGTAAGGAACATTTCATGCTAGTATTAGCTGATTAAATGTTAGCCTTTTATAGATGTTCTAATTATGCTGACCTTTATACATGGCAATTCTGCGTAACTGTTTTACCTTCAAAGCTGTTTTCCTCAATTTCTTTTAGATTGTTCTCATTTATCTTAAGCTCCTGGAGTGTTGATGGGAGCTCAGAGGGAATTTGTTCCAGAAGGTTTCCATCCATATACAGGCGAGACAGGAATTTAAGACCCTTAAAAGACAGTTACATAAAAATCACGTCATTAATCTTTAGGTGCGAAAAAATAAAGGTTCGAAAACTTTCGAAATCCTTCAGTGAAAGTTTTCTACTTTGGTTTTCTCGCAGTGCTTTGGATACTTATTAGTTATGCTGACGTGTATGTTTTTGTTTGACGCATGTTTTCTAACTAAACAACCAGTTGTTTGGACTCCATATGCCATATCGCTATCATATACGTTATTTCTGATTGTAACACCAAACTTTCTGATGAATTGACACAGTCTGGATACTGTATATATACTATATAGTATATACAAACTTCACTATTTGTTTCAGATGATGGGCATATTTCTACTGGTTAGAACCCAGTGAAAATAGGAAAGACTAGCGTAGCATACCCTCTGTTGTTTCACTTGAACATGTGCCATGGAATTTTGTTTTTATTTGAAAGGCTGTGCAAAAAAAGCATGGCTACAAGTGTCAAGTACAAGTGGGTATAGTGTTTGTATAAGAGCAAGATTTGTGAAACTTCTGTAAAAGCCATATGGTAATGAGCAGAGCAAAATATTGGAGAAAAGTGTAGTTCAGCACTGTCAGGTTTGCAGATTTTATTGTTTTTGCACGGCTTTAAACCGTTATGGAAGAAACATTTGCTTCTCTAATTCAACTGAAGTTCAGCTGGAAGACATGAAGAAATGTTCATATAAATTTCTGAACAAGAGGCAGTAATGGAAAGGAACATTATCTCAATTGCCAGAATGCTGTATGATCCTAAAAAAACGATATATGTACATGTCAGTCTGACTCAGCAAATTTACACTCATGGGTCGGTTTTCATGTCAACAGTCCGATTATTTACACTTTTTTATTTTCTGTCTCTCTCTACATTAAGCAGACTTTTAAGATTCCAACAACATTATGTGAGATTAGCCATTTCTTTGCAGCCTTGGTCAAATGCCTTGCAGAATGTCAAGATCACATTATTGGCAACAGACAGGGCTTATTTGGTCTGATGCAACTAAATGACGTTAACATGCACAATATTTGCACAATTTTTTTGAACCACAGCTATTCAGTCGTTAACATGTGAAACATGAACGTTTTGTCATCCAAACAATTGCAAATATGGCAAGGCAAGAAAATTGTAGTTTGATTTTTTCAGAGATCAAAATGTTTTTCTCACCAAAAGGAAAAGATTGTGTTTATTGCTGATGCAGGAAACATTTATTTTGAACTTACTTTAAAAGCTTGTGGGTCAATGCCAGAGGACAAGATCTTGTTTTTCCCCAGGTCAATCCATTCTAGGTTGGGAA
Source organism: Abramis brama (assembly GCF_963993115.1). Classification (NCBI taxonomy): domain Eukaryota; kingdom Metazoa; phylum Chordata; class Actinopteri; order Cypriniformes; family Leuciscidae; genus Abramis; species Abramis brama. The sequence continues at coordinate 26,611,970 of NC_139968.1, read as the reverse complement.
TGCCATTGAATGCTCCAGCAGGGATGGTTTTGATTTCATTGCCTGTAATTTTATAATGCATGACAAGTTATCAAAATCAGCCTCACTGGGATCTGTATACATGGACTGTGTAAACACTGGCATATGTACTGATTTAGGCTTAATTTCTTGCATGTGTCTTAGGTAATGATCTTAGTTCAATTTCAGTGCCTGTATCTCGTTACGACCTGTACAGGGGTTATGCGGAGATGTGGCCTTCCTCACCCTGTAGGCTGAGTGATTTGAGCTCAGGAATGGACAGTGGAGGAATACCCGTCAGTTTAGCATTTTCACAGGAGATAGTGACATCAGAGATCGAACAACCTTGTGGCAGCGATGTGGTTACCATCTCAGACTCCTCCTCGACTACTTCTGGTTCCTCTTCGCCTGGTTCAGTGTCCTCCTCGTCTGGTTCGGTTGGCTCTTGGAGAGCTAAGAGAGGAGGACCTGCTGCTCTCGTTGGTGGCACGGGTGGCATTTGAAAAACGTCTCCCCTCAGCCAGACCTCGTCCTCGTCTTCAGTGGCCTCGTCCCCACGGAGTCCTTCCTGGGCACGTTCGGCTGCCTCCTCCAGAGCTCTCATCATCTCTTTTTGCTCCATCTCTAGCCTTCGAGCCCTGTCCTCCTCGGCCTTCCGCTGTTCTTCCATCCTTCTCTTCCTCTCCTCTGCCGCCGCTCTCTCCTCTTCCTCCTCTCGTAGCCTCCTTTGCTCCTCCTCTTTTTCTCTGGCTTCTTTTAACTTTCTCTGTCTCTTGGCGTCCTCTTTTTTCTGCTTCTTTCTCTGCTTGCGATCAGCATCTTTTTTGCGAATTCGTTCTTGTTCATCCTTTTTTTGTCTGTCTTTCTGGCTTTGTGATATTCCGGTATAGGGCTCGGTGAGATCGGTGGGGACGGGAGAGTCACCTGAATACTCCGGGGCGTCGACAACTGAGACCATGCCAACAGTTAATTTATAAGACAAGGAAAGATCAAACACAACAATTAATATATAAAATATGCTGGCAGGCAGTGCTAATGCCATGCTTTATTCAAACCTGGGTCAATGCAAATTGGGCAGCACTCTCCGATTCGTTGAAATTTGAGTTGGCACTGTAGGGCGGGACACAGTATTTGGTCGCAGACCACCTCGCCGCTGGAACACAGGCAATTCACGCATGGCTTCGGCGACCACACCGTTTTATCATACATGGTGATGCCACGAAATACACAGTGCTCGGATTTTCCTGGAATAATTATACAAACAAGAAAGAAACATAGAAATGTGATTGATTGCCAAATGTTGCAGTGAAATAATTGCAAAGAATCAGTTCAAAACAATGAATCTCTAATGAATCAGTCTGATTCATTTTAATTTTGGTTTTTCTAGGGTAACTTGAAAATGCTCAAGGATGTCACTTTTATGTTGATTTGATTATTTATTTATTTAAAATGTGATTTAATAAAAATATAATTCACTTGAAATGATTGGCAACAGAAGCCACATTATGCATGTACAGGGCTGTTAGACGATTTTGGATGCTAACACGCCTGTTGAGGCCCATCTGGCCCAATGTTTTCATCCAATGCATATAATCTGGATGTAAAATGGCTATATATAGCAGTCTATCGCAACACTGTTTTCCACATGGCAAATGGCTATCTACATTCTCATGTACAGAGATCTTCGCAGTTTAAAATGGTGCACACATGCTAGCAATACAGTACTAAAATGTGTCTACTGGGAAGTAGTGTTTTTTTCTGTAGTTTTAATGGAGTCTTACTGACCATATTTGCGCTGTTTACATTTTTTTTTACAGATGTTATTGAGATTAATGCTCAAGGCACTTACAATGTGTGTTGGTGGTATTATCTACGCTTTTACTTCTAAGGCGCAAACAGATGTTTGTGTTTGCGAATTGCAGGGTCACACGGTCACGTGTTGCCAGTGTATAATCATGTGGTCAGTGTTCAGTCCTGACCATTACCACCCTGGGCAAAATGGTCATGTACTAAACCATGTAAACTAACCACTCTGTTTTTTTATTCTTGTTTTTTTTTTTATGGCTTTTTTGAACCTCACAACATTAACTATATAAAAAAATAATCATATTTAAATGTTTTAACGTAGCCATCTGGTTACTTTTATTCGCTTACCATAAACCTGGCGCAATTTCATGATTAGCCAAGTTTATGGTTTGTTTATGAACAGTAAAAGTTGGCATCAGCTATTGTCAAAGTTAAGTTATATACAGCACATCTGTATATGAGTAAAACAACTGTCTTAATTATCTAATTTAAATGGCGAGTAGTTTATAGCTTGACAAACTACAGTCTCAAAGTAGCTTTCCCAACACTGACCTGAAGTCGCTCCGTAGTCTGGCTTTGGCTCTTTTGTGTTCTTGTGAGATTCAATAAAAATAGATCCATCTTGTCCATTGCTTTCTGACAATCTTCCCTGCTGCAAGGTGGTAATAGACGTCTGTTTTCTTGCTCGTTTTGGTCCAACACCTCGTCTTCTACCTCGTGCCAAGGGATGACTCTGATCTTTTGCGAGGCTGAAGGTCATGCAGACGAAGAGTGACAGTGCCAGAATCAGTTTTAGCCTCATAGCTGAAACCTGTGGGATGAAACACAGAGGCATCTCAGCCCTACGTGTTCCTCATATAACTCTGTTAATGTATACTGTCTGCGTACACATTTCCATAATGATAAGTTACGGCATTACAGGTGATCCAGCCTCTAAAAGTTTGACCCTGGAAAGCCAGACAGCTTTGAAGGAATAGTAGCCTTTAACACCTTTACTGTAAAAGAGTAAAACTGTTATTTAGGTGTGTGATGAGTGGTGTTTAGAGAACTGCAAGGGGTTTTAAGTATTATGTTCAAATGTAACAATCATAGCACAGATTTTAAGTAAGAACAGACTTGGTCTCGATGACACTCATACTCTCAGGTTGTAGTTATGGGAAGTACGACTCGTTTACGCAAACTGGTTCTTTCAATAAATTTGTATAAATTATGTCATCACGTTAGTGGCTCCAGATCGTCCAATGTGCCATATTAAATTATCTAAAATGTTCCAGTAAAGCCATATGTGCGCACATATTGCAATTTATTATGATTTTCAAGTTTTATTAATAGTTTTTATGGTCAGTTCAATCAGTTCAGTTTGTTGCAGCCTCAATTCAGCTCATAAAAATGGTCTTTTAGAACCTAAATAGGATTCACATGAAATACACACACACACACACGTTTATATAGAGAGAGGGGGTAATTGCTAGTAAATTTCACAAATAATTACAAAGAAATAACTAGTAACTATTTTTTTCTGTATATATGTATGTGTGTGTGTGTGTGTGTGTGTGTGTGTGTGTGTGTGTGTATATGTAAAATTATTAGCAGAATGGTAATGGAATGGTTATTGGTTTAAGTTTAAATTTAAATTATTAGAGGAATGGAAACTCTTTACACTTTAAACCGAGTAGCAATTAACAATTTCGGCATGGCGAACAAATTATTCGTTTAAAATTGATTAATTGAGTTGTTGCGTCATTTCAAAAGACTAAAACTACCATTTTATTAATAGTGATTATGGTTAATTCAGTCACCTTCTTTTTTTACTGATTTTTTTATTTATTTTTACAAATCGGTCACTTGCATGTCTCAAAGTTCGAAGTGCTTGAAGAAGAAAAGCCAAGCCAGAAAAGGAAAAGATGACAACACAGATTACCCAGACTTACAGTAATAGGAAACAAGAATAAAATCAACAGCTGAGCACTGCTGATATGTGTGCAGAGGGCGTCTAAACATCAATCCAACCCTCAGGCAAAGTCATACGGTTAGCATTAAATCAGAGCTGTGGTGAGATGGAGGAAAAAAAGAAATGTAGACGAGAGGGAAAAGTGTTTTAATTAAGCTCTTTAGGATGACCAGGCTCAGATGGAAAGAATCTATAAAACCTACAGCTTAGACAGAGAACGAAAGGGGCGAAATATACTTCCATGAGTAAAAACATCCCGGAGGGGCGTGCATGTTACTGGGTCCCCCTCTCAGCGCTGTAATGAAAACCAGGTACAGTAAAGCTATATGTTTTTTTACAGTCCTGCAGCTGTCTTTGTGCTTCAGCGATGAGACAGACCTATTTCACAAGACGTTTGTCGTCACTCCAGATGCAAACATCTCAATGTTTAGTGGAGATGTTCCAATCCGCATGCAAAGAAAAGTTTTCATCTATAAACCCATTTAAATGTGACATGCACCCCGCAGACGGAAGAAGAAAAACAATTAGTGTTCTACAAAAAGTGTTTTACGACATTACTGAGGGTGAGAGCTGAAAGAGAGGAGAGAGTCGTTTGTACGTTACCACTGGTTTCGGGCGGTTTTGTGAGGCCAAATATTTCCGCTCTTTCCCCAAAAGCTGTGGGATTTGCCAGCAACGCAAGAAGTGTGTGTGCGTCTGCTCCGCAGCAAGAAGGCTGATAAATGTCAAAAACAGACAGGGGCTGCTCTAGCGTTTAGTCGGGACTCGCTCGGGCAGAACTTCTCCAGTTCTGTCTCTGAAAGATTCAGCAAAATGAGGGTCGTGACAAGATACTGCCTCTCTCAGGCGAAAGAACTTGGTGATTTTGTGTGTCCTAATTACTAGGCTAGGACGGGTACTGTACTCAAACAGAGAGGTGGCATCTGGCTTGTCATTAGCACCTCTGTAAAAGCTTTGAGTGAGTGCAGAAAATGGGCGAAACATTTTAGCTTGAATGAGCTGATCAGAGGGAGTCTGGACTGGTTTTCAGGCGTCTTTGGACGGGTTTTCAAGCTGTATTGGTCGACCCCCTACTGCCCAATGAGACCGTCCCATCTCACATTTCAGAGGGTGGGCACACTGAGCTGAACAAAGATCTCAACTTTCCTTCCAGTTTTGTACACGGAGGGTCGTGGTCAAGCAGTTGTGTGCTATAATTAGATTGGAGCTTAAACATATATCACATCTAATGTCCATTATTTCATTTATATGCCTCAAAAGAAGGATATATTTAGACAATTAGTATCTTTAGAGTGTATGATAAAGATTAATCTGGCTGTGATTCACACTAGAAGGTGTTATCAAATATTTTAGACCAAATTTGGCCAGATTGTTTGTATATCTTTTGTCTGCCAATGAAAATATTTCCAAGGGAAGCAAATCAAGCTTTGCGTGTCACTAACTAACTGTTGTATAATAAGATTAATGAATATAAAATGTATTTGGCAGACTGTGTTCTGGACTACTTAGTGTAGTTGCACTGTTAGAAATATTAAACTCTCACAACAGGTACACCATTGTTCTTTATAAATCATTTTAGTCATGTCACAACATTTTATATTCAAGATCTTTTGACTTTAAACAAATATAATGCAGTTTTATGCAGTAAAGGTTTATTCTCTGTAGGCAAATAGATATATCTAAATATATCTTAAGACATTATTTTTTGTCATTATTTTACTAATTTATCACAATAACATTATATATTTTAAATCTTTTGACAGTAAACAAAGATAATGCAATTTTATACAGTAAAAAATCCTATTTGTTTGCTGTGTTTAGGTTCATCTGTAGACAAATTAATAATCAATCTTTTGTACACATCTTGTGTAGTTTAATAGCAATTCATTGTGAAGATGATGCCTGAAGATTTGGACAATCAGACAGCTGATTAATTTTGATCTGATGTTTATGAATTAAACAGTTGACATTTATGAAAAAGGTTGTGCAAAAACTCTTTATTCTTCGACATTTTTGTATGCCTTTAAATGAGTGGAAATTACACCGTACTTTGTGCTAACAAACTAGCAGATAGACTTTAACAAAGAGCAGAGTTTGAGACATTATGCCAGAGCTTTCAGAATAAAACAATCTTCAGAAATGCATTGCAGATAGGATTTTTTTTTTTTTTTTTTGGTCATCTCATGAGAATCTAAATTGAAAACATATCCAACCATAGATTGAAGCTGATATCACTCTTACATGATCAAATGCTTTGTCGTTCCTTGCAACATCTCATCCAAAAGATTAGGGTTAAAAGGGATCTAAGAGATCTGTAAAAGTATGTGGGATCATTTCGAACAATATACAAATGTGATTTTACAGTATAGTCCTCGTAGATGAGTTTTAAGAGATGTAGATCAAAAGAGTGTTTAACTGTAGTGTGAAATTAACGGTGTAATATGTTTCAGCACTTTAGGATGTTTTGACTTGCCATCAGGTAATGGCCGGAGATTTGTGACTCAACCAACTGGAATGAACAGCTGCGACTGTTCACTGTTCATAACAACTCTGCATGTACTTTCTTTATACATGCTCCTGGTCTTAATTGTGAATTATTCATTGGCATTCATGATTCCAAAAGAAAAATATCATCTTTAATACTTTTTTAATCAAAATAAAGTCACTTGCTCCACCTCTGAAATGGCTTTTGTTTTCAGCTTACGTCAAACAAGTACTCTTATTTTTCAAGTCCATCCCTTGAAAATATCTATCCTACAGAAACCACTTTTCGGCATCAAGTCCCTCCCTTCATTTTCTTTCAATATCCTGTTTCATCATGGAAGTAAAATGGTGTGTGAATGCTACTTCATGTTGGATTCCTCATGCATTGCCGACTTACTGTTCACATCTTAAGTTATGAGGGTTGGACATTCTTCTAGTTCTGTCTGGATGTTGACTCAACCAACATGGCGCTCTTTTCTTGAAGCAGCTCACTAGAGGATGTTGAATTTAGGGTGTCTTTAAAAAAAAAATCCCTCTTTCCACAAGATAATTCCATTGGTTTGAATGGTCTGTATAATGTCACGGACCATTTGAAATGTACTTTGAGACCCAGAAGAGTCTTTCACACACATGCCTAGCACCATGATAATGAGGTTGGACTGTATTTTTCGCATTCAGATGTATTTTTCCACTGTGGTAATGTCGGTTTGCTTCAGCATCTGGTTCACTGTATTTCCTTATGGAACTTTTAACATAATGGAATATTTTATGTTGTGCCAGAGAGCTTAAGTACTCAGCAGTGGCATGTTGTGTAGTCAGCGGTTTTATGTTTCTTTCCTTTTAGCTGGGTACCTCACAATCGCCCTGGAGGCACTCAGATTAACGTTTCAGTCTTGGGTCATCCACTCTTAACAAACCTTGGTGGAAATTAAATAATGTTTTGTGTTTCTGAAACTAAACCTGCTGAAAAAAATAACCTGCAAGAATCTCACAATGAAGGTCTCAGATGGAATCCCAAAATTTCAGATTTTCTGATTTCTCAGCTCAATTTTTTTTAAAACATTTAATGGGTAGAAGATCCCCAACATCCAGTAAAAGTATTGGCTTCTGAACAAGCCCAGAGACTCTGGTTGCTCTGTCTGGTGTTTTAATAACTGTTGACAGGGATCCGTGGGGAGCATAACATGTCGTTTCAGGATCAGACAATAGAGGTATAGAGTTCAAATAATGGTTGGGTTGTTTAAAAGGATGCTAAATTAATAGCTTAGTTCAAGGAAGCCTTGAAGCCTTTGGCCAGACCTGTGTCACATTTACCGAAAACAGTGATGTCTTTTTAAATAATCGTTGAACTTTTTAAGTTGACAGCTAGACTGCAATTTCTTCATGAAGTTATTAAAATATTTATGGGGAGGTAAAAGTCTTGGCAAATTCAATGATGATATTCTAGTTAAACACTAGTTTACCAAACAGATTCAAAATCTTTAATGTAAGAAATAAAATTTATAAGAAAAACATTTGCATAGTAAGATTTGTAAAAGCATACACCAATTTGTAAGTTTTAAAAAATATTTAATTTTATCATATATTTAATCATTATTTATTTCATAATTTTAATGTTTTCCATAAGTCCATTAAATCTTTAAACTCCATATTTTAACTAAATAGATTTGATTTTAAAGTTGGTTTTAAAGTTTGTTATCAGTGATTTGCAAAGAAAGGGTGCAATGAATTACATAACTCATTGACTGACCAAAGTCAATGTGTACGTGTAAAAATAAACATTTGCAAAAATTGTAAATAGCTCACTTTGAGAACGTAACAGTGTTTAGTCTCTTCACAGTCTTCACAATCACGAATTTAGACAGGTTTCAAGATACTTGTTAGAGAAAGTCTTAGTGTTTACCAGAGGAAACATCAAGTTAATGGTGTAAATGACAGCATTTCCCAACTGTGTAATGTGGGAATTGGGAAAAAAGATTCTGGAAAGTTTTGATGTCTAATGGGAAAGTCTGATGGATTTGTTTAAGGGATTTGTGATGCGGTTGTTGCGCTAGGCTGGTTATGGGAATTATCATGTGTTTTTAATGAGCTAGTTGAAATACGGCCAAATGAGGGGTTAAATTTAAAAGTAGTTTAATAAGATGTCTTAATTACTTATTAAAGCAGTTTCTCCATGTGTTTTAATACATAATTAAGTGTAAGGCTATAATTTCAAACTGTATTTAGTGGTTTCTGCAAAAGACAGAGAGATGGAAACATTCTTCTTTTATTTTATTATTTACTGTCAGCATTAAATGGTTCTGTGTATTCGATTTTCTCTTCTGTGGTTCAGAGTCCTGAAGGCATGACTATTAAATGTCTTCAACTGACTCTATTTATTAAAAAACACTTGGAATATTAAAGGGATAGTTAACCTAAGAGAAAAATGTTGTTATTCGCTCACCCTCATTTAATTCCAAACATGTATAACTTCATTCTGTGGAATATTCTAGACTCTTTTTTTTTATTTTATTGAGTACGATCTTTGCAATGCATCAGTGGATCCAGTTTACAAAACTGGTCTGAATGATTCGTTAATGAATTAGGCTGATCCGGTTCTCAAGTTACCGTCTCAATGATCCAGTCACAACAGTTAACAGCTCCCTGCAGTGAAAAATTATCAATGAATAATATTTTTCGCTGTCTTTTACTAACAAAAGGGTCATATGCAGGGCTTGACCTTAACTTTTTTGCTCACCATCCACTCTGGCTAGTGGTTTTCCAAAGTTACTAGCCACTCAGCATTTTGATATCAATACCATGGGGAAAAACTGCCATATATACGTATATTTTTTATATTATCTCATAATTTGGCAGCAGGTATATTAGGCTGCTGTCACTTTAAGACATGACGCATGGATCCATTATACTGTTACACATCCATTTCTTTCTCAACTGTTCACATAAAACATAACTGATTGTGTTTACATGAATACTTGCCAAGTCTGGCATTTTGACATCATTTTTTGTGTATTTGACCGTTTAAGCGCAATAAGCAGCGAAAAAGAACTCAATTTAGAGGCGGGTTTGTGTGTCACCAGCTGTCGGAGAGAGAGTGAGAAAGCAGAGCTGGTATTGTGTCTCTGAGGAAAATTAGCATTGGAACCGTTTCAGATATTTCAGGATCGATGTGTGTTGGTATGATATGCATTTGGTGAGTTGGCGGGTGTTAATGTCAAGTCCTGATCATATGACTTCAGAAGACTTTGAATAATCGTAGGGACTAATTTTGTGGTGCTTTTTGGTCATTTTAGAGCCTGAAAGACCTAGTCCTATATTTGAATATTTGATTAAACAGTAGTCAGGACATTCTTGAAAATTTACATTTTGTGTTGCAAACAAGCAAGAAAAAAGGCCAAACTGGTTTGGGGAGTAAATAATAACAGTTTTGGGCGATCTATTTAATTAAAATTCATCATTTTGTCCTCAAAGCAGAAAGTCTCAGACTGTGACGTGATGTAATCTTGCCTTGTTATGGAGCAAATGCCGTAATTCAACTTACAATTACGTAATCCTTTAATATGTAAATTTCTTTGTATTTTGTTCGCATCCGTTTTGTTATCAGCCAGTGTTTTGGAACCAGATTGCTGTGGGTCAGATGGAATCTGTCAGGACTTTTAATTCCTTTAACACATGAGTGGTTTTTTTGGCAGGACAAGTACCCAGACGTGGTCAGCCTTCCAGAGGGATGCAGATCGGAGCTCATGATTATACGAAGTCCTCAACTTCCCGGGTAGGTTGCATCAGCTGAGAAAATTAAATGGAAACTCCGTAACTTTAGCTGTTTGCCTTCCGTTAGCGGCATCAAGCGCCTACAAGGTTCATGTACATGTATATGGTTACCATGACTGATATCTCCAGATTACATGCTTGAAACATGGTAAAATCAATGGCTTTATGTTTTTCAGGATCTCCGTGACCATATTCTGGAAGATTGATGTGTCTAAGGAAGGAGTGGTAAAACCAACGCTTGAGCTCTTGCTGAAAATGCCAGATCAGGGTAAGACAAGTGAAATATAGATGAAGGGATAATGTTGTGTCAGGGTTGACTATCTGAATTGATATTATTCTGCTTATTAAACAGATTTAAAGTCTTTAAAGGCCATTTTTACTAGTTTAAAACTAGCCATTTTGATTATCATCAAGATGTCTCCAATAAGCTATTCTAACTTGCATTTTTGGAGCAAAAAAAGAAACTTGGAAATACTCATGGACAACGGTCAAATAAACATTTCTGCGGTTGTTATACAAAAGTATTTGATTGCTACATGGTGCAGTGGATCAGAATCAACTATTTTCTTATTTTATACTTGTACAATAATAAATTCCTACTAAAATGTTTTATTTTGTTTTCATCTGAACAGCTCGAGAGTTGGACACCAAAAAAGTGATGGAAAACGGCTCGGATTACTTTCAGAGCCTGCTGCGGATTCTCGGGGTGGAAGCGTCAATTGAAGCCTTGATAAGAACCGTGTGTTTGTGAGAAGTCATAAAACACAAGCCAACATTCATGTCATCAGAACTTCATATCTAATCATTTTATTTGATATAAACACCTGTACAATCACCCGTTAGGAACTACATATTGATGCCATCTGTAAGTGTCAATCATTTTTACGCATGATATGCCCACACTGTATGGAAATATACATCATTAGACGAGCTAGAAAAATAAATAATTTTAAATACAAAATGTCTGACAGCAAAATCCACTTTGTATTTTCAAATAGTTACATTTTAACATTAGATTCCATCACAGAAACTGTGATATTCCTGCTTAATAACAGAATTAATGTCCATTCCTACTTACATAGTGATTATAGATCTTTATTTCATTAGAGTAACACAATATCACCACCTCAACTCATAATATCTCTGGTTCATTGGTTCATAAGGGGAAAGATGGTGTTAAAACTAAGGCAAAAACAGCAATGTCTGGTGTGGAGAAACTGCACTTAATCAGATACATCATAACACATTAAAACTGAGCAACATGACAGTCAAACAAACGCCATTGGTTGGACAACGAAAGCGTGTTCGCTCACAGGTAAGGCGTATAATACTTCTCTTGACACCAGTTCACATTAAGACAAAAGGGAGTGTCAACACAGTTTGGCAATGTTGAATGTTCATCCATGTAAAATTCAAACACTATTCACCAGATGAGAACTGCATTGAAGGCTTTGAGTTGAGCAAGCCGACGCAGTCAACATCACAGTAAAAGAGGTAAACGGAAGCATGAGTATCACTCACACCACAGTATTTTGTAACAGTAATATATCCCATGACAAGAAAATGGCAACCTTGAGGTGCCATCTTTAGTGTTGAAGTCACACAGTAAAATTTGCATTAACCGTCATTGGTTTTTCGGTAAAAGCCGCTAAACTTGCACACAATGTTAAATCAACACTGCCATTTCTGTGGCACAATATACTGCTATGCTGAAAAACTGCTGGATCAACTTACTTCTGTATTGTGCTAACAATAAATGCCATGCTGTCCATCTTTGGCCGACTTAAGAAATTCGTCTTGCTCTGCAAACAATTACAGCCAATAAAACGCAGGCCAAATGTAGCTGTAGTAGCGTTTAAGCTGCTGGGAATGAATTCCTCTAGTTGTTTTCTAGTCTGCAATTTCAGAACAGATGACTAAGTGTATTAATGTCGAACTCAAAGACAGAGCAGTTGTAGATGGACAGGCACAGTTGATTTTGCATTTTACAGCAGTTTTTCGGGGGGCGTTTGAGATGATAGACTAGCTTTAAAGAAGTAGATTATCCAAAAATGAAAATTCAATCATTATTTACACACCTTCATGTCGGTATATTCAGGTTTTTCCACATATTTGAAGGTCCAATAAAAAGCACCATAAATGTAGTCCATATAACTTAAATTTTAAGTGTGTTCTTCACTCAAAACTGAAGTAGTTATTCACTGATGATCTTGCGTTCAAAAATGTTGTTCATTCATTCACTTACTACATGCTCAACACCCAGCAGCGTTTTGTCCAATTCGGACAAAATGCCTGGTTAGAATGAACTGCCAAGCTACATACAAATTCTTCAGCCATTTTGATTAGATTTGCAATTACATGATGGTGAGTAAACAATGGCTAAATGTTTATGTAGTGCAAACTATTCTTTAATAAGACACTTCGATTTGTATGTGGCGGTAGACGGTTACTCCAGGCAAGCGTGCGTTATAAAAATACACTTTCATTAGAGAGTAATATCATTAGACTTATCTTCAAATTCATAAAATCTAATTATGGATAGTGACAGTGTTAGCGCAACCTCATTCGCTAGCATGCAACAGGTCTGTGCTTGTCAGTATAACTTCTGCTACTGTAGCTCACCGTGGGTCAGTGGTTTGAGGAGCTCTATGGATATAGTCTTGCTAAAAACTCAAGTACTCGTCTGCTTTTGAACTCCAGACTGCCTGTACAGCGACTGCTGACACGGCCAAGTTGATGCATGGTAAAACGTTCATTAGGGAAAATCGCTGTAAGCCACTTTTTGGCACTTGGAAACCACAGTAGCGCTGCTGTGTGAGAGAAACACCCAACAGCACTGCACAAAAACACACACGCACACACAACCTCCTTGTCCTCCCTTTTTATAGCCAATGACTGACTCGTTCAGGTATTCTGTGCTTTAGGAGACCAGCCCCAGTAAGAACATCACCCTCTAAAAAGAAAAACAAAAAGTCGTCCCAGCAACAGCTCACAAATGCCGCCGTCGCTGCCAACTTCACGTCGCAGAACACGCTGGGAGGGCAAACTGCTAGACAGACTAGCAAACAAACATAACAAAACTATATCACTATCTCAATTTCACTTCTACGCATTTCCCAAGCAGCACTTGTGTAGGTGTCTCATACAGCATGGAAGAGCAGCGTGCACTCCTGCCTTTCCTTATAGAGGCTGGAGGGGGGCGGAGCTTGCGTGCTCCGCAGGTAGTAGTTGACGATTTTGGTGTCCAGCTTGTACTGGTGAGGGATGCCTTCGTACGGTTTGGGGTCCAGATCCAGGATGGAGACGGAATACGTAAAACGAGGCTTCTCCAAATTCAACTGGTGTCTGTAAACACAAAGCAAATGGAAGGTTAAAATGACCGCAAACATCAAGGTGAATCTTTAATTCAAAAGTAAAAACAAACTTACTCCTCGTCTTCTTCGCAAGGTGCAAACGTGATCATGATTGAGCAGTCTTTGGCGGTCATTGCAACTCTATACTGATGAACCTGGAAAGATGCAAGGAGAAATTAAAATCTGGATTGTACCTCTGAGAATGAATCTCTTTTGTCCCAAAATATTAGTTTTATATACAAATAAACCTGTATTTTAATTCAATACCAAAAACTTTTCTTTTTTTTTTAAATGCCCAATTTTGGGGTGAAATACAACCTGTGAATGTCTTATGAGATTCACACCTAAACTGAAGCATCACATGCTCACAGTCTTACCTTCCCAACTGCATATTCTACAGAGCCGTCATCCTCAGTAGGACAGTTTTTAACTGTGTCCATGAAACTCTCATTATAAGGCCCATCTATCTGTAGTCGGTTTCTGGGGATACAAACAAGTGTTGATTAGATATTTAAGTGCTTTTAAGCATGTTTATTCATAAAGATGATGTGCATGGTGCATGCTTTGCATGGAAATCACCAATGACCACACTGCACAGGACCACCATGTGGCCACAGTGCCTCATTACTAGATAAAAGTACCACATCCACACAGTCTTTTGCACCACCTAGTGTTTTCATCATAATGTCTTCCAGGAGACCGCAATAAGACTTAAAATTGTTTGAAAATAAAGTATATTAATACTTATAATAGTAAAACAAGTTGCGATTCAGATACTGTACTGCATTTTTACATAAAATTATGCCAGTACAGGTGAACACTGCACAGATAAGGTATGGCCTGAAATATCCGCCCGATAGAAACTTTGCTCAGCAAGAACAAACCATTCTTGCACAGGAATATTGATCTGATAGATCAGTAACGAAGCACTCAATATCCCAGCTTAAACATTCACCTTTCTTTCGGGAACTCCTCTAGATACTGCTCTACACGTTTGTACAGAGGGTAGATTCCTTCAATATCCAGGTTATCCAGCATCTGTACTTGGAGGATTTTTGAAAGGACGCTGTCTTTAGGGAGGCCATGGTTACCTGTGAAGATATGAAAATGAGCTCAACGTGTACTCCTGGACTTGCATAACACATTTATGATTACCGTCATATATATGCAGCAATAATCCGGTCTTTTACACGCCCCTTAATGTGTCTTTTAAAATGCACAATACATTTCGTTCCAGTTATATCGTGACTCAACAGTAAAGTGATTTCTGTTGGAACTAATATGAGAGTTTAACAATATTTTGGCCAAACAAATCATCATTTGCCCATCCAAATATTCATTAGTTAGCAGTTGGTAAAGGCCTCACCGTTGCGGAGCAGGTCTCTTGGGAAGGGACTGGCTTCACAGTGTGGCCTGCTTTCGGACAGGTGCATCTTCCTGGGCTCCCCCGAGCGATTCGAGTCCCCGCCGCTGAGCAGGGAGGAGCAGATCACCTGAATGAACTCGTTGAGGACGGCTTTGCCAGGCTGGTGGCCGTTATGGAGGCCGTTACTATGGGGGAAATAAGGCCAAAGGTGCTGAATGAGATCATTCAAGTCGGGTTGCTGCTTGGCGTCGTCTTTACAGCTAAATATCAACTCTCCGCCCTGAAAAAAAGATGGGAGAAACAATTAGTTAATGCAACTTTTCTTTTATAACCCTTTTCTAAGGAATTAGACCAATATACAAACAGTAGCTATATTTAATGATGTTCTTTTTTTCCTTTTCTTTTTTTTAAACCCCCGCTTAAGCTGGTTTGCTGGTCTTATGTGGTTTAAGCTAGTCGCACATCTGGACCTATATTTGACCCTGGACCACAAAACCAGTCACATGGGTAAATTGTTTGAAATTGAGATTTATACATCATATGAAAGTTGAATAAATAAGCTTTCCAATGATGTATGGTTTGTTAGGATAGGACAATATTTGGCCGAGATACAACTATTTGAAAATCTGGAATCTGAGGGTGCAAAAAAATCGAAACATTGAGAAAATCGCCTTTAAAGTTGTTCAGTTATGTTGCCGATTGTGCTGCATTCACTCACAGAAATAAATGTTTTATATATTTACAGTAGGAAATTTGCAATATATCTTCATGGAACACAATCTTTACTTAATATCCTAATGATTTTTGGCATAAAAGAAAAATCTATAATTTTGACCCATACAATATATTTTTGCCTATTGCCACAAATATACCAGTGCAACTTGTGACTGGTTTTGTTATCCAGGGTCACATGATGATCAGCAAGCTAATTTTCCAGTTAAAAAGTGGCTAAATTTCATCTAAAACAACTCGTCTCACAGCCAAATCTGGCTAAGACCAGTAAACCAGTTTAAGCTGTTTTTAGTAGAACTACTTCCAAGTTCCAGGATAACTTAAGATTTACTCAGTAATAAAACTGAGACCTACTGCAAATCAGTATGCATGACATCATCGCTGACTGTTACTTTTCAAATGCTGAACATTCTATAAATGGAAGTCGGAGGATATTTTTGCAGTGTTTCATCAGCAGAACAATCCAAAAACAAATTAAATAACAGTTCAACCCACCGAAGAAATTCCCGTTAAAAATCAAAGATAGAACTGATGTGAATAAGGTCTATAGACAGCAGGCTGAAATGAACTACAAAATAAAGTTTGTTTGGAGACGTTAAACGGTTCGAGAATGAATCAATTACAGAAGTTTATATTTACCTTAAAGATTTTCAAGTTGTTTTGTGGTTCCTCTAACAGATTCTTCAATGCAACGTACATTCGCTGTTTGCTCCTGGAATACAAGTTATTCAATAGCATTCAGGTTAGTAAAATAACATTCATTTTTGCAAACAATGAAGGAAAGTTTAGGGAGAAAAAAATGATTTGCCATGACAAGAATTAACATGTTAAGGGATTATATGGATTGTCACATCTGATTCTAAACCTTCTGTTTTCTTTAGCATCAAGTAGCATTATAAAGGCTTCATGCATGATGGGTTATAGGGCTGGTTTCACATTGGAAAGGCGAGTCACAAAAAAAAAAAAAAAAGGTGAATGTGGTCTTTCTCAGTGGAAAATTCTGTTTTAACAAAGATCAGTTGGCTTGGTGAATCTCTTTGCCGCAGTCAGTTAGATTTGTTAACAACGCTGGTTAAAGGTCGTACCATCATCGAAAGATATAAATCCAGATCTGATTTCCTGCACTGAGTGACTTGAGCGGTGACTCACCCTGAAAAGAGATCCAGGGGGCAATATCTGCTCAATCGCTTCCACTTCCCATTGGCTAACTGTAAGAGAATAATGTTAGGAATTTTATTGTAAACTTTGCTAACAGTGTTTCGATCAAGTAAACCAACTTCAGTGACAGTCACTCGATACACTCTCCAGTTTCCGTTTCACCTCTACTTTGGGACTGAAACTGATTTTTGTACATCTTCTCCAGCCAAACCCCCAAAGGACTGATTGTATGATAGCGTACAGTACAAACAGACAGCAGGATGTTTACACTACACTGAACCATCCTCTTTTTTGTTGTTAAAGCAGAAGTTCACGTTTAGAAATCTGGCTACACTTCAATGAACCATGAGTTACTTTCGTAACAACGAGGCCTTTGAAAGATTCTTGATTGGTACTTACCTTGTAATGCTGATGCATGCAGAATCTGCAAACTTTGCGTTTGCTTTCCTTAGTTATGTGTCTTGAAAAGGGTAGAAATCCACATTTTGGCTGGAAGGGAAAAAGTTAAAATATGTAGTTATTTCTCTGCCTCTCGAGTTACACAATGAAGTTTTGTGAACAAGCTTAATGCGAAGAAGGTTTTGTTGTTTTTATGAACACACAAACGAGCCTTTCAGATCGGATTCACGCCACCTTCCCCTGTTTGTTTGACTGACCATGTGATTAAATTCCACACAAATAGATTCAATGAGTCATTCAGCTACTGTGGTTTACTTCCCCAGGAACGGACTTTATAATAAACTGACCCCTAAAAAACTAGTTCTTGTTTTATATGAGATTCAAAGCTTTCAATTTAAAAACACAGAGTTTCTCCACCCTAATGGCATGAAGATATAGAAAACCCCATCAACTGTCAGCAAGTTCAGTGACCGGAAGTGACAAGTCATGCGTCACTAAATCAACACATTAAAGGCGAGGTTTTTGGCTCACTTTTGCGTACACTCTTGAAATGTGATTATTTTCGAAATGTGGGTATAAAAATTATATCACTGTCATTTTGAGTGCAAATTCCCCCTTGAAGTAAACACAAACATAACGGTAGTGACGTGTTGTGGCTATGCCAAGCTGAAAGTGGAGTTCACCTTGATTTCAACGCATATTGGAGGTCTGTGGTCTCTGAGGTGGTGGAGGGGGAGTTGGGTCAGGTTAGGAAGGCATAAACCACACCCGCTGAATGTGTCCATGACCTTGTCACAGCGCAGTTCTGCATGAAGGAAAGATCACAACACCGTTACGCAACATCAAATCCAGTCTACAAAAGTGACTGCATCTCACATGCACATGTTTGCAATGAAGAACAAACTACATTTTTTAGTGGGTGAAACTCCGGAAAACATTCAAGCCGGATTTTACAACAAAAGTTAGAAAATTATGCTTATTTTAGGACGTTATCTGCATTGCAATTAAGCATATTTTCCTCTAAACTATCATTACCGTAATCAATGGACCAAATTTTTTTACTTTGAAGTATACAGTAATGCCCATTAATCTCAAGGATTTTGCAATTAAAATACAACAAATACTAACAAAGTATAAATACAAAATGTTGGTTTTAGGGGGACATTACAGCAATGACACTGTTTTTTTGCATTACGGGAATGAAAAATGGAGGAAATGTGTGTAATTGTTATAAAAATACAAAACATTTTTTTTTTTTTTTTTTTTTATGTATTATTTTTTGTGGAAATGTGATAAGAATGTGTTCCGGATCGATTTTATAATATTCACCAAATGTTTAAAAGGAAAAAAATTAAAGTTTGGTCATTCGTACCAGGTCGTTCCTGTTGGACCTTCAGCGACAGCTGTCTCACAAAGTCCAGCGGTAGTTTGACAACCTCCTGTAATCAAACCATTATTTTCATCTTATTCGCTAGGTCACGGCTTGTGTTAAAGCAACATGATGTATTGATGTACACAAACTTCTTGAACTGCAACTTACTCCACTGTGAACGTATTTCTCCCCCAACAAAGGCTTCATGACATATTTACTATAATCTACAATGTTGAGGATGTGTCGAAAAGCTTGTTCTGCAGTCTGTTAGGAAAGAAGTAGGACAAATGAGCTGATACTACACTGTACGACAATGCAAACAGACCAAGACCAAACACTTTTTGCATATTTACATTGTTGCAGATGCCCTTTGTACCAAAAGAGAGACTTTACTTCCAATACGGTGCAAGAAAACACACACAACTATTGTAAACTCAAATGTGACTATTTACAAGTTTTATGAACAATTTACCAACACATTTATATTGTACGAAAAGGCAATACTACGGTGGCAGAGAGAGCTCAACGCACTGCAACTGAATGAGTATTTGCAGCACATTTCTGTATTTGATTGTGTTGTGAGTATTCACAGTGTGTTTCTGTATTTGGTTAAGTTGGCGTTTCTGTATTTTGGTTGTGTTGTGAGTATTCACAGTGCGTTTCTGTATTTGGTTGCGTTGTGAGTATTTGTCAAAATTGACAAATTGATGTTTTCTTAATTTTCTGGTGTTTTTTCTATTTGCAAGTGTTTTCTTCAGTTTCAATGCATGGAGCTCTCTCGGCCACCATAAAATTCTGCTTTATGGTGCATATTAGAGAAGTTTGGGAAGTACTACTGTTTAGTAATATCAATTTGGGGAAGTGTTACCTGTCGTGTATGTGCGGAGTCTTCAGAGGGAAACTTTAACAGACGGAGAACTCGACAGTGCTGTAAGGAGAAGTAACGTGTTTGAAAACAAATTTTGCATTCAACTCATTTCACACAGACTTTGGCCACTGTAAGTATTCTAGTGAACAACCTGGCAAATTTTAGGTTGTAAAAAAAGAAGGGAATGCTATGAAACAGGTTTGCCTGTGACTGTACAAATACTCCATCCACTCATTATGTTTTTCCCAGAATGCACTTATACATAAAAAAGGTCCACAAAGGTAAAGGTGACATCATCGCATTGACGATAAACTCACTGCCTGGCGGTTTGTTTTATGGACTGATGTAACTGATGGTCACTTAAACGCAAATGCAGTTTCTAAACACACTTGCTCAACGACGTTACAAAACCTACTTCTGCCTCACAAAATGTCAGACTTAAAAAGATAATGTTCATTAAGAAATTATGTATAATTCACTTCAAAATTAAAAGAAAAATAAATTATAGTCAATTAAAAACTAAATATGCACCAATGAAAATAATCCTATCCAGACAATTATTTTTTGTAATAATGACTATTATTAAAATGAGTATTATAATTAAAATCTCATTACAGCTATGAGAATTTCTTCTATTCTAATGAGAATTTTTGAGGGGAAAGGTATTTAATTGTCATGAAATTAATGTCATATAATGAAAAACATATTCATGAACCAAACCATTGTTTGTTTGTTTTGTTTTTTTTCCTGAAATTTACCCCAAAATGTTGTTTAAACCACATATCTTATTTCAATGTGCAACTGAGATGCCTTTAAAAATCTTAATAATCTCACTCAACCTTTCAGACAAGATGATGCGGTTCAGCTCCCATTCCAAGAATTTAAAACAGGCCAGCCAACGTGACAAAAAAACCACACAAGAGTGTGGGGACATGAAAGAATGTCTGTAAACAGCAAATAGATACGGACAAGCCCTTGCAGGAGTATACTCCAGGAGAACTTGGAAATCTGCATCAAAGCGTCACACGTTTTCTCCACACCCAGTTTGTCATGATTGCAATAACATATTGGCCAATGTTGTCTCGGGCTGCTGCCTGTGATTGGATACACACTCGTGTTGTAATCTGTAATACAAATCCAACCAGTTTATGACTCTCGAACGTTTGATCCAGTTGTTTTTCAGTTTATTTGTCGTATGAGGGTACAGACGCACAAATGAGCTGGAAAATCAGGCAAAGGTTAAGCTGTTCCCGTTTTGCAGGAACATATCCTTGATCTTAACAAAACAGGGCCTTGATATTGCAATCCTAGTGAAAAAAGGAGTCAACTACATGCTAAATAGAACTGATAAATGAATAATTTGCATAAAGTTTCCATAACTTTTTCCTTAGTCATATTAAGACAAATCTCAAATACAGTTGATTTAATTAATTTCAATCCGTTGTTCAAATAAAGAGGGTTCTGATTGTTACATGCAATAACCCAAGTGATATCTTACTTAAAACAATATAACATTGCTGAAACTTCATGTGGCGAGATCTTTTTAATCTTTAAATGTACTTTGGCCAATGTCTAAATACAGAAAAGTGATCAACATCAACATTCCCACCCATCCTAATCAATATTCATACCCATCATCCTGGTTTAAAATCGGCCTAGACCCTCATTATCTTTCACTTTAAACTGTTAAAGGTTTCCTATCTGAACTTTGAATCTTGGATGGGGAAAATATTAATTGTTTATTATCTCATCTCTAATTCTTCCCATTTAAGAGCCATGTCAGATGCACAAAAGCACCCTCACACTATCAGATCACCACTGACCATTCCTTCAACCGGCCACAGCATTATGTGTCCTACATTAAATGTGCCACTGAAAGGGGTTTAATAAACTTTATATCTCATAAAGTGGGTGTGGCATTGATAACACACGTGTCACATGTTGTACATTCACTTTATCAATGAATCCTGATTTAGCCTGCTAGGTGGCTTTAGCTTTAAACCCCTGACAAGACCCCTTTAGTATAAAGAAAGAGTTAATTTCCGTCTAATGGTGGCGTAAAAGTGCCAAACTTAAAGTCTAGGTCCTTTCCAAACAGTTTGAATTGATTTTCCATTGACTGAATCAGATTTGATCGAGTTTATATGAATCTTGGCTAAGCTAAAAGCTAGTAACTATTGAACACCAACCTGCAAATGAGACACGACCAGGCTTTTGTTCCCCTCCCCGTGATATTTCCAGTCGTTTTCGTCCATTTTATCCAGTTCCATAACCCAGAAGAACCGTAAACTAGTGGAGTTTTGGCGCAGATTTGATACTCTGGGCGAGATGATCGGGGTCAGGCGCAAAACTTCTGGTGGATCTGCGTCTGACACACCGACGGGTGTGTAGCGCTACTACCGCTTTTGCGAGGACACGCCTCCTCCGCGCTCTCATTGGCCAGGCGCAGAGGTTGAGGGTTGTTCATTGGCCAAAAGTGTTTGACATTGTTAAATGCATGCGCTGATTGGATGCTAAAAATGACAATCAAATGTTCGCCCGCCTTCAATGCAATTTATGGACTGTATCTATAAAATGATGTCATGAACGCATGACTTTTTTCTTTCTTTCTGTTTGAAACAGAAAAACAAGTGAAAAATCACAAAAGGCTCAATGAAGTTTATAAATAATGCAAGTATGTAATATATACAGTGTGTGTGTATATATATATATTATAAATATAATTTTTGAATTGCATAATTTGCATATGTTTTAAGCAGTTGGACATTCAGGGGGTTCTGTTTTGTATAGAATTAGAAAATATCTAATTGATTTAAAAAAAAAAAAAAAAAAACAATACTAAAACAATGATATGTGAGACACTTTTGAAGGTTGAGGTTTGTCTAGTCATACCATTAAAACATTTTTAAATAATTAAGCAGTCACTAACTGTTACTAATTTAGTTACACATTCTTTTAAATTTAAGTCAACTATGAAAGAAATTTTGGAATGTATCTTTTAAATATTTAAAATACACACAAAATGAAAGAAATGTCCTTTAAGATCACCCATATAGTTTTACCCCAGAACAAAATTATATCAATATTATTGATGCCATTTTTGTATTTTGTGACTTAATCGAGATTATTCTCGAAATGTATTTATCAAGTAATTTTGTTCAGAATTCTTTTCATTAACTGAAGAACATCTTTTTTTCAACTTTGCTTTTAATATGTAATGCAATGGCTTCTATTATATATAAATGTATTGAATGGCAGTTGTTGAACTAGCTATTTCCTACAGGCAAATTCCAAATAAACAAATATAAGTTTAGGAAGAGTAAATCATTACATCAACATGATAAGGAAAGAAGGATTAGTTTATGTAGTTACATGGAATAACCACAAAAGACTTTTCTTTTCTTTTTTTAGAAATTCATAGAAAACCTTTTTAATAGAAATTTAAAAAAACATATTCAACATGACTGTACAGGGAGCTTAAAACATACATTTAATCAAAATACATTTGTTTTCACCATGAGGTCAATAGGATGAAGATTTCACCATTGATAAAAAAAAAAAAACAAGATTTAAAAAGAAATCAAATGTGAGCAATGCCTGATTTAATGCTCACACACAGCTCATTAGACAGAATCATTCTTCAGCTGGAGCAAGTCATCATGCCGAAGGATTTGGACGGACTCGACTGTCCGATTCTCAGTTTGTCTTTGCAGCTGTCCTTCTGATTTTTGTCTGGCGGTGGCGTGGACTCGTAGAGGACACATATGGACCCGTCCTCTCCAATCCGGTAGGACACTTCATACGGGTCAACCCACATGGTGAGTTCACTTGGCAGCAGTGAAAAGAGTCGCTCTTTTGTGAGTCCGATCGTACAAGCCGCTTTGCCTATCAAAGGGTCCATCTTGTGGTTGATCCGGATGCACCTGTAACCCGAACCTCGGCAAGGTGCGTTTGGGAACCAATGGTGCTGATAATGATCTACAATGAAAGAACAAAGTTAGGCCTTGGCACAATAAAACACGGCCTTTGATTAGCATTACTTGGGCTTGGTGCTTTGTTAAGGCAGATTGGGGGTTAAAATGGTTTAAGTTTCAATGAATGGACTTTGGTGCTGCAATAAACTGAATCTGATCTTCAGCTGGTTTTGTTTGTAACAATAAACAATGTTCATTTTTATTACAATGTATATAATTTGATCTATGGTTTACTTGAATTCACTTTAAACAATAGAAAGATCATGTCCAATCCTGTCTTACCCCCTAAAGATTCTTCCAAAGAGAATCTGAATTGTTGCAGCTGTTCTTCTGAAAGCAGTCCCGTTCCCCTCAACAGACGTGTGACAAAGTTAGCAGCAGTAGATACCTCAGTTTTCATCATGTAGTTTTTGCATGAGCTGAAAGGGAAAACGAGGTAAAACTGTGATACACCGTCAAACGTGAGCACTAACGAGTTTTTTAAGATCAATCAGCTCGAGTACATCTGAACTCAACAGGCCTGGGCATATTCCTTTGTTCAAAACAACACGAAAAATCGCGCCTTAAACGCTACTGACCTGCTCCAGTGAATCGGTATACGGATACAGAGAGTTTCCACAGCTGTTGCGAGCGTTTTTATTAACGAAGATGTAAAAACGGGCAAATAATTTTCTCTTTTTGACCGCGAACTTCCTCCTTCGGTGGTTGTACGAGTACGTGCAGCTCCAGTTCTGCGCTCAGATGGTAAACACTCTGCAGCCACGCGCCTCCGCCAATCAGAGAGCGGGCTCGAGGTGACGTCACAAACGAGCTATTTCCATAAACAGACGGTGTATCACGTAATGTATCAAACTAGCAAATTATAGTTGTTACTATGAGTACTTTCATATTCTTATTCATAATGTATGGTACATGTAATTTATTAAATGCGTTATTTAATTATTTTTCCCTCTGTGTCTCTCAGTGATTTGTATTCGTATAACAATTTCACGTACACAACTTGAATGCATGTATTGTGAAGGTTTTATGATAAAATAAAAAAAACGTCTTTACTCTTCACACAGATAAAATGATGCTTGGTAGTTTTTTAGTAGCTTCAGTTTTGTTGCAGTCCACAACTTTAAAGCA
The DNA here is from genome assembly GCF_963993115.1 of Abramis brama. Taxonomy (NCBI): domain Eukaryota; kingdom Metazoa; phylum Chordata; class Actinopteri; order Cypriniformes; family Leuciscidae; genus Abramis; species Abramis brama. The sequence goes on along the minus strand of NC_139968.1, from coordinate 26,587,611 downwards.
ACAAAAACGATTTGTGTCCATGTTAATGTTTTAACGTTTAATAGTAACAGTGTTTTGCAGTACATGGTGCTAAAACAACTTTTATGAGAACTTGATTTACGTTTTGTCTACGAACATTAAAAAGGGAAACAAACGTTTCCCAACGCAACGTCATACACGTTAAGATAACTTTTAATTTACTTGTTTTAAAAATAAAACTTATTTTATTACGTGTTTTCTAAATGGGGGGGGGGGGGGGATCATATCGTTCATAACGCGTTTGTGCATATGTCTCATTAACGTCTCCGTAGTACGTTCTTTGGTCAATGGACCAATCATAGCGCACCGTAAGACACTTGGGCCACGCTTTAGCCAATCAGGTGAGGTTTTACTACCGCATGCGCTTTCGTCTGGACGCATGATCCTCCTCCACACCGAATGAGAGGCACAGCTTAGAAATGCTTTCAGCTTCACAAGTTTTCTATTATTTTGTTTATTTAGTCATTTAGGTTTATGTTAACAGTTCGGAGTAGCTCTTTATTTATGTTTTGTCCAGCATGGTGTGTGTTTGACGAGTCGTAGCAGGTCAATGCAGGAGTCTGAGAGGGACACTGAAGCAGGTAACTGATAAACCTGAGCACTTTACCACAGTTTTACCATAATAAACCCAGTATGTGACTCTACAAGACTATTGCATGTAGGTTAGGTATTATTTTCCGCCTTTGGATTGGATTATTTACTCTGAACATATAGTATTTACGATTATAAATTACATTCAACTGTTTTTTTTTGTTTGCACTACTGACATTAATGACATTTTACAACGTGCACAAACTGTTATATCGTAAAAGCCTACTTTGCCGTCCAAATTGAATAGTGTGTGTATTATATATATATATACTATATATATACACAGTCCTGTCAAAAGTTTAGACGCCTACTGATTTTTTTATTATTTTTTATTGTTTTCTTCATTGATCATCAATGAATATTAATTATTATTTGATTTCCCAAAAGCACCTCATTGTCATGGACTTCCCACCAAGCAAGAGACTGAAAGGTCATCAGGTGTCAGCCGGACCCGACCCGTTTGATGATGACATTGATTTCACCCAGGATGACCTGGACCAGATTGACATCATCGCGTCCCAGGCCGTCACAGGAGACGTCCAGAACAGTGGGTCAAAGAGAACGTTTGGTTCTGTGTTCGCTTGCGCTGATGAGCAAAGCAAAGCATCTGTGCGATCAGGCCGAAAAACATTTGCCATCGGAGACGGCAGCAGCAGTAGCGCATATAACAATAAAGAACCTCCAAGAAAAGATGTGTTTGGTTAGTATAAGATGTTTTGGACACACATTCCACAAGTCTTTTGTTTCCCAAACACTCCCTCTGTCTGCTTTTGGATTGAGAACTTTTTCCCACATTTCTTTGCATAGCTCATTTTTGCATCATATTATGGTCTCTGGATATGTTATTTTTTTTGGATACATATTTTGTGTTTCACAGAGCAGATTTATACTAATAACAACAACAGCTAATGATAATGTATTATTATAATTACTAATTAATTAATTAATAAGATTTAATTTAATACAACAATCTAATACTATAATATATAATGATATTTAGAGTTTTTATTATAAAAATAATTAAATTAAATTATTTGAAATCAAATTTATTAAAGGGATAGTTCACCCAAAAATGAAAATTCTGTTAGTAATTCCTCACCCTCATGTTGTTCCAACCCCGTAAGACTTTCGTTCATCTTCGGAACACAAATTAAGATATTTTTGATTAAATCTGAGAGCTGGATCACTCCTCCATAGGCTTCTAAGGGATTGAAACTTGCTGGCCCAGAAAAGTTATTAAAGACATCGTTAACATAGTCCAAGTGACTACAGTGACTCAATCTTAAGTTTATAAAGCGACGAGAATACTTTTTGTGCGCAAAAACAACAAAAATAACGACTTTATTCCACTATTCATTTCCTTCTCTCTGGGCCTCGAGTCTTTTCACGTAGTGTTTTAGCGTAGCGCTTCTGTGTTATATTAATATATAGGATTTTTACACAATGCAAAAATTAACTAGGCAAAATACTGTGAGACTTCAAAAATAATATTATAATAACACTTTTAATAAGATTAATATAATGCTCATTTAATTTATAACCAAACAAAATCTTTTTTTTTTTTTATACAATGCAAACATTAACTTTAACAATGCAGTAGACTATTGAGACTATATCAATAATAATAATGTTAATAATACTCATTCAATTTAATAACAAAAAAACTCATTATGTAATATTGGATTTTTTACAAAGCAAAAATTTATTAAATTAAACAAGTATTATTAAATCTTATTATCATATCAATGATAATAATTATCATTACTGAATATTTATTTACAAATATAACATAATACAAATATTTTAAAAAAAATTTCATAAATATATTTATGTTAATTATTATAAAATTAAATGAAGTGTTATTATATTATTTTTAAATATTTTATGACTCTTATTCACACAGTTCTTTGCACGGCTTTTAATAATAAATATATAATTAAATGTTTCATGTAATTTTTGCATTATATGAACTTTGGATGGGATCTAGAAATGTAACCAGTTTGTGTCTCACACAGCAGAGGGTCATTCCAGTAAAGATGGAGAAGATCTGCACTACAAGCAATTAGAGGAACAGCAAGCAGACCTGAAGAAAAAGGTGTGTTCTTCGTTCGGTCGGTTTGTTATGGTTAATAGAAAATCACTTTATTTGCTCTCAAAAAGTCCCCTTTTTTCCTGAACTCCACTTTTTAGACAAGGCTTCTTACACCAGAAGATACATCATTTAGTTTCTCCTGATTAAACCAGTTCTCATGTGTCTGCATTTCTGTTCACACTCAGCTGAAGGAGGTAGAGGAGGAGATCCTGATGAAGAACGGAGAGATCCGAGTCTTACGGGACTCCCTGAAACTGGCCAATCAGGAGAAGGAACAGCAGCGGCAGACCCAACTCGCCCTGGAGAAAGAGAAAGCTCAGGCTCAGAGCGAACGGGAGAAGGAGCTGTCCAGGAAGGTACGGCACACAAGCTTGACTGACGTCCCGATGAAACGTTTCGTACGAACTCACGGAAATGCTGGATTTACCGCAGGTGCAGTCGCTACAGTCGGAGTTGCACTTTAAAGAAGCCGAGATGAATGAAATGAGAGGGAAACTTCGGAGCGTGGAGCGTGGAGGAAAGCAGCCCGGCACACCTGCGCGAAACACGTAAATACAACTTTGATTTTTGTGTGTCTTCTTCCAGAGGAATTGGTAATGAGAAACAATTGCTCTGTTGTCTGCACTGTTACAGCTTTTGGTCAGCATTTCTTTCTTTTTTCCTTTTCTTTGTTCACATAAGCATGTCTCTTTGCATGCACTCCACTCCAGTGTATCATATGTTATACTGGATTTTTTGTTATTAAATTAAATTAAATTGGTAACACTTTATAATAAGGTCCCATTTGTTAAAGGGATACTTCACCGATTAGCATTGAGCTTTGTATCAGTAGAAACCCGGTAGTATTTTCGAATGACCGTGCTTCCCTCCCTCATGTTCCCGCTGAGACGAGAGATTTCTGTATTGTGTGTCTGGAAAAAAAACTCAGATGACGCAAAAATCGTCATTTAGCGTCATCTGAGGCTCTTTTGTCCAGAGGCGAGAGACTACAGCCAGTAGGAGGAGCTCGTCCCGCATGTCTTCAACCCGCCCATAGGGGGATCTGACGATAAAACGGTGTCTTTTCAGTTTCGAGTCAACTAGTAGCCTAGTTGTATAATTTCTTCCGATACTGCCCTCTGTAACCGGTAGGCGTGGCTTGGGAGTGGCCTCGTAGGGCAGCGAATCAAGTGCATTCTGGGAGTTGTTGTTCCCCTCTTTGGTGCGGATCTTTTGGGCAGGTGTAAATACAGCAATCGCACTCGGGTGCGGACCAAACAACCGAACCGAGACTCAGCTGAAGAGGTGCTCTCAGTCCGGTTCCAAACCAACTCTGGTACGGTTCATTTTAGGGTGTGAACATGAACCGACCCAACTGCAACATTTTTCACAGGGTCAGAGGTCAAGCATTCTCTCGGTTATGTCATAGTTGAGAAAGAAACCATATGTTTGTCATTTTTTTCCGGGTTTTTTTTCCGTGCATTTGGTCTTAAAAGTGACAGCAGACACCTAATATTCTTACTGTTGTCTGTGTCATTAATGTTAATAAAACAACAAAATACAGCTTTAACAAAGATTAACCTATATTTAATTTCTACAGTGAACAAATAGTGTTATTTTACATTTATGCCTAATTATTAATTTCTGTACCTGAATACTACTGTTAGACTTTGTAACTTTATTTAGTATTAATCTCTGCTTGTAATTTGTGTATTTGTTCTTATTTTATTACTGAGTGTTCACTTGTCTTTAATAATGTTTGAACAGTTAAGAGCATGCTCTTAATGGTTAGAATGTTACCTGAAAACTGCTCTAGACAAATAGTTGATTTGTGTTTTGTTTTTTGTCGTGTTAACACAGTATTCACTCTCCTGCGAGTCGAGCGTTCGTGACTAAGGAGAACTTTGCAGCCGAGCTCTCCAAGAGAACGTCTCCTATCAAAAAAGACCATCTATTAGAGGGTATGGATTATTTCACATTTTATGCACATTTCCTTTCCTGAGGTCTTTCCATTGTCGTTCAATCCTCAACATTTTCAAACTCTTATCAGATGGGAAACCAGCGCAGCCCAAACGTTTCCTCACAGAGGAGCCGCAGTCAGACCAAACCCTCAGATCTGACCATCAACAGGAAGGTAACGGCTGATCAAATCTCTAGCGTTTATCTTCAGTCTGTTCTCTCGGTGTGTTTGCTGTGAGTTTGTGTTTGTGATGCTGTAGGCTGTGTGTTGTTGAACCTACTGCTGCAACAACCGTTGGATCCGAGCACTTTGGGTCTGTGTCACCTGCTGTCCATCAGTCCTGCCGCTCTACCGAACGTCCTGTCACAGAACGGCTACGTCAGCTCGTGAGTATCAACAAGACATCCCATACAACACACTTAACACTGTCTCCATGTGTTTGTGTGTCTGAAATGTCCTGAAACCTGAGAAATATACTGTAAACATTGGCTTTTACTACATACAACTGTTTGTTTTGGGAAATCGTTGGCCCACTTTCACAACATTAATCATAAAGAATGGAAATTTCCATTGCAACATTTGTAGATGTTGGTATATTCCATTGGAACATTTGAACAATGTCAACATTGGAAACGTTGATCTAATAGATATTTTTAAGTCGCATGATCAGACATATTTTCGGTTCATAAAGCACACTATACAGTTCACACTAATACTTCACTTCACGTTCATTCCAGAGAAAAAAAAAGTACATCATGACATTTGCAGGTTTGCCTGGATTTTATTTATTTATTGCATTTTTAAAACAGAACTTATTAAAATAGTATACAGTAAAATATTATTTGTTGTATTTTATTATTTATTAAACAAAATATTATACAATGTTGTATTTATAAAAAAAAGAATATATATATATATATATATATATATATATATTCGTTTTTACATCTTGACATGCTTTTCTATTCTGAAACATTATTAAAACAGTATTATTTGTTGTATATTATTATTGATCATTAAATTATTATAGATTAATGTATTCATAATACTATATAGAATAAAGAATATTGTGTAATGTATCATCTTATCATTAATCATAATTTTTTTTACATCATGACAATTTTTTTATTTTTCATTATTTATTATTAAATTAAATAAAAAGTATAATGCATTTTAAAAACATTATAATAATGTTGTATTGTATTGTTCATTAGTAAATTAAACATGATAGAATATTGTATTAATTACAACAATAACAATTATATTGTATTAATCAATAATAATAATTATTATTATTATTCATATTTACACCATGACATTTGCTTTTTTATTTTAAAACATAATTGTTAAAATATTATTTGTTGTATTTTAGTATTTATTATGAAATAAAATATTATAGAATAATGTATTATTAGTAATAATAATAATAATTATAAATTATAAATTTTTTGAAAGTAGGGGGAAATTATGAAAAAAAATATTATTTTTTATGGAGAAAAACTTTTTTTTTTTTTTGGCCTGAAACTTGTGGAAATTTGATAGTTATTTGTGGAAATAGCATGCATGTATGATAAAATAACTATTAGCGTTATGTCTTTTAAGTATTAGTAACTGTTTGTTAAATGTTTACTATTGCATCTTTAATTATCAGTGTAAAAAGTTTGGACTGTTGTGATTTGTTTTCCCCCTTTACTTCAGGGGATCACTGACGACTTCCAGCTCGTCCTCAACAGAATTCCGATCGATTCATCGTCCTCAAACTCGATTCCAGCAGCTGCAGAGTCTCGCTATGTCCGCTCTCACCACATTAACTCTCCAGCCCTCCACGAGTGTCCCACGTAACCCAGATGCTGCTCTCCAAACCTGCCCGGCCGCGGTGCACTTCCTCCCCCTGCTCACCTTCCACATCAGCACGTACTGTCAGTCGCTGGAGTCCGTCGAGAGCTCTGCGAAAGCCTCGCTCCATGGCAGCTCCCTGTCGGGATCTTCCGACTCCAGCCTGGCCTCGAGTCTGGAGGAATCTCTCGGCGGTCAGGAGGAGTTCGCCCTGGCAGCCATGCAAGCTCTCTATCACATAGTGTGCTACAGCTGTGAGGCTTTGGAGATGGTTCTGTGCCATCAGGACGGAGAGATTTGCCTTAACCGGCCGCAGTGTTCGAAGAATCCCCTCAGCGCCTCTGAGAATCTCACCGAGGAGGTGCAAACCCAACTGCCTCTTCTCAGAAGACTCCTACAGTTGGCCGATCCAGCGTTCATTACCGCCGCTGGCCAGAGGGAGGTGCTAGTGAACACTAGTTTGAAGACTCTTAGCATGCTGGCCGAGAGAGCACAGGAGAACCAGCTCTTGAGGTATAGTACATGTGTCTACATGAGTGTCATGTTCTTTTCCCATTTCATAGTCTGATTCTGCCACTTACTTTACATTTAGATGACTGAAAGTGGAAAGAAATACTGTGGCAACATCTTAACCCTGTAAAGCCTGACATATGAAATCATGGTCACACTTTAGAGAATTGGACACTTTAGTCCAATTCTCACTATTAACTAACTACTAACTATGACTTTTGCCTCCAAAAAAGTCATAATTACTGTTTATTAATAGTTAGTTAGCTAGTTAAGTTTAGGTATTGTGTAGGATTAAGGGATGTAGAATATGCTCATACAGAAAAAGGGCTGGTTCATACAGAACACATTTTTGCTGTTAGGCTGTGTTTCCACCGAACGTTTTTTTCCCCAGGGCTAGCATATTTTTCCAGTTGTTTTAAATGGGAGCGCCTCGTTTTTAAAAGCGGCAGCAGTGTGACTAGGAGATGAGCGTCTATTTAACACAGAGTGCTAAGCGGTGGACTAGTATTTCATTTCACAGATCTGTTTCTGTATTGTTTCTATATAAAAATTACCATTGTAAAAGCAGGATGTGGTGGTTGGTCGGTGTGGTATTTGTCCCGCCCCTCCTCTACTGTGATTGGACGGCTGGGTAAAAAGTGACAGTGTCCACACTATACAGAACACTTCATATACATTCCAGGACTCTTTTTTTTTTTTAAAGACGTAGTTTTTTTAAACGATGAGCGCTGCATTTTACCTAAAGTTGAACATTCTTCAACTTTCGGCAACCGGTAAAAAATGCTTCGCGCTCAGCGTGAAATACACGTTCAGCTCCTCGTCACGCTGCTGGCGCTTTAAAAAGCGGCACTCCCATTAAAAACAATTGGAAAAATACGCTAGCCGTGGAGCAAAAAAAAAAAAAAGTGCAAGGTCTAGAAAAGCGTTTTTTTATAAGTTGAACTTATTTTAACTAAGATGCTGCAAAAGACGCAAGACGAGAGCGCAACGGTTTAAGACATCCGTCAAGCACGTGTTTGCGATGCACATTGTATGAATGCACTAAGGCATTAAAGGAACACTCCACCGTTTTTTGAAATAGGGCTTATTCACCATATCTGCCTAGGAAATCGCCTAGTGTTAATCTGCATCGCTATTTGTACTCGTTGTGAATACGCAGGCCACAAGAAGTAATTAGGTGTTTGTTTGTTTTTTTATATCACTTTTACTCAGGACATGCTAGCTGGCAACAAAGGATTCCATTCATTGTGCTAAGCTAAGCTAGCGCCGACTCTGTCAAACTAAAACAATGCATGCACTGAGACAAAAATGCATTTGCCCACCTATCTAAATGTAGGAAAGAAGGTGAATAAGCCCTATTTCAAAAAACGGTGGAGTGTTCCTTTAATATGTGCTTCATAAGTACTAATAAACAGCCAATATCCTACTAATATGCATGCTAATGAGCAACTAGTTAATAGTGAGAACTGGACCCTAAACTAAAGTGTTACTGGAATCATAGAACAATCTGCTTTAAAAAAAAACGTTTTATCAAAACTTTAGACAGACTAAACAAAAGTTTGCATGCAGAGTTTTTTTGTTGTTTGTTTTTTGAGAAAAAAAATCACCTCAACTTTATCCTGACTGAGCAAAAATATGCAGTTTGGTGGAAGTTTCTGATATTTATATGACCAGAGAGTAAAATGACATAGCTTTTAATGTAAATAAGCATATTATTATAATCATCCTCATGTACTTTTATTTACCAATTAAACTGTTGTCTGATTTCTCAAATGTAGACTCCGGGTTGTCATGTCGAGTCAAGTGTTGTCCAGATGCATCACTCTGGAGACGTCCTACAGAATAGTCCTTCTGTCTGTGAGATTTCTGTCGTTTATCATCTATAATGAAGAGATGGCCACAAAAATCTGCTCGCATGAATGTAAGTGTGTCTTTCTGCATTTCATAAAGTGTCTTTTTGTTGGCTTGAGTTAACACAAACCCTCTGTCTTCCCTCAGATCCATGTCTTTTTCTCAAAATATTCCAGTACGTCACCTCTAGACCGCAGAAATCCGCCTCAGAAGATATGTGGAGTCGTTTTGAACTTGAGGTGAGTTATCTTGCAGTACTTTGTTTTGAAATGCATTGTATTAAACTGTAATTTTAAAAATCCGATTCCTCTGTCAACAGGTCATCCGGTTTTTAACCAAACTGTTCACACAGAAGGCAGAAACATGGACAGCTTTTTGCGAATCATCCTGCCAGTGTATTAATGAGGTTTGATTCAGACAAACACTAAAACTTTTCACCCTCCATATCCATGGTTCGAATTACGTGGGAGCCAGTGGGAGCTGAGCTCCCATAGAGAGAGGATGAGCTCCCATGAAAGCAGTAAAATCATACACCTGTGGGGGTCTCTAAAAATCATCAGCACCATTATTTTAAATTACAAATAAAGCACTTTTTCCTTCAGACTACTGTAGCATAACTTAAAAGATAGGACAAGATGCCAAACACATGGATCTCGCGGGATCTCGGATCGTCATCACACTACGGTACATCCTTATGCTTAAATCAAGTGATAAAAGTGCCGCTGCGATCATTGGCGCAGATACTGTGTTTGTTTGTGGCTCGCGCACAGTCTTCACTCGGGCGCGCTTCAATCCGTTGTGGAGACTCTCTATTCGTTCCAGTAAAATTACAAAACAAAATGCACACAAACGTGTCTCTGCCTGATATAGAACCACTTATAAACATAATCGGATTTGATGAAAAAAAAAAAAAAACTTATGAGAGTGCGGATTCGAACCCAGAACCTCTGACGCGTTTGGCAAGCGTTCTACCACTGGACCACTTAAGCACACGGTCAAATATGTCGGATTAAATTCTCACAACTAACAGCATATATTAGACCTCATTAAACAACAAATTAAACCAAATGTAGACTATTTAAATTGAATTGTGTTACCAACGCTTTTTTTTTATTAAATTTGTATTATATTTACAAATTTTTATATTACATTATTAAGCTACCGCGCCTGCTCATAAGCTACTTTTTTTCCCTTTTTTTAAAGAGACCCCCACAAAGATGAAATCATAATTCGAACCCTGTCCATATCTGTTAGTTTTGAAGCAAAACCAACAAAGAATATAATTGACAAAATTGGACAAAATGACTACAGAAGCACAATGGAAATGATCATTGTTCTTGACTCTTTCATAACTGTAGAGTAAAATGCAACAAAATGGTCTGGTACTGACCATACTGTATTTTATTCATCTTCAGGTGGTGCGGACGATCGTTCTGCTTTTACACAGGCAGTGGCTGAAAACAAAAGGCAGAGGAAGTCACACGCTGAGGAACCGGACCTGGACGAGTCCTGGATTACAGGTACTGCGAGAAGCTCTGATGTTACTGCACTGGCTGCTGTTGAAGGACTCGTCCTTTTCCGAACACTGTCTGGACGTCCTGCACATGTACGATCAGGTGATTCCCGCCATCAGAGACACGTTCCGTCTGGTCCCAGATCTTTCCGAGAGCGAAGGTGGGTTCAGTAAGTTGATAGTAATTAATGTCAACATCATTTTGATTGGCTAACTCACTTCTGAGTAGCATCAGATGTATAACATTTACTGTCCTTAAAGATATTTGTTTTAAAATGAGTCCACTGTGATGCATTAAATGGTATTATATTGTTGTTTCACTCCAGAACTGGCTCTGGAGGAGATCTGCAGATCTGAAACGGAGTACGTTGAAGACATGGATATGGAGACGGGGTCATAATGATCTAATATAAAGTCAAGTTTTGTAATGAAAAATGTTGATCGTGTCCCCTCAGAAACATTCTGTTTGTCTCTTGTCCTCAGATTTTGTCATTCTTTTTAAGACTGAGCACTAATGACCTGAATTAAAGAATTAATTCTATGTCACTGAGGTATTTTTAATTCTTTATGAATTACAGTTTTTATAAACCGAGTCAAAATAATTTTGTGATAATTAACAAGTGACAATTGCTATAAATAGAGTAATATTTATTGGGGCTTTAATTATTTTGCTTTAATGACCAGCTTACATTATCTTGCTTAAGCGGCTACTCGCTCAAAAAAATAGTTAGGCTGATATGTAATTTTGATTTGAGTTAAAGGGATCTTCTCCCAAATATTTTGTCATTACTTACTCACCCTCAAGTTGTTCCAAACCTTTATGAGTTTCTTCTGTTGAACACAAAGGAAGATATTTTAAAGACTGCTGGTAACCAGTTGACACGCATTGACTTCCGTAGTAGGATTTTTTTTTTTTTTTTAATGGGTCCGTCAACTGTCTGGTTATCAACATTGTTTTAAATATCTTATTGTGTTTAACAGAAGAAATAAATCATACAGGTTTGGAACAACATGAGGGTAAGTATATACCCTCAATTTTTGGGGGAACTATTCCTTTAAAATAATAATCTCGGTTGTATAATCCCCATATTTACGACAGGAAAAAAGTAGTAGCCTACATTATAATAATGTACAAAACAATTGGGATAGCAAAAAAAATAACACAACAATATTACAGTAACGTAATGTGAGGTAGCCTAAGTTACACTGTCGACAATGCTCAAAATGGCGACAGTTTGTAAAACGAGAGCGCGAGTTCACGTAGCGGCGGTTTTAGTTAACTCGGATTTGCGTTGTTATTGACGACGGCGAATATGAGGAAATATCTCACAGCTGATTCAGAGACTTGCATGATAAAATAAGACACAAATATCTGTTAACAGTATGTGACAAAGTATTTCCAGATGTTATGTACGACATGGAATGTATGTACTTTCCCATCACGACTGTATTTTTTGCGGGTCGCTTAAACTGACAACATATGACATGAGTGAGCTCACTTCCTATACACCATTTAACTACATGAGGAAATATCTCAGCTGATTCAGAGACCTGCATAATAAAATAAGACTAACGGTATGTGACAAAGTATTTCTAGATGTTATATGTACTTTCTAATCAAGACCAGTGTGTATTTTTAGCATGTTGCTTAAATGTAAGTTTTTAATTGGCATCAACACGTGAGTGAGCTCACTTCCTGTATATCATTTAACTTGCCCTGTGTAGGTTTTGAAACATGGAAAATATTACTAAAATGAGAGAAATAATGTTTGTAGGCAGAGAATTTGACTTTAAAAGTGATTCCAGTTCAATTTATTTTTATTTGCAGTTGCAAACATGGAGATGCTTAAGTAAACATTTAAACATTAAACACTAATTATCTGAACATAAATTGTTAATAAACCATGAACAAGCATTCCAAAAACATGACCCGACACACACACACCCAGCAGGAATCAATGGAAGATTGTACAGAGAGGGATAATCAAATATTGAGCTTACATCATAACCCCGGAAAAGCCTGTTGCAAGAATTTCCAGATAACTAGACACGCCAGTCAAACAACATCTTAAATTTCACCCTCTTTCTGACCTTAAGTGCCTTTTATTGTCTAAAAAAAAATAATTTCACACTATTTAAATTTATGGCAAAGTCATTTGGCTCAAGGAAAGAGGAAAGGGAAATTTATAAAATGTGTTGACTCCTTCATGAATGCAGAATTTCTGCAACATACAGAACCCAAGTTCCATAAAATTATTCGAACACACTGAGAATGTAGTAGTTAAAGTGTCAACGTGTAATTTGCTGCATAAATAAGGCATTTTCTGGATCTGTGCATGAGAACACTGTTACAAACATTCACAGATGCTTAAACCTGAATGGTACAAAAATTGTGAAAACATCTAAACAGCATGCTGCCGGGATTCCAATTCACCAACTGATAAAATGTCAGTATTTCGTGCAAATTCCCAGGATAAAATGAATCTGACGATCTTAAAGGTGTGTAACGGCATTTCAAGATGAAAAACAAAGATATTCCCTTTTGCACAAACAAACAAAGTGAAAAAGTAATATGGCTTGGAGTCACAGAAGGTAAAATATATATTTATATAAAATGAAGTGTAAAAGGCGAGTGTAAGGAAAACAATGCTGGCACGCAAGAAGACTTTAAAGCAATCCTGATAAACACCGATCATTTTATTCCCGACCCTTGGAATATGCTGTCCACAGTAGCCGTACAATGCACAATTGTAGGAGACCAGGTCATGGAATTGCATAAGCATCAACAATCCAGCTTGTGGTTTAGTAAGCGGTCTTTGGTGGCTCCACGTAGGCGGGGTTGTAAGCTGGTTGAGTCGAGCTGTAGTTTGCCGGTGCAGTCGGTTGAGCGAAACCAGGCTGAGCTGGTGGTTGTATGGGGTACGCGGCCTGTCCACCGTCATACGCAGCCTGGCTGTAGGGAGCAGGATATCCTGGGCCTCCTGCCAACACAAACACAATTACAGTTCCTCTTTGAGTCACTGAGACACTGTTGGCACTTTTTTTAATGCAAATTAATTGTAGCAAGCTAATTTAACCCTAACTTGTTGGGGCTGAGTAAATACATACTGTTCAAAAGTTTGGAGTCTGTAAGATATAAATAATTAGTACTTTTATTCAGCAAGGGTGTATTAAATTGATCAAAAGTGACAATTAAATGCTGTCCTTTTGAACTTTCTATTCATCTTAGAATCCTGGAGAAAAAGGAAAAAAAAACTGTACCACAGCTTCCACAATATAATAAGCAGCATTTTCAACATTGATGATAATTAATGTTTCTTGATCAAATCATCATGTTAGAATAATATGAGAAATCTTAAATATGTGCTCTGAAATGGATTAAAAATACGTTTTCTTTAATTCAACCAGCCGTTGTAGCCAAATAGATTAAAACAATCTTTAATGCAAGAACTAAAAGTAAACAGTTTAAGTTGCAGGTTAACCACCACAGCCAATTAATGTATAAATTAAAGTGCTCTATATTTAATTATTTCTGTCTTAAAATGCATTAAAATAACATTTATTGGGGTTTCTTTAAAGGTAGCGTGTTTTTTCAGGAACTAGTGATGACATCATAAGAGGAACTCGCAACCCATACTCTGCTAGATTCTTACTGTATTATGGCTATTTGGAGAACGACTGAGGATGTGGGAAACCATCAAATTCTTTATGGACCACAGCCCTACAATTTTTAACCGGTCAGGCGTGAGAGAGGGGAGGAAATTGCCAGGACCCATGGCACTCAAAAGAGTTATTAATGCTTGGTGTGAGGAGAATGAGTGTTGGCCAGGTGTCCTGGTGAGTAGCTACGTTAGAGCTAGTCTAGGCTAGCCTGGTGCAAACTTAACCCGGATAATATAAGGGAACAAGCCAGTCTTTTCAAAAGTTTGCCATCATGTAGAATAGCAAGGAGGGACAACGACTGAAGACATTATTTACATACATGGTGTCAGTCCAAATCAGAGCTGTAGAGATGCACACACTGCACAGGCACCAATCGCTAGTCTCATCGACGCCTCAAACGTCATGTAATACCCTTCCTCAATCCACGCTATTTCTTACGATTTAATTAGCGATGTTTATTGTCAGAAAAGAAAAAGAGAGATCGATGTCCCCATCACTGTGTTTGTGTGGGCTATGCCACCCAATTGAATCAGCAGTGGAGAGTATGTGCTGCCGTGAGATGAACGTGTTTTGGAGTTTAGTGGAACAGCTCGACCTGCGACCGGCTGATCTGACGTGCCTGAACCCGGTGCTTATTCTCATTTCATCTCATTTCAGGCAGGATCACGGTCCCCTTGAAGTCAGCACACACGAGTATGTTTACAGTTGAGTTCAGTTACCTGTAACTCTACTAGTGAGTTCCTCTTATGACGTCACGCCCCATCTAGTGGAAGGGAGCGGGAGCGGTTAAAACCACTGTTAAAAGTATCAACTTTTCATATTATATTCAGCATTTTGGTACAAAAAACAATGGTGGGCGGTTCTTATCTTTATGTTTAATAAACACATTGCATTATTTTCGTGAAAAATTTAACCTGCAATTTACACTTTAAACAAAGTTATAACCTAAAACTAATCTGTTTTAACAGCAATAATTACCAACAATTTATTTTCCCTAAAACACCTTTTGAGTGAAAATGCAAACAGATAATTCTGAATCGATTCACTAAAACATTCTGAACTAATGCAAAGTAATAAATCATTTTTGCTACAGACGCTTTTAAACATAAGCCTTGCCTTTCACACTCATGACTCACACCAGTCATGAGACAAGACAAGACAGGATTGCAAAAACTACACATGATGAAAAGCGTGGGCTGAAACTTCACCTGTGGTGAGAACATGAAACAACTTTTACTTCCTTTTTTAAAACAAATTTTGTGGTTGAGCACCTCATTGTGCTTTTCCTCATTGTGTTGAATCTTTGTAAAACTATGTAATGATGCATAAAAAAAAGCATAATAAAATTTCGACATTCACAACATTTACCAGCAAAATCATCATGAATATTCATACTTGTCGCCCAGCCCTACAACTTTTGCTGTTCAAGCTCATTATCTTACCAGCCTCCTGATATGGGGGAGGGGGTCCCGCTACGTATGGCGGTCCCTGATATGGTGCAGTGGGCATAGGCTGCCCTCCATATCCTGGTGCCCCGCTGTACCCAAACTGAGGTGGTTTTACGGGCTGGTACGGAGGGTACTGGCTTCCGTGGACAACAGGCTGCTGAGGGTACTGTGTGGATACCACTGTAGTTGTTGTTGTTGCTCCCATAACAGCTGTTGAACAAATCAAAGGAAAAACAACATGAATAATAGATAATAGTTGATGGATGACTCACCATATTATATATATATATATATATATATATATATATATATAGGTCTGTAACAACTTCTCTGGAACCTTTCTGTCCTAATTATTATAAATGTGGGTCTCAAAGCCAACTTTGAAACACTATTTTATTTTTAAACTAAATAAGGACAGCCTGATAATGTCTGCAACTGCAATCACAGCTGCAATTCATTTCTGGTGCGGTTAAATGGCGAAATTTAAGATGCACCAGATAGCAACTTCTTGTTGTGTCTTAATCAGTAGACGGCCGTTTAAAACCTCAGCAATATATATGTATATATTGACTAAGACGATTAATCAACCAACCATTTGTTTTAAATATATATTGTGTAAATATGTTTTTCAGTTTCTACAATTTGGCATGCAAATCATTTGACATCATTTAATTGCATTACCTAAATATCATAATTATGTGGGCAACCCTGCTCTACAGATATTACCATCGACCACATCAGCTAAATGGTAAATTATATCTCTATTATGAACAAATAACCCTGAATAATATGCTGACAGAAAATAAAACCAATCCAACCTATGAAGAATAGGTCCTCCCGACAACATACTTCAAGCCTGTTAACTAAAACCCTAAAAGTTAAACATTAACTGAAATAAAATAACATTTATAACACTTTTTTCCAGCTAGTTGCCAAGGCAACATTTTCATTGTACTAAAATAACTAAAACTTAAATAAAAATTAATAAAAATAAACTATATAGACATATTTATCAAATAAACTAATAATAACAAAAACACAGCAAAATTACTAAAACCTTAAAAATCCAATAAATAAAATAAAAGTGTCGGCGCCAATAGCCCCATAGTTAAGCTTTACTGTCAAAATCTCTACTGTCCTATCAAATAAAGGCACAAAAAGACCAAAAACATAACTTGCAAAAATAAATAAATAAATAAATAAAATAAAAGTATCTGTTAAGGTCTAATTCTGTTTTGGTATCGGTTTCATTCATTGCATGTTCCAGTTTGTCCGCGTTTGTTTCCATAGTTACTCGTGAGTTTCACACCTGTTCTTAGTTCCGTTGACTATTCTGTCTGTATTTAAGCACTAAAGCCTCGTTCAGACTGTCAAACTAAATCTGGTTCCTGTGCATATCCGATTGAAATCCAATCAGATTTAGCAAGTATGAACGTAAAAAAAAAAAATCGAATGAAATGCGAACTTTACAAATCCGTTTCGAGCTACATTCATGTGGTTTGAAATCCTATTCAAATCGCATTTCTGGAAATCTGTTTCAGTCTGACCACTCTAGCAGAATATGACAATATAACGGAGACATGTTTTGAGACCGGCACAGACAGCAGCACAGAATAAAGCCACACTCCTGGTGCACTCAAAAATTTTAATTCAGGAGAGCTATGGTTTTTAGGTGCACTGTCGCTTTAAGAAGGGTACTAGCCTACATTCCCAGTTCCCAGAAAGGGAAGCCAAATCTATACTTTTGAAACAAATGTTATGAACATGACACTGCAGCTGTCTTATGTGTGTCTTGTGACAATGGTTCATCTCCTTCTATTACACATGGGCGCTCACTCTTCCTGTATGTGGTTGCAGTGGACACAGTGAGTCAGACTGGGTGGGGAATCACAGAGTGTTATTCAGTTTTTCCACTCTCAAAAGTCACATTCCAGCACTTGTTTCACAGGCTACAAGGTCAGAGAAAGTCTAAACTTGTCGAAAAAAAAGTTTTAAAACATTTCTGCCATTTTTACACACAAAAACACATCCAGGTCGTCCATATTTTGGCCCAAAATTAAATAAAAGACTTAGAATGAAATTAATATATTTAGCATAAAAAACCTCCTCATTATTATAATACATCTACACTTTGACTTTTGTTTTTTCTATATTATTATATTTATATATTATAACAGATTATTTAATAAAAACAGTATTTTTTATTAAAAAAGGTTATATTATTATAGTCTAACTAGTATAGTACACTAGACTAATATAAAATAACAGACTATATTATGATCGTGATTTTTTTTAAACTGTATTTCAGTAAAAATCATACTGTAGTACATTCATTTAAATTAGCATAAAAAGGCCAATTCAACAACAACTACCATGATGTATAAACTTTATGGACATAATGTTACAATGAATATGTCATTAATGAGTTTCAGTTTGAGAAATTGGCAAAAAAAAATTTACTGGCTTCACATTTGAATGTGGAATATGATGTCCATCAAAATATTTGGCAAGAAAGACATATCTCAAATTGGAAACATGAACAAGAATGGATACAATTATTAAAAAACATGCAAGTGTAGACACTTACGTCTGGGTTTTCTGCACATTTTGTAGATGCAGCAGCAGGGACAGACGCAGCAGACGATGAACATAATGATGAGGACCACAAGCCCAGCTACTGTCACGCCGACAGCGACATAGGTACTGTCGTTGCTATAGACATAGGAACTATTGTATAAAAAATTGTCACATAAGAAACACACTTTATTGTCACACCTTGTTTGGGGATGCTAATGGCACAGAAAGAGTTGTAAATGTGAAGCTGGTGTGCTGATATCAGAATAAAACTATGAAAACCATTATTTTTCATGAGACAAATAAGACTGCTTACAAAATGCAGTCATCTTGTTTATCCTCGGATAACTTAAAGATTGGATTGGAGCAGCAGTATCTGTCATTACACGACCCACAACAGAATTGAAAAATCCCGCAATCAATGGACGGCTTCCACGCACCACTGCTGGTGAAGTAGCCCTGGCAGTCATCATCAGCTAGACAAAGCAAAAAGATGAGAAAAAATAAGACATATTGGCCAAAAGTATCTTAAGGAATAGTTGAAAACCTTACAGAAAAGAAAACCTTGCTATCTTTTACTCAACCTCAGGTCGCTCAAAACCAAGTAGTTCTGCGCGGATTTGAGCGCTACGGCAAAAGCAACTAAAGCTACTGAATGCCTTCAGAAGACTTATATAAGGTCTATTTTATGTCTTTTTTAGAGTTTGAATAATAGGGATGTTTTGACCCAATCTCAAAAATCGGTATGGGGGCCGATTAAGCTGCTTCTTTTTTTTTTAACTGATCGATATTGGCTATCCTAAGCCCGATCCTTTATTTTACGCCAGCTGTCACGCAGTAGGTGGCGCTATGCACCTTCAAGCGGGTTTGCCAACCGCCATCAAAAGGAAAAGAAGCTCAAATATGCACTTGAGAACCAATGAGGTCTGTTCTAGCACCTCACACACACAATACGCATATTTGATGCGCACTTTTGTAACGAATCATTCTAAAGTTATTTATTTACTGTTTAGTTTTATCTGCCGTCATACTGCCTGAGACTTTATTGCCATAACACGTTGCCATGAGTTTCATCTTGCTTCGCACTTGACTGACACTGCAAGCTTCATGCTTTCTAACCTTTACTCCACTTTTTTTTTTGTTGCAATTATTATGCTTATTGTATAGATAAAATATAACTATATATCTGTAGTCCCATATTCATACGTGTGACCACTCATAACAGATGTTTACATCTACCACTGTCTTTATAATGTATGTGTGTGTGTGTAATGTATATATAAATAAAATCAATATACACACACAGACACACATTTGAGCCCCTGACAAACTCTCTGTCCACATTGGATTGATTTCAATAACTTTAATGTACTTGAGTGTCCACCAAGCACTGGGAAAATAAGTATCGGATCGGGACATGTTGGAAACATGTTGATCAAACATTCAACACACAAAATAGTTCCAAAATATTAGATAATTAGGCTAGGTTAAAAAATAACATCTTTATTTACTATAGACAATATTTGCGGAAGCAAAAAAAGGAAAACAACAACCACAAGTAGCCAACACTTGAAACCATTAAAAAACATGACGGGAAAAATCACACGTAACGTGACACATCAAAAAGATAACTTTACATGATTCAGTTTCAAGATACATCGCGATAAATCATAGAATTAAAGTTTTGACATATCATGTCGTTTGTTTGTCTGTCAGGGTTGATCCTGCTGTAACGTATACCTGACAGACATCGATTTACCCGGACAAACCGTCGACAAGAACAAAGATTAAAGGTTAATAAGAAGCCTTTTCGTTAGGTATTTTATACACTCACCGACTGTCGCCGTGAATATTCCCGAAAACAGGAGCAGAAGAACCGAGACGGTGGACGCCATTCTCCTTCAATAGCGTGTTTAGTGCGGATGTTGTAATTTGAGAAGACGCCTACAGCCCTCGATCCTGTCTTGCGGAAAGGCAGGGAAAAAGCCTAGTCCAGCCAAACTTTCAGGTTTAACTCTAAACCAGGAGACTGCTGACGTCTAGACTATAAACACGGGGTAAAAGATTAACGTTTTCCTGAAAACCATAGCCTAACGTTACACAACACATCACGCATAGACGATGTTGGACCCACAACAATGGGAATCAATGGCCGAATAACGGACCGGATTTGTGTCACAACGTGGGTCTCATAATCCATAAAATGCCCCTCCCAAACGGGATCCTTTTTGTATAAAACGAAAACGAAACTAGTTGGGGCCTAAATCTCTTATGTTTATATATATTTTACCCCACTATTTATTTTCTTTATTTGATATTTCAGGACTATTTCAAAGCAGCGTTACAGTGATAAATAAATGATGCGTTTCGGCTGAAGTCAGTTCAGTGTTGATTCAGATCCGCAGTAATCATCAATTATTAAATGAGTTCATTTAATCTGTAAAGCAGTTCTGTAAAAAAATGATGTCATCGTCCAGCTCAGTTACAGCAGCGTCAGTATTCAGATTAATATCATTGTTGAATATTAAGTGTTTGCTGACCCTCCTTCCAAACATTGCGATTGCTTACAAATTGTAGTCCATACAGATTCCAAATTACATGACAAAAAATTTTGTTAGTAAGGTAATCCATTGCATTACACATATTAGGTGATATAATTAGATTAATTTTTGCCTCATTTATCACATTAAATTGAATAGGATAATATTGTACCATATTGATATTTATAATGTAATATAATCTAATTAAAAGTACTTTTTTTTGGAATCTGATTATGTAATTGGTTACTACCCAGCACTGATGCCAAACTTTAAAACTTAAGTTACAGAAGGAAAGATGTCCCTACTTCTTTGCCTTAAAGTCCACATGAAATCAAAATTGACCATATTTACTTTGTTTGCCTAAATTGATCGTTTTGTGGTGAACAATTCATCCATGCAAGTCAATCCACACAAAAAAAAATTTGGCTTCATAATATTTAATCAAAATCTGAAAATGCCCCTCCCCTCTGCATTGGAGGACCTTCCCTGATGACGTGACGGCTTGGTTTGAGCGAGAGATGAAGAGGAGGAGCGCTAGAGTAAAACCCTGCCCTCTGTTCAATATTCCTTTTCACTGGGAAATACGTCACAACACTGGAGAAAAGTCGTTTGCAACTTCCGGTTCACGCGGACTTTAAAGGAGAACTCCGGTCAATTTTAACATTGAGCTCTTTTTTTTTTTTTTTGTAAATTTGTAGTGCTGTCAGTACAGAGAACAACGACAAAAATCGGTGTTGCCTACACCGTGTTATCCTCTTTTTAAAATTTGCACCCTGTTGACTTCAATGGGGCAAGTTTTAAACCTGCTTTTAGCCTTGTAATGACACATCAAGGATGTTAAGAGGCTAAAAGCAGGTTTAAATATTGCCCCATTTAAGTCAACATGGTGCAAATTTTAAAAAGAGGATAACACGGTGTAGTAATTTTTCAAAATAAATTTCTCAAAATAAACAGGAAAAAAAGCTAGTTGCAGGATTTATTGAATATCAAAAGGCATACAAAAACAGGAACACAGGGAGGAATAACATACTCAATATATTTTAATATATTCAGTATATTTTAATATATTCAGCATCACATTCAAAACAGTAAAAAAAAAAATCTTGCTGCTAATCTGTAAAAAATAAGGTTATTTTTATTTCACCAGTATGGGGTCCCATAAATATTCAAGAGGTGTAACTTCACCAAACATTGCATAGAAGTCCAAAATCTTTAGGTGTATTTTTCTCCAGCAGGTTTGCTGTCCGCTGTCAACTTTGAGGTTGACATTTTTTATGTTCTCCTGTAGCCTGGCAAGCCAGACCTACATCAAGATGTTAGGTCTGGCAACTCACCATAGACACGGCTCAATCCGAGGGGCGGGATAAACGGCTGTCTTTCAAATTCCCTCTGCACGCAATAGGACAGCGCTTTAACCAACCAGAGCGTTTTCCCAACAGCGGGGCTAGTTGATAGATTCAACTTTTGCCATATCTGGCCGGCAAAACTACGACCACATCTTCCTTTTTTTAAGAATGACTTAAGTGCCGTTCTTTGCTCTTTTCTCAAAGAAAAACTTAACTCCAAGTCCTCCAGAGTCGCGGACAAAGCCGATTCGAAAGACTGTTCTCCAGCAGCCGCCATTCTTTGTTTTCATGTAGCAGGAACCGACGCAACTCTGTCGTCATTATGTTAAGCCCGCCCCGCCTACTCTATACACGACATGATTGGCCTGACCAAATTTAGGTTTTTGCAGCTAGAAGGTCTATGGAGAGTTGCTAGACTACCCTGGCTGCAAAATACATTTTGCTGCCGCTAGGGTGCGTCTAGATTTCTAGGCTAGTTCTCCTGTAGAACTCCCTTTTAAGTTCCCTTTTTAAATTCCCTTTTTTTTAAGAGACAGTAAGATATTTATTTCAACAATCAAGCTTTTCACATTTCTAACACATATAGAAATATGTAAATATAAAACAGCAGTTAAACATTTACAAAATCTATAACAGCTAAAAAAAATAGGCTCCATCTCAAAAAACAATGTAATCTGAAACAATATAATCTGAAAAAAAGGAACTGTGAAAGACTGTACAAAAACATGTGGTTTTCTAATGCTTTAACAAAGGTTCCTTTAATAAAATACCTTTTCAACAGGTCGAAACAGCAAGTCAGTGAGACTCGAGACAAAATTATGGAAATTCAGCATCACTCATTGTAATTCAAATGCAAACCCTCAAATGAAAAACTCAAAATGGAAAACATTGACACTTTCTTAAAATAGAATCACAGATCCTGATAGAAAAATGGACTAAACTACAACTTAAAAATGACCACGTTTTATTTTAGATTTTAATTTTTTTTAGTATATCAAATTGTATCAAAAGATATACAATATATTACACAGTTCATTATTAGTATAATACTAGAATAATTAACATTAAAACTAGTGTAGAAACAATCTACACTCGTAAATCGCTAGTAAAACTTTCACAATTAATTACAAAGAAATGTCAAATAGAGTTAAACTGGAAATTTTGACAATTAGAAGATGGTATTTTCTTTTAAAACTTACTCCAATAATCTTTATTTTATTTACAACTTAATAAAAAATCTTTACTTTTATAGTGTGTCGCACGCAGAGCGAAACCTAAACTGAAAGGACTGATTGAAAATAAAACAGAAATAACTCTGACTATAACACATCCACTAGTCTTGTATAATCTGCATCATATCCGGGGCATTCTTACTGCCGAGTGAAAGTGCGTCAACAAACCTAAACAATCCAACAGTGACTGATGTGACAGACGCTTGTGGTTTAGTATCCGGTATTTGGTGGCTGCATGTAGGCAGGGTTATAGGCTGGCTGATTGAATGTCTCTGGGGGCGGATAAGCACTACCGGGCTGGGCAGGGGGCATCATGGGATACGTGGCCTGACTTCCGTCATATGGAGCCTGAACACTGGGATATCCAGGGCTTGCTGGAAATGCAAAAAGACACTAATTATTTTCAAGGAAAATATCAGTACATGATCTCAATCTACTAGGTAGGGGTTGCACGACTACTGATTTCTCCCAGTCAAAACAATAGTTAGTTGAGTACCTGTGGTAAAAAAAAGACAAAAACAAGTGCTAACAAGGGTTTCAGAAGGGTGCTTGCGGACAACCCCTTTGCTGCCGATATGCGCCTTTGATGCACACTTTTGCCGAGTCCGCACTGAAGTGAGCTCCACAGAAGACAGTCATAGCGGTTTTACGTTGCAAAAGTGCAAACTCGTAGGAAGGGTGTTAAGGGTGCCATTTTGGACAGGGCCATTATAAACTTAGCTTCCGCATCTTTGATGTCAAACAATATGTGGATATTAATGAAATTCATTTTTACAGTTAGCCTAGGGGTATTATACAACATTCGCATCCTCATATAACATTTCACAGGACTACAACAGTAAAAACAATAACTACTCGAATCATTTCGATTTTTACTTGAATGGTTCAATATAGTTTATATTAGAATAAGACAAAATGCATGTAGTCTATTTTCTGTCATCGACCTCCTGCCACAAACTGGCTGCGTCTGAAATCGCATACTAGGTACTTATTTTGAATAAAAGTATGTTCTGTATCGTATGAATTTGTGTAGCTATGAATGTAATCCGGACGTACTACATTCGCCATGTTGTCATTATGCAGTCGTGGCCTAATGGTTAGAGAGTCAGACATGTAACCTGAAGTTGCGGGATCGAGTCTCAATACCAGCAGGAAATGACTGAAGTGCCCTTGAGCGAGGCACCTAACCCCCAATCGCTCCCCGGCTGCTCTGGGTGTGTGTGTCCACAGTTTGCAGTGTGTGTGTGTTTACTACTCACTACTCCTAATGTGTGTGCACTAACTTGGATAGGTTAAATGGAGAGGACATATTCTGAGTATGGGTCTCATACTTCACATGTCACTTTCACTCACTTCATTATCATGTGATCTACCGTTCACAAATCCTCTCCCCTGGTCTCATGGGATAGTAAACTGTCCATCATACATACTCGACATACTTTTTTTGTCAAATACTGTTTTCCGCCTGCTATTTAAGTATGAGATTTCAGACACAGTAACTCTCTTTGAGCATTCGCATTCATGGCTTGCTGGTTTGCTTTTAGTGAATAAAAACAAGCGCGTCGTTATGGTTATTGTCCGCTCAAGTTTTCGATAGCTTCTGTTCAGTGAATGCCATCTCTAGTACAGGGGTGCAAACTCAGCTCTATGCTGCGTGGACGCCATGTCGTAATGAACATAAATAAAGTTCTGTATGCTTTCGAATCTCGCTGTATTTGGATGTCATACACCGATCGGTCTGCACAGCGGCACTTCAAGTCAAACACACACCTTAAATCTGCGGTGGTCAGGAGGTACAGCGGCCACATGCTACAACTCGTAGCTCTGAGAAAATGACCAGTTTACACGTTGTAATTACAAGTTCTACATGTACGTGAAGGCTTTTTATAGTTCAGAATCATTACGGTAATTACGACATGGCGTGAACGCACCTTTAGCTTCAACCCTTCAGGCTAATTTTGAAAACTACAGGTATGTGTGTGTTGGAGCAGGGTTGGAAGTTTTTCTCCCCTGCTGCTAGGTCTTCTCACCGGCTATGTGGTATGGGGGTGGGGGTCCAGGTGCGTATGGCTGTCCGTGATATGGTCCCGTCTGCATAGGCTGAGCGCCGTAGCCCGGTTGGGTCGGCACAGGCTGGTATGGTGGATACTGAGCTGGCTGCATGACAGGCTGCTGCTGCTGCTGAATGCTTTGCGTATTCATGACTGTGGTTATGTGTGTTCCTGACACAGCTGTGGGAAAAACAAGACAGAAAAAAATATATAATTCTTATCATTTTACTGCCAGCCTAAATAATGTAACATTGTAACGTTCTATTGACACTAAAACACTTACATCTCTGTGTTCTGCACATTTTATAGATACAGCAGCTACAGCATAAGACAAAGAACGCAGCGGATGCGACCAGACTCAAAATTGTCCTTGAAAGAATGGCCTGGGCACTGTTTTGGCTGCTGGACAGACTATGACAAAATATGAAGCAACAAGCATTAAAAATCTTTGAAATCGTATTTATATTACATTAAATATTACATTAAAATTCCCTTCTACACTCTCTATAAGCAACTTAGCTCACAATACTTTTGAGATACAAAGTTATTATATATAAAAAAATGAGTGCGTTTAATGTGCGCACTAGTTATGTGCATTTGAATCAAAAAAAAAATATATATATATATATATATATTTTTTTTTTTTCTTTCAACTAAAACATTTGTTTTTATAACAAACAGTTTTTATTTGGTCCGGCCTTTTCTTGCCTTGGACACCCTGTTAATCCCCTCAACAAAAAATGTGTAATATTGCATCATGCTTCTTCTCTCTTGCCTCATTCGTCTTTTAATTGACTTTATAAATGTGAACGCAACAAGCTTTCGCAGCCAAACGTTACGTTCTTTGTTCTTTTATTATCAAGCAAAGCATTTTCCCACCTTGCACTACACAAAGTGGCTGTTAAAATTGTATCGTGTATGGCAAGCCGTTTTAACTTTTATTCATTTCCAGGATATGAATCCTTGATATCAACAATTAAATTTTCACTAGTTAAAATTATAATTCTTGATATCAGGAATAATGTTTCTACTAGTAACAATGGCAATTTTTGACATCAGGAATTACATTTCAACTAGTAACAATGCTAATTCTTGATATCAGAATTTACATTTTCACTAGTTAAAATGATAATTCTTGATATTAACAATTGAATTTCAACTAGTAAAAACTATAATTCTTGATATTAACAATTTATATCCTGGGAATGGCAATAGGCAAGCCGATTTGACTTTTAATCATTCGCAGGATATGAATTCTTGATATCAACAACTAAATTTTCACTAGTTAAAATGATTTTTATTGATATCAGGAATTAGATTTCTACTAGTAACAATGGCTATTTTTGATATCAGGAATTACATTTCCACTAGTAACAATGCTAATTCTTGATATCAGAATTTACATTTTCACTAGTTAAAATGATAATTCTTGATATCAACAACTGAATTTCAACTAGTAAAAACTATAATTGTTGATATCTGTAATTGTATTTTCACTAGTGAAATGTCACCATAGGCTGCCATTCAAAATCAATTGTTGATATCAAGAATTGATTTCTTACTAGTTAAAATTCCAGTTTCACATATCAGAAATACAATTCTTACTAGTAAAAACCTTTATTTTTGATATCAAGAATTCAATTGTCACTAGTTGAAATGTCTATTCTTGATATCAACAATTGAATTGCTACTAGTAACAATGTTCATTTTTGATATCAATAATTCCATTTTCACTAGTGACAATGTTAATTTCTGATATCATGAATGTGATTGTTACTAGTAAGAAAGCCATTTTAGAGATCTGAAATTATATTGATATCAGAAATACATTTTCAGATATCAAAAATTAACATTGTTACTAGTAGCAATTCAATTGTTGATATCAAGAATAGACCTTTCAACTAGTGACAATTGAGTTATTGATATCAGGAATTTGCATTTTTACTAGTAACAATGTAATTCTTGATATCAACAATTAAATTCTTGATATCAACAATTCAATTCTTGATATCAACAATTCAATTCTTGATATCAACAATTCAATTCTTGATATCAACAATTCAATTCTTGATATCAACAATTGATTTTGAATGGCAGCCTATGGTGACATTTCACTAGTGAAAATATAATTCTTGATATCAAAAATGTAATTGTTGATATCAAGAATTAAATTGTTGATATCAACAATTACATTTTTGATATCAAGAATTATATTGTTGATATCAAGAATTGAATTGTTGATATCAAGAATTAAATTGTTGATATCAAGAGAATTGAATTGTTGATATCAAGAATTAAATTCTTGATATCAAGAATTCATATCCTACATGTGTTTTAAATGTTAAAAGGGCGACAAAACTATTACAGATATCAAAAATTGATTTCTTACTGGTTAAAATTCTGAATACACATATCAGAAATACAATTCTTACTAGTAAAAACCTTTATTTTTGATATCAAGAATTCAATTGTCACTAGTTGAAATGTCTATTCTTGATATCAACAATTGAATTGCTACTAGTAACAATGTTCATTTTTGATATCAATAATTCCATTTTCACTAGTGACAATGTTAATTTCTGATATCATGAATGTGATTGTTACTAGTAAGAAAGCCATTTTAGAGATCTGAAATAATATTGATGTCAGAAATACATTTTCAGATATCAAAAATTAACATTGTTACTAGTAGCAATTAAATTGTTGATATCAAGAATAGACATTTCAACTAGTGACAATTGAATTATTGATATCAGTAATTGCCATTTTTACTAGTAACAATGTAATTCTTGATATCAACAATTATATTTCTACTAGTAAGAAATCAATTCTTGATATCAACAATTGATTTTGAATGGCAGCCTATGGTGACATTTCACTAGTGAAAATACAATTGTTGATATCAAGAATTCAATTGTTGATATCAAGAATTATATTTTTGATATCAAGAATTAAATTGTTGATATCAAGAATTCAATTGTTGATATCAAGAATTACATTTTTGATATCAAGAATTACATTTTTGATATCAAAAAATGTAATTGTTGATATCAAAAATGTAATTCTTGATATCAACAATTCATATCCCGGAAATGAATAAAAGTTAAAACGGCTTGCCATAATCGTGTCAATCTGTGGGAATTCCTCTGTAGGAAACGATGGGTGGAGCTACACACGGAGAGACAAAGCCTCAAGTAACACACATCGCAAAAACATTACAAAAAAGTTAATTTGATTAGGTTGCAGGTTTGAGATTAACCTCGACAATTAGATACACACCAAATATTTCAGAAAGAAATCGGACTTTGTTCACTGATTTATCAGTTAGGCTAACAGTTACAGATCATGAGGGAGAAATGAAAAGCATAGCTGACCCAAAACATGAAATCAAATTTTCTCTCCTTTTGTGGAAAAGGACTTTTGGGTCTAAAAGACATTTGAATTAAGACAGAATAGAATTAAAATGTCTTACACATTGCACACGTCTTGATCGGTTAACCTTGAATCAGAACTGGAGCAGCAGTATCTGTTGTCGCAAGACCCACAGCAGTGCTGCCCGTTCTGGCATTTTGTAAAGGGCTTGTTCTCGTTACTGCTGGTGGTGTAGCTTCTACAGTCACGGTCATCGTCATCCCCAAAACCTTAAAGAACAGGGGAAAGGTGACACATTTTATACAAAACAAACAACCGATAAATTCGAAAGTATCAAAATGTATTTATTTATTGTATGTAAACCGCCCAAAAACAAATTTAAAGTTTTTCTTTAGAACTAACCGACTGTGAATAAACCCGCAAACAGGAAGTTCAGGAACAGAAGAACCGCGACAGTGGAGACCATAGCTCTTCTTCTGATACTATGATACATACAGTCGGCATCTAGTCATAGTTGGGGGCGTGGCGAGGGTGGAGTCGGCGTGGGGGAAAACACTGCGAACATCGTGTGTGTATTTGAATGACAAAAATGTGGTATTGCGAGTCAAGTCAAGTCATCTTCATTTATATAGCGCTTTTAACATTGTAGATTGTTTCAAAGCAGCTTTACAGAGATAAACGTATAATTTAAGATTGTTTTGGCTTTATAGCGGTTCTTTAATAAAGTTATTTTCCAGCTAAAGTTAGTTTTGATTGATTCGCTTCCGTCGCAACAATCAGAATTGGTTCTAGTTATGTGCGTTTGAATCATAGACTGGTTTGAATATATGTGCGCAGGTTTGTAATTCCCTACAAACCAAGCCTAAACAAAGTACTGGTGTTTCCTTATGATTTTGATAGGCTACATAATTTTATTTTATTTTACCAATTCGGGGTAGATACGCAAATTGAGTTTTCCCGACGACGCTTTATCTGTAGAGTGGTAAAGGGATCCTCCTAGTTGGCACTTCAGCACTGCGTTGTCATCGGGTCCAGGCGAAGGTCCTTCATCAGATCTGGATATGGCCTGGATCCGGCAGGCTGCGTGAAAACCTCGGGATAAACAAGACACTAAAATTAGCATAGATGCCATTCTTCTCATGATGTAACGAGTACATCAGGATTTATGGGAAGTGTTCCCGGTTCCAGCTGACCTAATCTATGCAGCCTAACATTGAATTGTATAAGTCTTAAAGTCTATAATGTATTGTGAATGCTAGGTCAAAGAGATGTCTTTAATCTAGCTTTGAACTGACAGAGTGTGTCTGCTTCCCGGACAATGTTAGGAAGATTGTTCCAAAAGGATCTACCGTCAGCAGTCGATTTTGATATTCTAGGTATTATCAACTGGCTGGAATTTTGAGATCGCAATAGACGTGAAAGACTATAATGCGTTAAGTACTGTGGAGCTAAACCATTTAGTGCTTTGTAAGTAATCAGCAATATTTTAAAATTTATGCGATGTTTAATAGGGAGCCAATTTGACAGAACCGGGCTAATATGGTCATACTTCCTGGTTCTGGTAAGAACTCGAGCTGCTGCGTTTTGAACTAGCTGTAGTTTGTTTATTAAGCGTGCAGGGCAACCACCCAGTAGAGCATTACAATAATCTAGCCTTGAGGTCATGGAAACATGAACTAATAGTTCCGCATTTGTCAAAGAGAGCATATGGCGTAATTTAGATATATTTTTAAGATGGAAAAATGCGGTTTTACAGATACTACACATGACTTTCAAATGAAAGATTGGTATCAAAGAGCACACCCAGGTTCCTAACCGACGACGAAAGTGCTAGACAGTATTCTAGATTATTACGTGAGGAAGTTTTTTGTCCAATAATTAGAATCTCTGTTTTTTCAGAATTTAGAAGTAGGAAATTACGAGTCATCCAATTTTTTATATCAACTATACATTCCGTTAATTTTGTGAATTGGTAAGTTTCGTTAGGTTTTGAAGAAATATAGAGCTGAGTATCGTCGGCATAACAGTGAAAGCTAATTCCATGTTTCCTAATGATATTTCCTAATGGTAACATGTACAGAATGAACAGCAACGGTCCTAGTACTGAGCCTTGTGGTACGCCATACTGAACTTGTGATCGATAAGACATCTCTTCATTTACTGCTACAAACTGATAACGGTCAGATAAGTATGATTTAAACCATGCTAGTGCAATTCCACTAATGCCAACATAGTTTTCTAGTCTATTTAAAAGAATGTTGTGATCAATGGTGTCAAATGCAGCACTAAGATCGAGTAACACTAATAAGAGAGATACAACCACGATCGGATGATAAGAGCAAATCATTTGTGACTCTAATGAGAGCAGTCTCGGTACTAGGTAGTCATTGACACCTGCCGACCGGCAATGGTACATTGTAAAATTAACTGCAATAGGTTATGATAGCCCTTATTTATTAAAAACTGACCCAACCAAATGGCCGGAGGTGTCGTTTCCAGACATATTTTGTTATCTGGTTGAATCTCCAAGACATTGCGGCATCTGTAGCGGTAACATTAGCCTATAACTCAATCAACTTATGCTGCATACTATAACTCCATAAAACCTTGTCACTTACCAATTGTACTTATGCTTCACTCCAAACTATTAATACTTTTGTAAAACGGTGATCAGTACGAAGTTGCCGAGGGACTGTGCTAACAGTTATCCCTATAAAGTCCTCTAGTAACTCTCAGACTGCAGTCTACTCCATAGGTTCACGGCTCGCGTCATGAGCCTTCAGCTGATAACGCTAATGTGAATGAGACATCCCTTATGAAAAACAACTATAGGAATCTTGTAGTATTTTGGGACAAAATATTATAGTAATCCTATAGGAATACTATAGTATTTTGGGACATATAGAAGTACTATAGAGGTATCACAGAACATCACATAAGTATTATACACTACTATAGAAATCTTATAGGCTTACTATAGTTCTTTTTCGTAAGGGATGTAGACAAAACTAGCCCACCACTGCCTAATACGAGTTTAACACCCACTACTATTTCACACAGGGATCTACTCACACAGTAATCTCAAAAAAGAAAGCTCAAAAGCCATTTTGTCCTCATTTCCAGTTCTGTGTGTTTATTAGGAAGGATGTAGAACTTCAGTTCATAATTTGTTTGTTTATTGGCGGTATAGAAAACGACACAGCAACTCTTCGGCATGATTGCCCCATGTATTTCAATGAGCGCCAAGCAATGTTTTCCCCCACGGGCTAAATTCACATCATGTGACGGGGCGTTCCCAGACCAATTGTCTGTATCTATGAAGCCTGCAGCACCAAATCCAACTGAGGCTCGTGAATAATAAAGTAAGTGGGCGTATGAGGAACCGATTGGATTCAACAGAGAAAAGTGAAGTCAATTAGAAGCCCTCACTTCCTGATGGCTGACCGTACTGCGCAGACTCAAACTGAGCTTGACGACTTAGATGTGACGTGAGCAACCAGTCTGTCTTCTAGTAGCTGTGCCTGTGCAGAGAGAAATCTGAATCATTCCCTTCCGAAACTTGCAGAGACGGAGAGTGTGAGTAGGAGCTGTCCATGATGAGCTAGGAGCAGGAGAAACTTTTGCTAAGTATTCTGATTAATTATTTTGTCATTTTGCCTCCACGTCCCCCCGATTGCCCGCGAGCTTCTCCTCCTGTCCATATGGTATTTTTCTACTGTGCGACAGAGAGTCGCGTGGTTATGACGCAATCGTTAGCCTATTTTTACAAAAACTGCTTCTACGGGGACATAACGTAAGATACAAGGTTATGGAGCCTTTTATACATTTTCGTGTTTCTTTAGAAATAAATAATGGACAAATGGAGTCTTTAAGCGCCTCAGATGTAAAGTTATTCGCTGTCAAAGTGATGCCAAAATGAATGGGAGTCATTGGAATGCTAACAGCAGGTGATAGTCTGCTAATCAATGGCGGCGCCCGGCGAAGCTTCAGTTTTTCCTGAAAGATTACCCTTGGATTTGATACAGAGTAACGTTCAAAACGTAGGCTAAGATAATTTTTTTAAGAGGGTGTAAATATATTTTCCCCATATGTGATGTTATAATAACTTATTTAACATAAATCCGTTTAGTTTAAGATGTATGCACTTTATTGACCATAAAACAAAAGCGGGGCCATAAAATAATACGTGTCAAAACAATGGGTCTCATCCACCAATAATTGCGTGGATTATTTCGTATTTGTAAACACAGGAGAACTTCTCACGAAAAAAATCTCCCCCTAAATCACTGCACGTAAGTACGCACATGTATTTGTTCTTAATCTCGGTCTAATATTAGAGAATTTGGAGTATTCCAAAAAGCGGCCACGTGCACCAGTCGAACAGTCGAAAGCTGTCGATTTGTTCATGAAAACGTTTGTTTCATTTGTGTGTACACATGCTTAGTGAATGAGACCCACTGAGTCCAAATTCTTAAGTTCTTAAGTGTGAAACAAACAAACAGTGGGCCGTGATTGGAGAAAAAAAAAACACTAACAAAAATTTGTTCTATAGAATGTTTCGCCATCGCCCCTATTAGGTTATTAAAAATATATTTTTGAATGTTCTCTGAACATAAAGGGTTAAAGGGCCCCTATTATGGATTTTTGAAAATGACCTTTCATGTAGACTCTACATTGTAGAGTGTAATATAGCTCTAAGTGAATGAAAACATCCTGCAAAGTTTTAAATCTGAAAGTGCATTGTTTATAAAGTTATTGTCTTTCAAAAGTAAGAGTCGACTCTCTTACACTCTGAGTGTAACGTCAGCGGGTTGAAGAAGAAGACGAAGGTCAAGCGAAGATACAAAATACTCAATATTTATTTCAATAGGCAAAATCCAAACAAACTCGAAACAGTGTGCTAGTGCACAAACAATGACCGACCCCGACATGAAGTGAGAAGGGGAGCTTAAATACAGAGGTGATAATGACACGACAACAGTTGATGGTGATGATGATGGGTGAACACAGGTGAAGAGGATGATGATGATGATGTGCAGGTGAAGGTGATGATGGAGGATTCTGGGAAGTGTAGTGCAGACACAGACAAGGAAGAAGGCGGTGAATGTGACACTGAGTCAATGAAATGAATCGTTTTTCCATAAGCCATAAGCCGTTTCGTTGTGACATCAAGACGAGTCTTTTGAGAATAATTGAAAATGTGGTGATGTGCAAATGTATATTATGAGAAAATTAAACAGTTGTTTGACCTTTGATGCATGTAAACCTGTTGTAGGAGACTCCAAAACAACATTAGGAAACTTTAAAATAGCAAAATAGGGGCACTTCAAAAACGTCTAGCCTATGTATGAATGTTTAAGCAACATTCCATTTTATCATTTTGCAAACATGGGAATGCTTCAGAATGTTCAGAGAACATAAAACAAAACATTATATAAACGTCCAACAAAAAATATTCAAGCGTGGAAAAGGGTCCAGTGTTGATAACAGCCAGTTTTGATAAATATGGTAATAGGCCCTTTTCACACGACGTCACGCAACTTCCGTTCTAAATTCTTCATTGAGCAGTACCTGTTTGCATATTAAGGTAAGTCCCGCCCAACTTACGTTAAGCGGAGGAGTTAGGATAACGGTAGCTGCTAGTTGTTAGCTTTCTCTTCTGCAGTGAAAGTCCATATTCTTGATTAATTTACTGTAATACAGACCTGCAAACTCTTGTTGCAATGATGTTTATTACTGATATTATTACTTAGCTATATATTGTGTATTTTTAGATAAAAGTCAGTAACGCATTCATGGTTAATGTTGTGCCCTTTCACCAAAACATTGCATTGAAATAGTTTTGAATGTAGTTGTCGATGAGGGATTTTCATGTTCTGCTGCGGTTGCAGACTTTGCAGTATCCCACAAAGTTCCATTGTGGTTCAGTGTGTTTCTCAGCCTGATGTGAGTGTGTGTGGCGCCAAACTCTAGTTGACAATCCTAGTTGACGATCTTACATTTAAAAACAGAAGAGGGTTGTTAGGGGACATTAAAGGCTGATAAATATTCTGTGTTATAAGTTAAAAAAAAGTTGGTGTTCAAAGTTCATAGACTTGCTTTAATCCTTAAGTTTGTTCAAATACTCCAAATAAATGTAAAATTGTTGTGAGCAAAGATTTTCATGTTTCTATTATCAGGTTACATTTCATGCGAAAGAGGTTCCTGTGGTACTGAAATGCATGTCATGTACCTGCTCTGCTGGGAAAGCACATTGTGGCATTATTGTTTCAAAGTGCTCACTACTGTACCATGGGCTTCAAGACAGTGCCATTGCCACTGTCATGCACCAGCTCACTGCAGACCTGGCACCGGCCTAGGACACATGTAATACTTTAACATTCATTACATTTAATGATGTTGGACTAGAATTTTGTAATGATTTTTGTCAATTAATAATTTATCATCAATATATTACAGGGAATTGCTCCTGAGGCAACAAATGACATGGTAGTGCGTAAACCAGTACCAAAGACCAAGGATCATGCCCGAACTGGAGTGAAATGTACACTGTACAGAGCATATGGTGGCAAGTCTGAATGAACACATAAACCTTTAGAAGGTTACAATTTTAAATTGAATTTCCAATTTGAGCCCAACTACAAGCAACAATGCCACTTAGAGAGTCTTAAGGTGTCAAGGGAGATGTCTGCTGCAATTGAGGAAGAAACACGACTGCAATCAGAATGCCAGCTGTGGACCCAGGTACGCAAACCCCGACTTTCAGCCAGCAGATTTGGTGAAATATGCCATGTCCGTGGAGAGTCTACTGCAAAATCCTTAGCTGCTCGCATTCTGAGAGGAACTCCTCAGACAGCTGCTATGAAAAGAGGGCTGGACCTGGAACCTGACATATTGAGGCAATATTCAGAGTTTTGTGATGTCTCTGTGACGCAGTGTGGGGTCATCATCCACCCTGATGCACCTCACCTTGCAGCCAGCCCTGATGCTAAAGTCTTCAACCCCAGAGAAACACCGCCATTTGGGTTGGCAGAGGTAAAGAGTTGTGATGTTGAAGATGTTGCTCAAGTCAAACACCTGATCACAGTTCGAGGCCAGGCCTGCCTCAAGAAAAAACACAAATATTATTATCAGGTTCAAGGCCAGCTGGCCTTAAGCGGACTTCAGTGGTGTGATTTTATAACAGATACCCACACTGACTTCACAGTTGAAAGAGTATTTAGGGATGAGGAGATCATCAACTCAATGCGACAGAAGCTGGATTATTTTTATCACAACATCTACATGGATGCATTATTACGTTGAGGCAGAATTTTGCTCAGAACATAAATAGTTCTATGTACATCTGTGATGCATGTAATTCCTGTTGTAAATACTTTTTCAATTTACAACTTCAGTCAATGTTGCATTGTATGTAAATGTATATGGGCTTTATAGTCTGTCATTGCTCACTTTTTGCTTATGTTCCATGGTTGCAAGGAACTGCTTCCAATCTTGTTTGTAGCTTTGAGCTGCTATGGAAGCTTTTTATTAGTTTCATTCACCTCACTTATATGCTATTACCAAATATGTAAATAAAAAATTGACAAGTTTTAAAAATATTGTTGTTCTTTTAATGGTTAAGGTGTAAATGCATTTTACTCTGGATAAACTTTTTACAGAATGCTTCACAACATTGTTTATTAAGAACATAGGTAATAATTACTGGCAGGGTTATAGGCTGGCTGATTGAATGTCTCTGGGGGTGGATAAGCACTACCAGGCTGGGCAGGGGGCATCATGGGATACGTGGCCTGACTTCCGTCATATGGAGCCTGAACACTGGGATATCCAGGGCTTGCTGGAAATGCAAAAAGACACTAATTATTTTCAAGCAAAATATCAGTACATGGTCTCAATCTGTCCAGTACTAGGTAGGGGTTGCACGACTACTGATTTCTCCCAGTCAAAACAACACTGTTAGACTTTTCTGTAATTTCTACAGTTATTTACTTTAAATCACCCAGTATTATACTGCTATTTCTCTTTACAGTAAATAACATTACCATTGCATCATGGGAATTTTATGTGACGTCACACACCACATACAGAGACTTACTGTATTTTTTAAATTTGCAGTATACTACTGTATTTGGCATAACGGCCTCTCTGACTGGCACTATTCCATCATGCTTTTTATTTCCTAATTTTTGCCTTACACCGCGTGTCTACAACGCTATAACAGTCAAAGGCTGTCTATATTGGACACATTGAAGCGACTGGATCTGCAAAATGCAAACCTGTTTGTCCCTTGTCAGAAATTAGCGCGAGCGCTTGGACTCGGAGTACGTCAGAAATAACGCCGCATCACTATATACACTGTCTGGGATTTGTCGTGTCTCGCCGAAGCATCCAGTGTAATATCACTGGGGTCTGACTGTCTTTTGTTGGATCGCGCCGTTCGTGTCCGGCCCGGGGAAGAGGCGGAATTCACTTCACCGAGAGAGAGAGACCAGCAAGAAAGGTAAAAAAAAAAACATTCGGTGTGTGTTGACAGGATTGTGCCCAGTTTAACCTATGTTATAACGTTACTCGTCGTCAACATGGCGGTAACAAACTTTACCACGGTAAACTGCGCTAACGTTTCATTTTACAGACATTGTTAGATTATTGAATTGTTAAAATACGCCAAGGAGCAACGCTTATAGTTTACATTAACATTACATTAACTAATGTGTGTTAGCTAACAAGTTTTATGACTTTAGCGGCCACCTTTCTTTTCCTTTTTTTTAGCATTATTTTGCAAACTATAACATATTAAAGGAATTTAATATTTACTGCAATTTTGTATGTGTTTAAAGGCAACTGCAACAAAGCGCCAATGACGTCTAGCAAGATTCCTGAGGTAAGCCTAAACTGTACTTGAAATAAATAAAAAAATTAATATATTTTGACATAAGTTTGCTAAAATGATTAGCATGTGATAGGCCTAAGTGCTTTGGAGCCACTGGTGCAGGTAGCATACAATATCTTATAAAATCTCTATAAAATTGGCTAACTTTATATCAAATAGGCTAAGTTACCTTTGCATCATGTCTAACATTATATTTATTACACAGCAAATGAACCAATCAGAAGATGGACCATTTTCTATGTTCTATTGCAGTAAAACTCACTAATTCATTCATACCAAATCTAGCATTTTAATAACTCAAGTTCTCAAGTTTATATATATTTTTACATTATTTTGAAATTTTACTAGGCAGAAGATTCTCTACCATTACAGTCCCACCTGACCAGGAAGGTCCTAATATCAGCGCACAGGTGCTACTGTAGGAAGGAGGAATGGGTTGGAGTGGGAATGGGCTAAAACATCGACAGTCACTCTCTCTATGGATCTCAGCATTTTTGGACTGAATTTAGGATATGTAAGTATCAAAATTGAATCTGTCAATTTCATTTAGTTCATCTGAAATGTTTGCAAATGCTATTGACAAAAAAGTTGTTTACAAATATATATTCTTAAGTTTTGTGGATAAGCATACAGACTAGAGAACATTCTGATGTTGTCAGTCAAGTTCTGAACAGGAACCAATCTTTGGAGAAGTTCATATTCACAAAGGTGGACAAAAACATTGTGTTGACATTTTTTAAAGATTATTTTGATGATGACTTTTACTCCTATGCTGTGGAAAAGATGGAGGAGTAGACAGCCAGACATTTATAATAATAAGAAATGTTTCTTGAGCATCAAAGAGACTTATTTCAAAAATATTTAAAAGACACTTAAATATTTATTTTGGCCACCAGTGTACATGAATCCAACAAATTTTTTGGAAATAAGTGAAATTATTTTGAAGGTGTGTTATGTGTCATGTATTGTGAAAAGAACTGTGTTTTGCCCTGTGTTGGACATTTTCTTTTTGACTGCTTAAAAATGTATTTATATTCTGCAGTTTTATGAATGTAATGGTTGATATTTCATTATAATAATTGTATAAGCTAAACAACCAATGCCTCTACAATCATTTTGTCAAATGCTAACGTTTTGTTTAGGATTTTATGTACTTTTTTTAACAATGTGTACAGTGAAGGACAGCACATAATGTGTTAATTTAACATGTTTACACATCTTTGTGCTAACAAAACCCTACACTCACCCATTAATGTGTAAAAATGTAACACATCATTCCCAGCATTGGCAGACTGTTTATTTTGTGATGTATATGAAATGTTTTAAATAAAAATAAAAAATCTATTTTGTTATAATTTTGTCTAATTGATTTGAATGTCAGTAGTACTTATATAGGATACAAATAAAATTAATTATATATCAAAATTATAAAATCTAATTTATATTTAGTACAAATAAAAATAATAACAGTAGTGTACTGATTAGCTTGTTTTTTACAGCAATGCACTGTATACTGAAATACGGTTAGGTACTGTAAATCTAAGTTACTGTAAAAAAAAAACTTGAAAAGTCTAACAGTGAATAGTTACTTGAGTACCTGTGGTAAAAAAAGACAAAAACAAGTGTTTATTAACTGACAGACCAACAATTATGTCTGTCTTGTATTGTAAAAAGATGCCACACTTCATTTGCACTTACGGTCTTGTGGACTTATAATGACTGCCACAAGTGCTCAATCCAGATAGCCATAATGTCCCATTTGTCATTTTAGGTTTCAGAAGGGTGCTTGCGAACAACCCCTTTGCTGACGATATGCGCCTTTGATGCACACTTTTGCTGAGTCCGCACTGAAGTGAGCTCCACAGAAGACAGTCATAGCGGTGTTACGTCACAAAAGTGCGAACTCGTAGGAAGACAGCGAGTGTTAAGGGTGCCATTTTGGACAGGGCCATTATAAACTTAGCTTCCGCATATTTGATGTCAAACAATATGTGCATATTAATGAAATTCATTTTTACAGTTAGCCTAGGGGTATTATACAACATTCGCATCCTCATATAACATTTCACAGGACTACAACAGTAAAAACAATAACTACTCGCATCATTTCGATTTGTACTCAAATGGTTCAATATAGTTTATAATAGAATAAGACAAAATGCATTTAGTCTATTTGCTGTCATCGACCTCCTGCCACAAACTGGCTGCGTCTGAAATCGCATACTAGGTACCTATTTTGAATAAGTACCTATAAAAGTAGAGTTTGAATATGTGTAGCTATGAATGTAATCCGGACGTACTACATTCGCCATGTTGTCATTATGCAGTCGTGGCCTAATGGTTAGAGAGTCAGACATGTAACCAATACCAGCAGGAAATGACTGAATTGTCCTTGAGTGAGGCACCTAACCCCCAATCGCTCCCCTGGCGCAACAGCAAAAATGGCTGCTCTGGGTGTGTGTGTCCACAGTTTGCAGTGTGTGTTTACTACTCACTACTCCTAATGTGTGTGCACTAACTTGGATTGGGTTAAATGGAGAGGACATATTCTGAGTATGGGTCTCATACTTCACATGTCACTTTCACTCACTTCATTATCATATGATCTACCGTTCACAAATCCTCTCCCGTGGCCTCATGGGATAGTAAAGTGTCCATCGTATTCACACTTCAGAATCTCACTAGAAGTAGTAGGTCATCCGGGTACATTTTGCCTACTCTTTTATGAGTACTGTGAATTCGTACATACTTCTTTTGTCGAATACTGTTTTTCCGCCTGCTATTTAAGTATGAGATTTCAGACACAGTAACTCTCTTTGAGCATTCGCATTCATGGCTTGCTGGTTTGCTTTTAGTGAATAAAAACAAGCGCGTCGTTATGGTTATTGTCCGCTCAAGTTCTCGATAGCTTCTGTTTGAAGTATTCAACTACCCAACCAACCAGTGAATGCCATCTCTAGTACACGGGTGCAAACTCAGCTCTATGCTACGTGGACGCCATGTCGTAATGAACATAAATAAAGCTCTGTATGCTTTCAAATCTCACTGTATTTGGATGTCATACAATCGGCCTGCACAGCGCCACTTTAAGACAAACACACCTTAAATCTGCGGTGGTCAGGAGGTACAGCGGCCACATGCTACAAGTCGTAGCTCTGAGAAAATGACCAGTTTACATGTTGTAATTACAAGTTCTACATGTACGTGAAGGGTTTTTACAGTTCAGAATCATTACGGTAATTACGACATGTCGTGAACGCACCTTTAGCTTCAACCCTTCTGGCTAATTTTGAAAACTACAGGTATGTGTGTGTTGGAGCAGGGTTGGAAGTTTTTCTCCCCTGCTGCTAGGTCTTCTCACCGGCAATGTGGTATGGGGGTGGGGGTCCAGGTGCGTATGGCTGTCCGTGATATGGTCCCGTCTGCATAGGCTGAGCGCCGTAGCCCGGTTGGGTCGGCACAGGCTGGTATGGTGGATACTGAGCTGGCTGCATGACAGGCTGCTGCTGCTGCTGCTGAATGCTTTGCGTATTCATGACTGTGGTTATGTGTGTTCCTGACACAGCTGTGGGAAAAACAAGACAGAAAAAAATATATAATTCTTATCATTTTACTACCAGCCTAAATAATGTAACATTGTAATGTTCTATTGACGCTTAACACTTACGTCTGGGTGTTCTGCACATTTTATAGATACAGCAGCAGCAGCATAAGAAGAAGAACGCAGCGCATACGACCAGAATCCAAACTATTCCTGAAACAATGTCGTGGCCACTGTTTTGGCTGCTGGACAGACTATGACAAAATATGAAGCAACAAGCATTATAAATCTCTAAAATCGTATTTATATATTATAGTTTTATTTATTTATTTGATAATAATTATTTTTTCAACTAAAACATTTGTTTATATAACAAACAGTTTTTCTTTGGTCCCGCCTTTTCTTGCCTTGGACATCCTGTTAATCCCCTCAACAAATTTTTTATTCTTCTATCTCTTGCCTCATTCGTCTTTCAATTGACTTTATATATGTGAACGCTACAGCTTTCGCAGCCAAAAACTTTTCATTCTTTGTTCTATAAATATCAAGAAAGCATTTCCCACCTTGCACTACACAAAGTGGCTGTTAAAATTGCATCGTGTCAATCTGTGGGATGCATCTTGCAAACTGCTGTTTATTAAAAACGACCACAACCTCTGTAGGAAACGATGGGTGGAGCGACACACGGAGAGACAAAGAAGTAACACACTTCGCAAAAACAAAAAAATTAATTTGATTAGGTTGCAGGTTTGAGATTAACCTGGACAATTGGACAACACACCAAATATTTCAGTAGAAATCGGACTTTACAGTTCACTTATTTATCACTAGTTAGGCTAACAGTTACAGATCATGAGGGAGAAATGAACATGAACATGACAATCAAATTTTCTCTCCTTTTGTGGAAAAGGACTTTTGGGTCTAAAAGACATTTGAATTAAGACAGAATCGATTAAAATGTCTTACACGTTGCACACGTCTTGATCGGTTAACTTAAAATAAGTATTGGAGCAGCAGTATCTGTTATTACAGGTCCCACAGCAGTGCTGGCCATACTGGCATCTTATAAAAGGCTTGTTCTCGTTACTGCCGGTGGTGTAGCTTCTACAGTCATGGTCATCCTCATCCCCAAAACCTTAAAGAACAGGGGAAATGTGACACATTTTATACTAAACAAACAACCGATAAATTCTAAAGTATCAGAATGTATTTATTTAGTGTCTGTAACCCGCCCAAAAACAAGTTTAAAGTGTTTCTTTAGAACTTACCGACTGTGAATAAACCCGCAGACAGGAACAGAAGAACCGCGACGGTGGAGGCCATAGCTCTTCTGCTGATGAAGCCTGCAGCACCAAATCCAACTGAGGGTCGTGAATAATGAAGTAGGTGGGCGTATGAGGAACCGATAGACTTCAACTGCAATGGTTAAATGGTTAAACGAAAGCGAAAGAAACTTTCTTGAATGTGTAAATATGAAAATCCACAAAGAATTTAAATTAATCTTTTTTTTTCTTTTTTTTCCACATTTAAGAACAGAAATGTTATATGAAAAATGATTCGAATTAATACGTCTAATTTGGAGCGCCTTATGTAGATCCAGTGTCTGATTTGATACAGAGTAACGCTCAAAACGTAGGCTAAGATATTTTTTTTAATAAACTAGGGTGCATATTTCCCCATACTGGGAGATGTTATAATAAACTTATTTAACATAAATCCGTTTAGTTTAAGATGTATGCACTTTACTGACCATAAAACAAAAGCAGGCCCATAAAATAATACGTGTCAAAACAATGGGTCTCATCCACCAATAATTGCGTGGATTATTTCGTATTTGTAAACACAGGAGAACTTCTCACGAAAAAATATCCCCCTAAATCACTGCACGTAAGTACGCACATGTATTTGTTCTTAATCTCGGTCTAATGTTAGAGAATTTGGAGTATTCCAAAAAGCGGCCAAGTGCACGAGTTTTTATTTTATTTTATTTTTATTTGCATAAAACACGTCCGATCTTTCTATAAGGGTTTTCTCGTCAAACAGTCGAAAGCTGTCGATTTGTTCGTGAAAACGTTCGTTTCATTTGTGCGCTTGAATGAGACCCACTGAGTCCAAATTCTTAAGTTAAATTAAAGTGAAACAAACAAACAGTGGGCCGTGATTGGAGAAAGAAAGAAAAAAAAACACTAACAAAAATTTGTTCTATAGAATGTTTCGCCATCGTCCCTATTAGGTTATAAAACATATTTTTGAATGTTCTCTGAACATAAAGGGTTAAAGGGCCCCTTTTTTTGGAGTTTTGAAAATTACCTTTCATGTAGAATGTAAATAATATAGCTCTAAGTGAATGAAAAGTTTAAAATCTGCAAAGTTTTAAATCTGAAAGTGCATTGTTTATAAAGTTATTGTCTTTCAAAAGTAAGAGTCGACACTGAGTCAATGAAATGAATCGTTTTTCCATAAGCCATAAGCCGTTTCGTTGTGACGTCAAGACGAGTCTTTTGAGAATAATTGAAAATGTGGTGATGTGCAAATGTATATTATGAGAAAATTAAACAGTTGTTTGACCTTTGATGCATGTAAACCTGTTGTAGGAGACTCCAAAACAACATTAGGAAACTTTAAAATAGCAAAATAGAGGCACTTCAAAAACGTCTAGCCTATGTATGAATGTTTAGGCAACATTCCATTTTATCATTTTGCAAACATGGGAATGCTTCAGAATGTTCAGAGAACATAAAACAAAACATTAGATAAACGTCCAACAAAAAATATTCAAGCGTGGAAAAGGGTCCAGTGTTGATAACAGCTGGTTTTGATAAATATGGTAATTCTACCTAAGCACCGCCTGGCCAAAGGGAACAGGGTACCCTGGACCTGCTGGAAAAAGCAAATAACTTATTTTTGATTGTTCATTAATTAAAGATAGGATCTTTTTTGTCTCTTCATTTTTAAAATTTAAAGTTTCTTGTTTTGAGTGTTCGGCATTATTCTGGCTGATTGGAAAGCTATTCTCCTGGCCAATTGTTGCCACAATCCCGTTCTCAAGAACTCACACACATTTACGCAACACAGACAGCATTGCGGGCATTTCTGCACAAAACAGAAAAAGAAGCAATTGAGATGTTTTTTTTCTTTGCTACTTCCGCTCACAGCATGGCTCTTTTGTTGCATTTATTGATTTGACTGCACTGACACTATTGGATTGGAACAAAACTTAAACTGAATTGAGCTGGATGATGCCACCACTGTTTTCTGCAGAGCTGCTTTATAGCTGTTTTGAATAAATTTTATAATTGAAGAATTTTTCAGTTATTGAACTGAACTGAATCAACATTGAACTGATTTACATGACAACAATGTACTAAAAACAGAAAAGGTTTTCCTTTGCATTTTTTGCGTACAAACGACAACATTGTCAAAACGATCCCTGTTCACACGGATCTGCGAAAACGACTAACGCTGTATTATTCATGCCTGGCCAGTAGTTGGCGATGTGTAGCTAGCTTCGAATTTTGACTTTGAACTCCCGTTTTTGCGGTAGCTCTGTATATTTTTATGGCATCGCTGTCGAAGAGTA
The DNA here is from genome assembly GCF_963993115.1 of Abramis brama. NCBI lineage: Eukaryota > Metazoa > Chordata > Actinopteri > Cypriniformes > Leuciscidae > Abramis > Abramis brama. Next base: position 26,543,021 of record NC_139968.1, on the reverse strand, counting down.
AGTAGCTGGTGAAGTGGATTTACATATTGAAGAGTTAAATAAAGTTATCATGAGCATTGCAAAGTTTGAAGCGGACAACATAGCAAATGTCAGGAAGATTTTAAAACGAGCGGTTCATTCATAAATCCGTGAATAGTGAATCAGCCACCTACGACACCAAAGGCGGCTATCTCACGAATCACACTTGCTAATAAATTTAAGTTCTGTTACTATTATATAAAAGTAAATATGATGAACAAGACCCACTTTGATTTTCCCCACTGACTGAAGAAGCCTGCCATATGTCACCACAGAGACATTTTGAGTGAACATTATGAGGTCAAAGAAATTTAATAAAGTGAGACATAGCCTACACTATAAAAAATTGTTCTCTCAACTTAACTTATCGAGTTATCTTTTTGCTTTTATTTAAGTTGTATGTACTTAGAATATTAAGTATTTCAACTTACAGAGTTTTGTTGGCATAATTAAATAATTGACCCAACTACTTTTTTCAAGTAAACTGGATTTACATTTTTTTGTTGAAATATTATAAAACGTACTTTCAAGTTGTCTGTACTAAATACATATAAACGACTTTGTCAACTGTTTCCCTTACAAATGAACAAATTTAAAGGTCAAAACAGTAAAATATCCAAGAGTTTCAATAGCCAGTGTTTAACATTTACATAAACAGGAAAAAAAGCAGGTCTCTTTTTGTCTAATAAAATTGCTCAGTGTTTAAAGGTGACAATGTACTTAAAACAATGAAAAATAATCAAAATGGAAGTTACATTTGGTACTTCACAGAGACTTCTTAGAACGACGACTTCTTCCAATACGAGGGCTACATCACTGCAGTCGCACGTAACCGCCACTCTTTGGGAAAAGAGGAGGAATCAGTTGCAGGAATAACTGATTTATTGAATATCAAAAGGCATACAAACACAGGGAGGAACAATATACTCAATATATTTGAATAGTATATATCTCAGTATATCTAAATATATTCAGCATCATATTCAAAACAGTAAAAAAAACACTCTTTACTAATCTGTAAAAATCAGGTTAAAAAGTACATACACAGAATTAAACAAATATTTAAATACATGAAAAATACTCTATAACAAGTAGATGAATACAAGCACTACAGATTGTTTGTTTTTTGTTTCACCAGTAGGGGGTCCCATAAACATTCAAGTGGTGCAACTTCACCAAACATTGCATAAAAAACAGTTTATGTCCAAATATGTTTGGGTCCAAATCTTCTCAGGTTTGCTGTCCATTGTCGACTTTGTTGAGTTTGACCATTTTGATGTTCTCCTGTAGACCTTTCTTTAAATTCCCTTTTTTTTAAAGAGACAGTAAGATATTTATTTTAACAATCAAGCTTTTCACATTTCTCACAAATATAGAAATATATAAATACAAAACAGCAGTTAAACGTTTACAAAATCTATAACAGCTAAAAAAAAAAAAATAGGCTCCATTTAAAAAACAATGTAACCCGAAACAATATAATCTGAAAAAGAACATTGAAAGACCGTACAAAAAAGAAGTGGTTTCCTAATGCTGTAACAAAGGTTCCTTTAATAAAATACCTTTTCAACAGGTCAAAACAACAAGCCGGTGAGACTTGTGACAAAATTATGGAGATTCAGCATCACTCATTGTAATTAAAATGTGACTGCATTTTAGATCCATAAAGGAAAGAATTTAAAATGGAAAACATTGACGCTTTTTTAACCCTTTCATGCATAGAGGTCACTACAGTGGACAGGTATTAAAAAAAAGCATTTTCTTGAATTTTCACAGGTTTTGATGGCAATATGGCCAATGGTCAGTCAGAAATACCAAGTTGCTCCGAAATATCCACCCATTCCTTCTATCCTAGGAGACTCTTGTAGGTAAAAGTTTTGATTTTAGATTGGGAGAAAATCCTGATTAATCATCTGTCCACTATAGTGGACCTCGTGCATAAATATATTTCAGCTACAATTCATACTTATACTGTGAATGTTGTTTTTGAAAATACTGAATCTGCAGTAACTTTTTTCGGCTGTAAAAAAAATGTATTTGTATTAATAGAAAGTAATTTTCATTGACATCAAAAAAGGTAATGTGATTACACAATGTATGTGAATTGTGATGCATTACTTGTTAGATCAAAAAGTAATCTGATTTTGTAATGCACGTTACTTGTAATTAATGATTTTACTTGTTAGATCAAAAAGTAATCTATTTACTTAACGCATGTTGCTTGGAATGCCCCCAACAATGCTCATTTCAGATGAGACTGAAAAAACCTTAATCGCTAGGTTTTCTCAGAAGAGGGCTTGCCTTTGCAATATTTCGCATTTATATTTGTTTTATATATTTTATAGGTTTCACATGATTTGATATAATTTTATTGATTGGTTTGTTAAATACACACACTATATCTGTTTGATTATTGTATGATTATATATGTTTAATACAGTATCTCTTCAGTTTAAACCATAAACGCATGCTGTCCACTCAAGTGGACATCTGAAAATCTCTTTGAAAAATGTGTAAAAAATAAAATAAAAAAATTCAAATCTTGTTTTTCATGCCCTAAGAGCAATAAAAAAAATCCTGACTGAGGTTATCATAATTCATGCATGAAAGGGTTAAAATAAAATCACAGATCCTGCTGGTTGAAATATAAATATTGAAGACATTCATGTTTCTGTGCTGTTAACGAAAACGAAAATACAAAAGCAAAATTGCAAAAAAAACCTAAAACTACAACTTAAAATTTACCACGTTTTATTTTAGATTTTAGTTTTTTTTGTATATCAAATTGTATCAAAAGATATGCAATTTATTATACAGTTCAATATTAGTATAATACTAGAATAATTAACACTGAAAGCTAAAACTATTGTAAAAAAAAAAATTTACACTCGTAAATCGCCAGTAAAACTTTCACAATTAATTACAAAGAAATGTCAAATAGAGTTAAACTTGAAATTTTTAAAAGTAGAAAGTTTTGAATGGTATTTTCTTTTAAAACTTAGTTCTATAATCTTTGTTTTATTAAAATCTTTACTTTTACAGTGTGTCGCACGCAGAGCGAAACCTAAACTTAAAGGACTGATTGAAAATAAAACAGAAATAACTCTGACTATGACACATCCACTAGTCTTATATAATCTGCATCGAATGCGGGACATTCTTACTGTTGAGTGAAAGTGCGTCAACAAACCTAAACAATCCAACAGTGACTGATGTGACAGACGCTTGTGGTTTAGTATCCGGTATTTGGTGGCTGCATGTAGGCAGGGTTATAGGCTGGCTGATTGAATGTCTCTGGGGGCGGATAAGCACTACCGGGCTGGGCAGGGGGCATCATGGGATACGTGGCCTGACTTCCGTCATATGGAGCCTGAACACTGGGATATCCAGGGCTTGCTGGAAATGCAAAAATACACTAATTATTTTCAAGCAAAATATCAGTACATGATCTCAATCTGTCAAGTACTAGGTAGGGGTTGCACGACTACTGATTTCTCCCAGTCAAAACAATAGTTACTTGAGTACCTGTGGTAAAAAAAAGACAAAAACAAGTGTTTATTAACTGACAGACCAACAATTATGTCTGTCTTGTATTGTAAAAAGATGCCACACTTCATTTGCACTTGCGGTCTTGTGGACTTATAATGACTGCCACAAGTGCTCAATCCAGATAGCCATAATGTCCCATTTGTCATTTTCAGTTTCAGAAGGGTGCTTGCGAACACCCCCTTTGCTGACGATATGCGCCTTTGATGCACACTTTTGCTGAGTCCGCACTGAAGTGAGCTCCACAGAAGACAGTCATAGCGGTTTTACGTCGCAAAAGTGCAAACTCGTAGGAAGACTGCAAGTGAATAAAAATGATGTTTATTCAGCCAGCGCACATACCTGTATTTACATCCTGTTTTCGGTCGAAGTCCATAGTAATCGATTGTCGAGTTCACGCGCGTGATCATAGGTACTAAACCAATGCGCGTGAACTCGACAATCGATTACTATGGACTTCGACCGAAAACAGGATGTAAATACAGGTATGAGCGCTGGCTGAATAAACATCATTTTTATTCATATCTTTCACATCTACTGCAGTCAGACTGACCTGTGTTCACTCCGAAGGAATCACTCACATGACCTGTGCACTTGTAATGACACATCAAGGATGTTAAGAGGCTAAAAGCAGGTTTAAAACGTGCCCCATTGAAGTCAACAGGGTGCAAATTTTAAAAAGAGGATAACACGGTGTAGGCAACACCGATTTTTGTCATTTTTCTCTGTATTGACAGCACTCCAAATGTACAAAAAAATTAGCTCAATGTTAAAATTGACCGGAGTTCTCCTTTAAGGGTGCCATTTTGGACAGGGCCATTATAAACTTAGCTTCCGCGTCTTTGATGTCAAACAATATGTGCATACATACAGTGAGGAAAATAAGTATTTGAACACCCTGCTATTTTGCAAGTTCTCCCACTTGGAAATCATGGAGGGGTCTGAAAATGTCATAGGTGCATGTCCACTGTGAGAGACATAATCTAAAAAAAAAAATCCAGAAATCACAATGTATGATTTTTTAACTATTTATTTGTATGATACAGCTGCAAATAAGTATTTGAACACCTGTCTATCAGCTAGAATTCTGACCCTCAAAGACCTGTTAGTCTGCCTTTAAAATGTCCACCTCCACTCCATTTATTATCCTAAATTAGATGCACCTGTTTGAGGTCGTTAGCTGCATAAAGACACCTGTCCACCCCATACAATCAGTAAGAATCCAACTACTAACATGGCCAAGACCAAAGAGCTGTCCAAAGACACTAGAGACAAAATTGTACACCTCCACAAGGCTGGAAAGGGCTATGGGGAAATTGCCAAGCAGCTTGGTGAAAAAAGGTCCACTATTGGAGCAATCATTAGAAAATGGAAGAAGCTAAACATGACTGTCAATCTCCCTTGGACTGGGGCTCCATGCAAGATCTCACCTCGTGGGGTCTCAGTGATCCTAAGAAAGGTGAGAAATCAGCCCAGAACTACACGGGAGGAACTGGTCAATGACCTGAAGCTGGGACCACCGTTTCCAAGGTTACTGTTGGTAATACACTAAGACGTCATGGTTTGAAATCATGCATGGCACGGAAGGTTCCCCTGCTTAAACCAGCACATGTCAAGGCCCGTCTTAAGTCTGCCAATGACCATTTGGATGATCCAGAGGAGTCATGGGAGAAAGTCATGTGGTCAGATGAGACCAAAATAGAACTTTTTGGTCATAATTCCACTAAATGTGTTTGGAGGAAGAAGAATGATGAGTACCATCCCAAGAACACCATCCCTACTGTGAAGCATGGGGGTGGTAGCATCATGCTTTTGGGGTGTTTTTCTGCACATGGGACAGGGCGACTGCACTGTATTAAGGAGAGGATGACCGGGGCCATGTATTGCGAGATTTTGGGGAACAACCTCCTTCCCTCAGTTAGAGCATTGAAGATGGGTCAAGGCTGGGTCTTCCAACATGACAATGACCCGAAGCACACAGCCAGGATAACCAAGGAGTGGCTCTGTAAGAAGCATATCAAGGTTCTGGCATGGCCTAGCCAGTCTCCAGACCTAAACCCAATAGAGAATCTTTGGAGGGAGCTCAAACTCCGTGTTTCTCAGCGACAGCCCAGAAACCTGACTGATCTAGAGAAGATCTGTGTGGAGCAGTGTGTGCAAACCTGGTGAAAAACTACAGGAAACGTTTGACCTCTGTAATTGCAAACAAAGGCTACTGTACCAAATATTAACATTGATTTTCTCAGGTGTTCAAATACTTATTTGCAGCTGTATCATACAAATAAATAGTTAAAAAATCATACATTGTGATTTCTGGATTTTTTTTTATAGATTATGTCTCTCACAGTGGACATGCACCTACGATGACAATTTCAGACCCCTCCATGATTTCTAAGTGGGAGAACTTGCAAAATAGCAGGGTGTTCAAATACTTATTTTCCTCACTGTATATTAATGAAATTCATTTTTACAGTTAGCCTAGGGGTATTATACAACATTCGCATCCTCATATAACATTTCACAGGACTACAACAGTAAAAACAATACCTACTCGCATCATTTCGATTTGTACTCATATGGTTCAATATACTTTATAATAGAATAAATTTGCTGTCATCGACCTCCTGCCACAAACTGGCTGCGTCTGAAATCGCATACTAGGTACTTATTTTGAATATGTACCTATAAAAGTATGTTCTGTATAGTATGAATATGTGTAGTATGAATGTAATCTGGACGTACTACATTCGTCATGTTGTCATTATGCAGTCGTGGCCTAATGGTTAGAAAGTCAGACATATAACCTGAAGTTGCGGGTTCGAGTCTCAATACCAGCAGGAAATGACTGAAGTGCCCTTGAGTGAGGCACCTAACCCCCAATCGCTCCCCGGGCACAACAGCAAAAATGGCTGCTCTGGGTGTGTTTGTGTGTTTACTACTCACTACTCCTAATGTGTGTGCACTAACTTGGATGGGTTAAATGGAGAGGACATATTCTGAGTATGGGTCTCATACTTCACGTGTCACTTTCACTCACTTCATTATCATGTGATCTACCCTGCCATTCACAAATCCTCTCCCGTGGCCTCATGGGATAGTAAAGGGTCCATCGTATTCACACTTCAGAATCTCATTGGAAGTAGTAGGTCATCCGGGTACATTTTGCCTACTCTTTTATGAGTACTGTGAATTCGTACATACTTCTTTTGTCACATACTGTTTTCCACCTGGTATTTAAAGGTGCCATGTGTCAGAATTGAGGTAAAAATATCCAAAAAATGAGCTACACGCATCAAAAGAATGAGAAGAAATAAGGGCAATGATGTCATTAAAAAAATGACAAGTTATAGTGCTGCAGAGATATCAACCTGAATTAGCATTAGCATTACTAGCCACGGCCCGACAGGTGTCGTAATACCAGTTTCAGCCATGGGAGGCGGTATGCGGGCAACATAACCACCAGTCGAACATGCAATACACGAATAACTCGCACGGCTTGTGGGCGTACTTGAACCTGATGTCAATCATGTGGAAAGTACAGCCCACTACTACATTCAAATAAAATCTGATAAAAAAAGGAACAGAACCAGAGTAAACATTGGCACTGCTTTCCATCGCTGGAGACAACTAATGGACATGAAAGAAATGAGGTTCGACTCCGAACTTGCAACATTTCTTTTGGATTGGTAAGTAAGATGCTGTTAGTATTTCGTTAGAAGTTTGTTTTATATGTTTGTGTAGTTTTTTCGGGAAGTTATAACACTGATTGGTCGATATCATGTATGAGGAATACATTTTGGTAAGTCATAGCCTACTGTATCTTTCAACAGTGTTCGTGTTTTTTTACTATTAGTAGAGATTGGTTCACGTGCGCTAGGGATCTGTTGTGTAACATTTACAAGCGCCAAAGCGTAATAAAATTGACAGAACCTGAGAGCTGAGATTTTTTTATATCATAACTAACCTGCTCTGTCTAGTCTGTCGGTCTCCGTGTCCTCTTTGCTTCGCGATTTTTCTGTGCGTGAGAAAATGGATGTGTGGCATGAGAGCGTGTGAAAAGTGTCAATTGCGTGTGTCTCACGGTGAATGCGTGAGAGTTGGCAGCTCTGGTTACGTTGGCGCTAGCTTGGTCAACATCAGCGAATGCTGTCTGTCAAATTAATTTAATTCAAACTAACAATAAAAATGTAATATGAACAAAACGAATATGAACATATTCACTGGTAAAGGTGAAGGGGAGTAGCTTGAAGATGTCATATTTCAATATCACTTGACATCAACCAACGTTCCTCTGGAGTCAAAACGTCCTCTATTAGGAGTTGGCTCGGCTTCGGCTATGGCTCTAGGGTCGTTGTGAAGGTAGGGCGGAGCATAGAGACTATGCCGTTTCTCGTTTGTTACTCTAGTCTAGAGTAGACCAATTCACTTTCTGGAGGTATACTGCCCCCATCTGGTATGGAATGTGGAGTATGACTTGATTTTTTGCCAGACATAACACATGGCACCTTTAAGTATGAGATTTCGGACACAGTAACTCTCTTTGAGCATTCGCATTCATGGCTTGCTGGTTTGCTTTTAGTGAATAAAAACAAGCGTGTCGTTATGGTTATTGTACGCTAAAGCAGTGGTTCTCAACTCCAGTCCTCGGGACCCACTGCTCTGCACATTTTGTATGTCTCCCTTATTTAACACACCTGAATCAGATCATCAGCTCGTTAGGAGAGACTCCATGAACTGAACTGAGTGTGTCAGATAAGAGAGACATACAAAATGTGCAGAGCAGTGGGTCCCGAGGACTGGAGTTGAGAACCACTGCGCTAAAGTACTCGATAGCTTCCAACAGCTGCGACTAAGTATTCAACTACCCAACTAGTGAATGCCATCTCTAGTACAGGGGTGTAAACTCAGCTCTATGCTGCGTGCACACCATGTCGTAATGAACATAAATAAAGCTCTGTATGCTTTCGAATCTCACTGCATTTGGATGTCATACACCGATCGGTCTGCACAGCGCCACTTTAAGACAAACACACCTTAAATCTGCGGTGGTCAGGAGGTACAGCGGCCACATGCTACAAGACGTAGCTCTGAGAAAATGACCAGTTTACACGTTGTAATTACAAGTTCTACATGTACGTGAAGGCTTTTTATAGTTCAGAATCATTACGGTAAAGCATGGCGTGAACGCACCTTTAGCTTCAACCCTTCAGGCTAATTTTGAAAACTACAGGTATATGTGTGTGTTGGAGCAGGGTTGGAAGTTTTTCTCCCCTCCATTAGGTCTTCTCACCGGCTATGTGGTATGGGGGTGGGGGTCCAGGTGCGTATGGCTGTCCGTGATATGGTCCCATCTGCATAGGCTGAGCGCCGTAGCCCGGTTGGGTCGGCACAGGTTGGTATGGTGGATACTGAGCTGGCTGCATGACAGGCTGCTGCTGCTGCTGAATGCTTTGCGTATTCATGACTGTGGTTATGTGTGTTCCTGACACAGCTGTGGGAAAAACAAGACCGAAAAAATATATAATTCTTATTTTACTACCAGCCTAAATAATGTAACATTGTAATGTTCTATTGACGCTTAACACTTACGTCTGGGTGTTCTGCACATTTTATAGATACAGCAGCAGCAGCATAAGAAGACGAACACAACGCATACGACCAGAATCCAAACTGTTCCTGAAACAATGGCGTGGCCACTGTTTTGGCTGCTGGACAGACTATGACAAAATATGAAGCAACAAGCATTATAAATCTCTAAATTCGTATTTATATATTATAGTTGTATTTATTTATTTGATAATAATGATCATTTTGTCTATGTATCTGCAGTTAGTTTGGAGACTGGACATTAAAATTCACTTCTACACTCTCTACGATCAACTTAGCTCACAATAATTTTGAGATACAAAGCTCTGTATATATATATATATATATATATATATATATATATATATATATATATATATATATTATTTTTTCACTAAAACATTTGTTTATATAACAAACAGTTTTTCTTTGGTCCCGCCTTTTCTTGCCTTGGACACCCTGTTAATCCCCTCAACAAAAAATGTTTAATATTGCATCATGCTTCTTCTCTCTTGCCTCATTCGTCTTTCAATTGACTTTATGTGAACGCAACAAGTTTTCGCAGCGAAAAACTTTTCATTCTTTGTTCTATAAATATCAAGAAAGCATTTCCCACCTTGCACTGCACAAAGTGGCTGTTAAAATTGTATCGTGTCAGTCTGTGGGATGCATCTTGCAAACTGCTGTTTATTAACAACTACCACAACCTCTGTAGGAAACGATGGGTGGAGCGACACACGGAGAGACAAAGCCTCAAGTAACACACATCGCAAAAACATTACAAAAAAGTTGATTAGGTTGCAGGTTTGAGATTAACCTCAACAATTAGATACACACCAAATATTTCAGAAGAAATCGGACTTTACAGTTCACTGATTTATCACTAGTTAACAGTTACAGATCATGAGGGAGAAATTAAAACAATAGCTGACCCAAAACGTGAAAATGATGGGGTTTAAAAAAAAAGAAGAAGAAAAAAAGACTCCAAATCTTCTCTCCTTTTGTGGAAAAGGACTTTTGGGTCTAAAAGACATTTGAATTAAGACAGAATCGAATTAAAATGTCTTACACGTTGCACACGTCTTGATCGGTTAACTTCAAATAAGTACTGGAGCAGCAGTATCTGTTATTACAGGTCCCACAGCAGTGCTGGCCATACTGGCATTTTGTAAAGGGCTTGTTCTCGTTACTGCTGGTGGTGTAGCTTCTACAGTCATGGTCATCCTCATCCCCAAAACCTTAAAGAACAGGGGAAATGTGACACATTTTATACTAAACAAACAACCGATAAATTCTAAAGTATCAGAATGTATTAATTTAGTGTCTGTAACCCGCCCAAAAACAAGTTTAAAGTGTTTCTTTAGAACTTACCGACTGTGAATAAACCCGCAGACAGGAACAGAAGAACCGCGACGGTGGAGGCCATAGCTCTTCTTCTGATGAAGCCTGCAGCACCAAATCCAACTGAGGCTCGTGAATAATGAAGTAGGTGGGCGTATGAGGAACCGACTACTGCAACGGTTAAACGAAAGCGAAAGAAGTAGAAAAAACTCGTGAAACTTCCCTGAATGTGTAAATATGAAAATCCACAAAGAATTTAAATTAATCTTTTTTCCCCCTTTTTTCACATTTATACGGTGACCGGGAGGGGACATGTTCGGTTCACTTATTTTTGTCGTGGCCACAACATATAAACTCGTGGGAACGTGATATTAAGTCGTGGGAACGTCATAATATCTCGTGGGAACGTCATATTAAGTCGTGGCCACGAGATCATTATTGTTAAGGTAACGACATCATTATGTCGTGGCCACGCGATGCAAAGTCGTGGCCTCGAGATCATATGTTGAGGGAACGATATATTTTTCTCGTGGCCACGACTTCATATTTTGAGAGAAGGACATCTATTTGTCGTGGCCACGAGTTGAGGGAGCCACAGCGGCCAATACTGTAACCGTACCATAGCATAGACTTGGCTACAGCAGAGATATGGAGATGACAGAAGAAATAACATTTTACTTTAAATTAGGAATGTCATATAAAGATATAGTGCGGTCTTTGGCATTAAGACATGGGTACGTTATAAGTGAAAGACACATTCTTAGACTTTTTTGTCGCACGCATATTTAGGGACCGTCTCAAAATTACATGCGACATTGGCATAAACGTTTCTAACTTCAATAGCATTTGAAGACAATGACTTACAGTCATAAAACCAACTGTACATTGTTCACCCAGGTCTCATGTATGATGCACATCTTTTAGATTTCTGATATTTATGACAATAAACTGCTAAATCATATGCAAATATTGCTATGTATTTCACTACTGCCACATACCTGACACCTAGATGAACAATGTACAGTTGGTTTTATGACAGTAAGTCATTGTCTTCAAATGCTATTGCGCTTTAAATATGGTCATATTCTGTATATGATCCCATACAGTAGTGAAATACATAGCATTATTTGCATATGATTTAGCAGTTTACTTTCATAAATATAAAAAATATTAAAGGTGTGCATCATACATGAGACCTATATGAACAATGTACAGTTGGTTTTATGACTGTAAGTCACTGTCTTCAAATGCTATTGAACTTTATATAGGCTATTGTCCTATTTTGTGTATGATCCCATACAGTAGTGAATTAGGCCTACATAGCAATATTTGCATATGATTTAGCAGTTTATTGTCATAAATATCAAAAATCTAAAAGGTGTGCATCATACATGAGACCTGTAATTTGTGTCGCATGTCGCATGTAATTTTGAGACGGTCCCTAAATATGCATGCGACAAAAAAGTCTTAAGAATGTGTCTTTCACTTATAACGTACCCATGTCTTAATGCCAAATACCGCACTATATCTTTATATGACATTCATTCCTAATTTAAAGTAAAATGTTATTTCTTCTGCCATCTCCATCTCTGCTGTAGCCAAGTCTATGCTATGGTACGGTTACATATTGGCCGCTGTGGCTCCCTCAACTCGTGGCCACGACAAATAGATGTCGTTCTCTCAACATATGATCTCGAGGCTACGACTTTGCATCGCGTGGCCACGACATAATGATGTCGTTACCTCAACAAAATGATCTCGTGGCCACGACTTAATATGACGTTCCCACGAGTTAATATCACGTTCCCACGAGTTTATATGTTGTGGCCACGACAAAAATAAGTGAACCGAACATGTCCCCTCCCGGTCACCGTACATTTAAGAACAGAAATGTTATATGAAAAATGATTCGAATTATACTAATTTGGAGCGCCTTATGTCTATCTAGTGTCTGATTTGATACAGAGTAACGTTCAAAACGTAGGCTAAGATAATTTTTTTAAGAAGGTGTAAATATATTTTCCCCATACGTGGAGATGTTATAATAACTTATTTAACATAAATACGTTTAGTTTAAGATGTATGCACTTTATTGGCCATAAAACAAAAGCGGGGCCATAAAATAATATGTGCCAAAACAATGGGTCTCATCCACCAATAATTGCGTGGATTATTTCTTATTTGTAAACACAGGAGAACTTCTCACGAAAAAATCTCCCCCTAAATCACTGCACGTAAGTACGCAAATGTATTTGTTCTTAATCTCGGTCTAATGTTAGAGAATTTGGAGTATTCCAAAAAGCGGCCAAGTGCACGGGTTTTTTTGTTGTTGTTTTAAAACACGTCCAATCTTTATATAAGGGTTTTCTCTTCAAACAGTCGAAAGCTGTCGATTTGTTCGCGAAAACGTTCGTTTCATTTGTGTGTACACATGCTTAGTGAATGAGACCCACGAGTCCAAATTCTTAAAGGGATACTCCCACTTTTTTTGGAAATAGTCTCATTTTACAACTCCCCCAGAGTTAAACAGTTGAGTTTTACCGTTTTCGTATCCATTCAGCCGAACTCCGGGTCTGGCGGTACCACTTTTAGCATAGCTTAGCATAGATCATTGAATCGGACAGGACCATTAGCATTTCTCTCAAAAAAATGACCAAAGAGTTTCGATATTTTTCCTAAAACTTGACTCTTCTGTAGTTACATCGTGTATTAAAGGAACACTCCACCGTTTTTTGAAATAGGGCTTATTCACCTTCTTTCCTACATTTAGATAGGTGGGCAAATGCATTTTTGTCTCAGTGCATGCATTGTTTTAGTTTGACAGGGTCGGCGCTAGCTTAGCTTAGCATAATGAATGGAATCCTTTGTTGCCAGCTAGCATGTCCTGAGTAAAAGTGATATAAAAATAAAAAAAACCCCACCTAATTACTTCTTGTGGCCTGCGTATTCACAATGAGTACAAATAGCGATGCAGATTAACACTAGGCGATTTCCTATGCAGATATTGACTTGGGACTATATTAGGGGGAAGCACAGGCGAAGCACTGCTACTTGGGCGCAGAGATATCACGCCCAAGTAGCAGTGCTTCGCCTGTGCTTCCCCCTAATATAGTCCTTAATATATAAGTCAATATCTGCCTAGGAAATCACCTAGTGTTAATCTGCATCACTATTTGTACTCGTTGTGAATACGCAGGCCACAAGAAGTAATTAGGTGGGTTTTTTTATTTTTTTATATCACTTTTACTCAGGACATGCTAGCTGGCAACAAAGGATTCCATTCATTATGCTAAGCTAAGCTAGCGCCGACCCTGTCAAACTACAACAATGCATGCATGAGACAAAAATGCATTTGCCCACCTATCTAAATGTAGGAAAGAAGATGAATAAGCCCTATTTCAAAAAACGGTGGAGTGTTCCTTTAAGACCGACGGAAAATGAAAAGTTGCGATTTTCTAGGCTGATATGGCTAGGAACTATACTCTCATTCCTGCGTAATAATCAATAAACTTTGCTGCCGTACCATGAGTCCTGCAGGCGTAATGATATGACGCAGCGCCTGATAATAGTCCCCAGCTCAGTAACTTCCAACGTGACCGGGACTAAGTTTGTCTAACCTATTAGACCTATTTTCAGGCGCTGCAATATTTAAAGTATTTTAACTTACAAAGTTTTATTGGTATAATTAAATAATTGACCCAACTACTTATTTCAATTAAACTGGATTTAACCCTCTGGGGTCTAAGGTGTTTTTGGGGTCCTTGAGATGTTCTGACATGCCCTGACATTTGTGCTTTTTTCAGTTGCTTTTAAACATATTAATGGCAAAAAAAAATTACACACTATTTAGCACAAACAGGGCTACCAGAATATGGTAGCAACAAGAATGTACATGTCTGCATTTTTGAGAGAATAATGTTTATGGATGGTTATTGAAAAAACTAAAAACTAAAGTTTCTGAAATAAGGCCATAAAACACATTCTAAATATGTGCCAATAAGACTTTTGTCTAATGGATGTCATCACCTAGTGTTTTTTCTTCAAAATGATGTGAAAATCACCCTGCCTTATCATTCACATAACACAATACATTGATTTGAATTTTGCAAAGCACTTTCTGTTTGGAAAGGCAATATGCGGAGTGGGCGTCAACGATCATGCATATTTAGTGGTTCACACCTGAGGAGACAATGGGGCCTGCTTTCTTAATTAGCCATTCATTCAGGTGAGTCACTGAGCCACAAGAATGCAAGAGCAACAGTTGGAAGCATCTCAATTCTTTTTTTATTTTTCCACATATTGTGCTTGCAATTTGGCCTATAATATCCAAGGAAAACATGTCTAGTAATTGTGCAGTTAATTCTCATACTGTATTTTCAGTTTTGGAATATTTATCCTCTCCCCAAATTTGTCACTAATAAAACACAATAAAAATTATTTTAAGAAAAGGCTTATATTTACCTTTTAATACTTTGTTTACATCTACCTTGTAAATATATTTTTTTATTAAAAAGGTTACAATTACAACAACAATTCAAGTGTAATCTTTCTTTGTAAAAACTAAAGTATACATTTTATCATACATATTTCAAAGTTAAGGATTTGATTGATTATTTGATTACTTTATTTTTGACAAAACATACTATATTTAACATGAGCAAATATTGGCAAACAAAAGCTTATTTGAGGTGGCAGATATTTTACAGTAAAAATGTATAATCTATCCAAAACTAATCAACGAAATGTTGTCTTTCATATGTCTGTAACATAGGTCTTTCCTTTTTATTATAAGAAATATAAATGTTAATTTGCAGTTTAATACGTTGCTTATACAAATACATTTTATTTCAACATATTTCAGTCGATTTTTACTCAGTATAGCAATACAGTTTGCTAAAACCGAAACATTCATTCACAAACAGAAACGCCTGACTGTAACGTTGTTTTTATGAAATATTAGGGCATATAAATGTTAATTTTCAGTTTAATACGTTGCTTACAAATAGCCTACATTTTATTTCAACATATTTCAGTCGATTTTTACTCAACTCAGTATAGCAATACAGTTTGCTAAAACATCATCATTCATTCACACACACACAGAAAGGCGATTTAAATTTAAACTGTCTTTTTGCGAGCTGTGGTAAACAGCGCGCATCTCTGCGGCTGCCATTCATTCATTCACAGAAACGCGATTAACTTGAGAAGGAAAAAAAAACTTACTACATATTCGGATCCTCTCTCCTGCAATACCCGCACTCTGAGGTAGATTTTCCATTATTATTATTATTCCTCACAGCGCTGCCAGATGGTGTAAACACGTAGGCTACAATGATTAAACTTGTGTTTTTTCGAGCTGATATGGGGGGCGTTCACAAGTTTGCTTGGATTGCCTCAGTAATTTGCGTTTGAATAGCACGCGCTCTCCGTGGGCGGAGTCACATTACATTTGAATGAGCTCTAATTAGCTCGACTGGAATCGCTCTCTTTTAATACAGATTTCACAAGATGAGAATATTTGTTTTTTATATAAATTACCTAAAAAGAATAAAATAAATTCTCTTAAAAGAAGAGAATTCAAGCTTCATGCCTGTGTGTATGTATGCCTGTTTGACTGAGTATTCGCTGAGTTACGGTTCATTTTCGGACGCGTTTCAGAATGGTCTTCACTGACAGAGAGAAGGCAGAACTCGCATCACGTTTATTTTTCTTTATTTGGCAAAAAGCACAACACTTTGTTTTTATTGTGAGTATACACAAAAATAATACACATTTAACAGAATCGATTGATGTATGAAACTTGCTTGTGATATCAAAGTCCACAGAGCAAAATTAATTTCTTTTGAACTGAACTGAAAAAAAGCGAGCCTATCGCGCTGGCGCGATTGTCGACCTCAGGGGGTTAAGAAACACATGCAGGACTTGATCGCACAGGGGGTACTCAAAGAAAGCTGCAGCCCGTGGGCCTCCCCTGCAGTAATTGTCATTAAGCCAGACCAATCTGTACGGTTCTGTTGCGATTACCGTAAGCTAAACAGTGTCACGTTGAAGGACGCCTACCCGCTCCCGAGGGTTGAGGAGTCCTTGGATGCCCTTGGAAAGGCGAAGCTCTTCTCGTCGCTAGATTTGACTGCAAGGTATTTTCAGGTGGCTGTTCATGAAGACGATCAGGAGAAAATGGCTGTTACCACCCCGTTTGGCCTGTACCAGTGGACTAGAATGCCATTTGGTCTTTGCAATGCCCCTGCCTCATTTCAGAGACTAATGGAGGTAGTCCTAGGCGATCTGGCGTTTGACGTGTGATATACCTGGACGATGTCCTGGTCTTTTCCAGCGATTTCAATAGCCACTGTGAGAAACTGGACGTAGTATTCACTCGTCTGAAGGAACATGGGCTTAAGCTTAAAAGTGTCTGTACTAAATACATATAAACGACCTTGTCAACTGTTTCCCTAACAAATTAACAAATTTAAAGGTCAAAACAGTAAAATATCCAAGAGTTTCAATAGCCAGTGTTTAACATTTAAATAAACAGGAAAAAAGCAGGTCTCTTTTTGTCTAATAAAATTATATTTCAATTGGTCAGTGTTTAAAGGTGACAATGTACTTAAAAAAATAAAAAATAATCAAACTGGAAGTTACATTTGGTACTTCACAAAGACTTCTTAGAATGACGACTTCTTCCAATAAGAGGGCTACATCACTGCAGTCGCACGTAACTGCCACTCTTTTTCAGGGTGGGAAAAGAGGAGGAATCAGTTGCATGAATAGCTGATTTATTGAATATCAAAAAGCATACAAAAACAGGAACACAGGAGGAATAATATATTCAGTATATCTGAATATATTCAGTATCATATTCAAAACAGTAAAAAAACATTCTCTGTACTAATCTGTAAAAAATAAGGTTAAAAAGTACATACAAAGAATTTAAAAATATTTAAATACATGAAAAATACTACAATTAGATGAATACAAGCACTACAGATTGTTTCTTTTTTGTTTCACCAGTAGGGGGTCCCATAAACATTCAAGTGGTGTAACTTCACCAAACATTGCATAAAAAACTGTCCAAAATCTTCTCCAGCAGGTCTGCTGTCCATTGTCGACTTTCTTTAAATTCCCTTTTTTTTAAAGGGACTGTAAGATATTTATTTTAACAATCAAGCTTTTCACATTTCTCACAAATATATAAATATAAAACAGCAGTTAAACATTTACAAAATCTATAACAGCTAAAAAAAATAGGCTCCATCTAAAAAAACAATGTAACCCGAAACAATATAATCTGAAAAAGAACAGTGAAAGACTGTACAAAAAAACACGTGGTTTCTTAATGCTTTAACAAAGGTTTGTTTAATAAGATACCTTTTCAACTGGTCAAAACAACAAACCGGTGAGACTCGTGACACAATTATGGAGATTCAGCATCACTCATTGTAATTAAAATGCAACTGCATTTTAGACCCTTAAAGGAAAGAATTTAAAATGGAAAACATTTAGCGGTCACTACAGTGGACAGCTATTAAAAAAGCATTTTCTTGAGTTTTCATAGGTTTTGATGGCAATATGGCCAATGGTCAGTCAGAAATACCAAGTTGCTCCGAAATATCCACCCATTCCTTCTATCTTAGAAGACTCTTGTAGGTAAAAAATCTGCATCAAGCAATATCTAATGAGTCATTTCATAGTCAAATTTTCCAAGTTTTGATTTTAGATTGGGAGAATATTCTGATTAATCATCTGTCCACTATAGTGGACCTCGTGCATAAATATATTTCAGCTACAGTTCATACTTATACTGTGAATGTTGTTTTTGAAAATACTTAATCTGCAGTAACTTTTTTCGGCTGTAAATAAATGTATTTGTATTATTAGAATGTAATTTTCATTGACATCAAAAAAGTAATGTGATTACACAATGTATGTGAATTGTAATGCATTACTTTACTTGTTAGATCAAAAAGTAATCTATTTACGTAATGCATGTTACTTGTAATGCGTTACCCCCAACACTGCTCATTTCAGATGAGATTGAAAAAACCTTAATCGCTAGGTTTTCTCAGAGGAGGGCTTGCCTTTGCAATATTTCACATTTATATATATTTTTTATATATATTTTATAGTTTTCACATGATTTGATATAATTTTATTGATTGGTTTGTTAAATACACACAGTATATCTGTTTGATTATTGTATGATTATATATGTTTAATACAGTATCTCTTCAGTTTAAACCATAAACGCATGCTGTCCACTCAAGTGGACATCTGAAAATCTCTTTGAAAAATGTGTAAAAAAAGAAAAAAAGAAAATCAAATCTTGTTTTTCATGCCCTAAGAGCAATAAAAACCCATAGGAAAAAGGTTATCATAATTCATGCATGAAAGGGTTAAAATAAAATCACAGACCATGCTGGTTGAAATATAAATATTGAATACATTCATGTTTCTGTGCTGGTAACAAAAACGAAAATACAAAAGCAAAATTGCAAAAATAAACTAAACTACAACTTAAAAATTACCATGTTTTATTTTAGATTTTAGTTTTTTTAGTATATAAAATTGTATCAAAAGATTTGCAATATATTATGCAGTTCAAAGTTATACAGAAAAAATTAACACTGAAAGCTAAAACTATTGTAAAAAAACAAAAAAACACTCGTAAATCGCTAGTAAAACTTTCACAATTAATTACAAAGAAATGTCAAATAGAGTTAAACTTGAAATTTTTAAAAGTAGAAAGTTTCGAATGGTATTTTCTTTTAAAATCTTTACTTTTACAGTGTGTCGCACGCAGAGCGACACCTAAACTGAAACGACTGATTGAAAATAAAACAGAAATAACACTGACTATAACACATCCACTAGTCTTGTATAATCTGCATCGAATGCAGGACATTCTTACTGTTGAGTGAAAGTGCGTCAACAAACCTAAACAATCCAACAGTGACTGATGTGACAGACGCTTGTGGTTTAGTATCCGGTATTCGGTGGCTGCATGTAAGGAAGGATTGTAGGCCGGCTGATTGAATGTCTCTGGGGGCGGATAAGCACTTACCGTGCTGGGCAGGGGGCATCATGGGATACGTGGCCTGACTTCCGTCATATGGAGCCTGAACACTGGGATATCCAGGGCTTGCTGGAAATGCAAAAAGACACAAATTATTTTCAAGCAAAATATCAGTACATGGTCTCAATCTGTCCAGTACTAGGTAGGGGTTGCACGACTACTGATTTCTTCTAGTTACTAGTTGCAAAACAATAGTTACTTGAGTACCTGTGGTTTATGTTACAGTTTAAAAAAAGACAAAAAAAGACAAAAAAATAACAGTATGTGTCAACAAGTGTTTATTAATTGACAGCCCAACAATTATGTCTTGTATTGTAAAAAGATGGCACACCTGATTTGCACTTACGGTCTTGTGGACTTCACAAGTGTTCAACACTAGACCGCCACAAGTGTTCATTTTTACAGTTAGCCTAAGGGTATTCTACATCATTCCATACTATCTTCTTCCACTTATCCGGGGCCGGGTTGCAGAGATGCCCAGACTTCCCTCTCCCTAGACACTTCCTCCAGCTCTTCCGGGGGAACACCGAGGCGTTCCCAGGCCAGCCGGGAGACATATGGCTCGTTTCCACTGAGCGGTACGGTTTTTAGGTACCCTTCCATTGGGGTACCTAGCACAGTGGTACGGTACTAAAAGGTGGAGCTAGACTCACTGCAGGACGTTGATTGGTTGACAGAGAATCGTCACTTGCGCGTGCTACAAGGGGAATGATAACATAAGAAGCGCCATTTTTTAATATACAGTTTAATATAATACTACTGTTACTGTGTCACAAAATGTAATTTTAAGAGTTTTTCAGGCGAGAATGTAGTTGTTTAAAGCTCAAATCTGTGGTTTATTTATAAAGATGATTTTTTTTTCCCTGGTTGTGAGATCCATGCAATCAGCGGGCGCTCGGCGCTCATGTTTCCCGGCTGGATGAGCCTTTCCTCGGCTAGTTCTTCTGACGTTCGCCGCTGACTCCGACGGTAGTGGTTAAACATGAGATATAATTCGTCTTGTGTAGACCTAACGGGCGATCTTTGGTCTTGTGAATATATAATTCGTTCCCTGTCAATCATTTTGGCTGAGGGCTAAGTTCAGTTTCATATTATAGGCTATTTGTATTTAACTTTACTGTTGTAATGTTAGACTAGAGCGCTGCATTTGGATATTTGACTGAATTGTTTGCTTTATTTCTTATTGTATAGCTTCTTGTACCTTTTACTTAAACTTTTATATTGGCTATTATTGATAAAACTGAAATTTTACAAAAAGAAATATGGTTTCTTGTCATTTTTTTATTACAAGATTATCACTGATGTTTATTGCAACATTTGTACAAATGCATATATTGCCTGGAATATGTGTATTTTTTTTTTTTTTTACGAAAAGAGGTAACGTTAGGGTTGTGTTTTAAATTTTGTTTTGTTATAAATAGAATAACGTATAACGTCCAGTGAATAATCAATATGCGTTGCGCATGAACCACATTTGTGTCCCTATAATGTTTAATTTATTTAAATGAAAACAAAAAGAGGCAGAGTGGTGTTTTATAACATATTTCGTTTTATTGTTGCTTAAAATGTACATACAGAGTAACAGAAATAACCGGAGTATCAGAGCGAGCTGAGTGACGCTTTTAAGAACGCGCTGTACCATTTGCATGTAGGAGTCGCACATGGCAAGTACAAACTTTGCGTACTTGATATTGAGAAAAGCCTAATGTCGGCGCTTGTCTTCTTGTGACAAACATGTCGAGGAGCAAGAACAAGATCTGCTGTATGTCATCCATTGTAGTTTACTATGTTCTTCTTCGCGCGAAAATGACGTTGATTGAAACACCACGCCTATCAAGTTCCACTGTTGGCAGTGGAAACGCTAGCCAGATCATGGTAAACAGACCCGAACCGTACCATACTGTCCCGTACCGTACTGTACTGCTCAGTGGAAACGAGCCAATAGTCTCTCCAGCGTGTCCTAGGTCTTCCCCGGGGTCTCCTCCCAGTGGGACGCGCCCGGAACACCTTCCCGGGAAGGCGTCCAGGAGGCATCCGGAACAGATGCCCGAGCCACCTCAGCTGACCCCTCTCGATGTGGAGGAGCAGCGGCTCTACTCTGAGCTCCTCCCGAGTGACCGAGCTTCTCACCCTGTCTCTAAGGGATCGCCCAGCCACCCTGTGGAGAAAGCTCATTTCGGCCACCTGTATCCGGGATCTTGTCCTTTCGGTCATGACCCAAAACTCATGACCATAGGTGAGAGTAGGAACGTAGATTGACCGGTAAATCGAGAGCTTCGCCTTGCGGCTCAGCTCTTTCTTCACCACGACAGACCGGTACATCGACCACATTACTGCAGAAGCTGCACCGATCCTTCTGTCAATCTCTCGTTCCATCCTTCCCTCACTCGTGAACAAAACCCCAAGATACTTAAACTCCTCCACTTGAGGCAGGAACTCTCCACCAACCTGAAGTGGGCAAGCCACCCTTTTCCGACTGAGGACCATGGCCTCGGATTTGGAGGTGCTGATTCTCATCCCAGCCGCTTCATACTCGGCTGCAAACCGTCCCAGTGCATGCTGAAGGTCCTGGTCTGATGGGGCCAACACGACAACATCATCCGCAAAGAGCAGAGACGAAATCATGTTGTCACCAAACCTGACACCCTCCGGCCCCTGGCTGCGCCTAGAAATTCTGTCCATAAAAATTATTAACAGAACCGGTGACAAAGGGCAGCCCTGCCGGAGTCCAACATGCACCGGGAACAAGTCTGACTTATTGCCGGCAATGCGAACCAAGCTCCTGCTTCGGTCGTACAGGGACCGGAGAGCCCTTAGCAAAGGACCCCGGACCCCAAACTCCTGGAGCACCCTCCACAGGCCGCCGCGAGGGACACAGTCAAATGCCTTCTCCAAATCCACAAAGCACATGTGGACTGGTTGGGCAAACTCCCATGAACCCTCCAGCACCCTGTAGAGAGTATAGAGCTGGTCCAGTGTTCTACGGCCTGGATGAAAACCACACTGTTCCTCCTGAATCCGAGGTTCTACTATCGGCCGTATTCTCCTCTCCAGTACCCTGGCATAGACTTTCCCAGGGAGGCTGAGAAGTGTGATCCCCCTGTAGTTGGAACACACCCTCCGGTCCCCTTTCTTAAAAAGAGTGACCACCACCCCGGTCTGCCATCCCAGAGGCACTGTCCCCGACCGCCACGCGATGCTGCAGAGGCGTGTCAGCCAAGACAGCCCCACAACATCCAGAGACTTGAGGTATTCAGGGCGGATCTCATCCACCCCCGGTGCCTTGCCACCGAGGAGTTTCTTAACTACCTCCATGACTTCAGCTTGGCTGATGGACGAGTCCACCTCTGAGCCCCCAGCCTCTGCTTCCTCAATGGAAGACGTGACGGCGGGATTGAGGAGATCCTGGAAGTATTCCTTCCACCGTCCAACAACATCCCCAGTTGAGGTCAACAGCTCCCCACCTCTACTGTAGACAGTGTTGGTAGGGCACTGCTTCCCCCTTCTGAGGCGCCGGACGGTTTGCCAGAATCTCTTCGAGGCCAGCCGATAGTCCTTCTTCATGGCCTCACCGAACTCCTCCCAGGCCCGAGTTTTTGCCTCCACAACCACCCGGGCTGCAGTTCGCTTGGCCTGCCGGTACCCGTCAGCTGCCTCAGGAGTCCCACAAGCCAACCAGGCCCAATAGGACTCCTTCTTCAGCTTGACGGCATCCCTTACTTCCGGTGTCCACCACCGGGTTCGGGGATTGCCGCCTCGACAGGCACCGGAGACCTTACGGCCACAGCTCCGAGCGGCCGCTTCGACAATGGAGGTGGAGAACATGGTCCACTCGGACTGAATATCTCCAGACTCCATCGGGATCCGGTCGAAGCTCCGCCGGAGGTGGGAGTTGAAGATCTCTCTGACAGGAGACTCAGCCAAACGTTCCCAGCAGACCCTCACAGTACGCTTGGGTCTGCCGAGTCTGTCCAGCCTCCTCCCCCGCCATCGGATCCAACTCACCACCAGCTGGTGATTAGTTGACAGCTCCGCCCCTCTCTTTACCCGAGTGTCCAAGACATACGGCCGCAGGTCAGATGAAACGACCACAAAGTCGATCATCGACCTACATTCTACATAATTTGCATCCTCATATACAGTGCATCCGGAAAGTGCTTCACCTTTTCCTAATTTTGTTATGTTACAGCCTTATTCCAAAATTAATTAAATTCCTTATTTTCCTCAAAATTCTACAAACACTACCCCATAATGACAACGTGAAAGAAGTTTGTTTGAAATCTTTGCAAATTTATTTAAAAAAAAAAAAAAAACTTATGTACATAAGTATTCATGGCCTTTGCTCAATACTCTGTTGAAGCACCTTTGGCACCAATTACAGCCTCAAGTCTTTTTGAATATGATGCTACAAGCTTAGCACACCTATTTTTGGGCAGTTTCTCCAATTCTTCTTTGCAGAATCTCTCAAATCAGGTTGGATGGGGAGCGTCGGTACACGGCCATTTTCAGATCTCTCCAGAGACGTTCAATCGGGTTCAAGTCTGAGCTCTGGCTGGGCCACTCAAGGACATTCACAGAGTTGTCCCATAGCCACTCCTTTGTTATCTTGGCTGTGTGCTTAGGGTCGTTGTCCTATTGGAAGATGAACCTTCGCCCCAGTCTGAGGTCCAGAGCGCTCTCAAGCAGGTTTTCATCAAGGATGTCTCTGTACATTGCTGCATTCATCTTTCCCTCGATCCTGACTAGTCTCCCAGTTCCAGCCGCTGAAAAACATCCCCACAGCATGATGCTGCCACCACCATGCTTCACTGTAGGGATGGTATTGGCCAGGTGATGAGCGATGCCTGGTTTCCTCCAGACATGACGCTTTCGATTCAGGTCAAAGAGTTTAATCTTTGTTTCTCATGGTCTGAGAGTCCTTCAGGAGGGCTGTCATGTGCCTTTTACTGAGGAGTGTCTTCCATCTGGCCACTCTACCATACAGGCCTGACTGGTGGAGTGAGAGATGGTTGTTCTTCTGGAAGGTTCTCCTCTGTCCCCTGAGAAAGGCTGGAGCTCTGTCAGAGTGAACATCTGGTTCTTGGTCACCTCCCCGACTAAGGCCCTTCTCCCCCGATTGCTCAGTTTGGCTGGGCGGCCAACTCTAAGAAGAATCGAACTCAAACTCGAACTTCTTCCATTTACGGATGATGGAGGCCACTGTGCTCATTGGGACCTTCAATGCTTCAGAAACTTTTATGTACCCTTCCCCAGATCTGTGCCGATATCTGTGTCGATATAATCCTGTCTCGGAGGTCTACAGACAATTCCTTGGACTGCATGGCTTGGTTTGTGCTCTGACATGCACTTCTTCTTCTTTGTTGATGTTTAACGGCGGTTGGCATCCAACATTAATGGTGCATTTCCGCCACCTACTGTACTGGAGTGTGGGCCGGAGATAAATAACTAAACCACCAAAAAAATTTAAATAAATTCCCATTAGAAGAAATAACTTCTAATAATAATAATAATAATAATAGTTAAATCCTTTCTGCCAATCTTGTTTCCTTTAAAAATCGAAATAACCGTGTACTCATATCATTTAATGGTTTCCCCAGCAATTATTTAAGTGAATTTCCTTGTCCCCCTAACCTTCTTATGCCCTCTCTCATCTTTATTCTTTCCTTCTCATATTTCTGACACTCAAAAATCACATGTTCCACAGATTCAGTACTATCACAAAATTCACACCTATCTGATATGAGCTTACCCATAATATGTAAATACTTATTTAACCCACAGTGTCCTATTCTCAAGTCACCTTTACATGGCGCTTTACACAGATTGTTTAAAAGCAGCGTTACAATGATAAATAAATGATGCATTTCGGCTGTTGTTCAGCTGAAGTCAGTTTAGTGTTGATGTAAAGATCATCAATTATTAAATTAGTTCATTTCATCTGTAAAGCAGCTCTGCAAAAAATGATGTCATCGTCCAGCTCAGTTCAGTTCTCATACAGCAGCGTCAGTTGTCAGATCAATTGTTGAATATACAGTGAGGAAAATAAGTATTTGAACACCCAGCTATTTTGCAAGTTCTCCCACTTGGAAATCATGGAGGGGTCTGAAATTGTCATCGTAGGTGCATGTCCACTGTGAGAGACATAATCTAAAAAACAAATTCCAGAAATCACAATATATGATTTTTTAACTATTTATTTGCATGATACAGCTGCAAATAAGTATTTGAACACCTGTCTATCAGCTAGAATTCTGACCCTCAAAGACCTGTTAGTCTGCCTTTAAAATGTCCACCTCCACTCCATTTATTATCCTAAATTAGATGCACCTGTTTGAGGTCGTTAGCTGCATAAAGACACCTGTCCACCCCATACAATCAGTAAGAATCCAACTACTAACATGGCCAAGACCAAAGAGCTGTCCAAAGACACTAGAGACAAAATTGTACACCTCCACAAGGCTGGAAAGGGCTACAGGGAAATTGCCAAGCAGCTTGGTGAAAAAAGGTCCACTGTTGGAGCAATCATTAGAAAATGGAAGAAGCTAAACATGACTGTCAATCTCCCTCGGACTGGGGCTCCATGCAAGATCTCACCTCGTGGGGTCTCAATGATCCTAAGAAAGGTGAGAAATCAGCCCAGAACTACACGGGAGGAGCTGGTCAATGACCTGAAAAGAGCTGGGACCACCGTTTCCAAGGTTACTGTTGGTAATACACTAAGACGTCATGGTTTGAAATCATGCATGGCACGGAAGGTTCCCCTGCTTAAACCAGCACATGTCAAGGCCCGTCTTAAGTTTGCCAATGACCATTTGGATGATCCAGAGGAGTCATGGGAGAAAGTCATGTGGTCAGATGAGACCAAAATAGAACTTTTTGGTCATAATTCCACTAAACGTGTTTGGAGGAAGAAGAATGATGAGTACCATCCCAAGAACACCATCCCTACTGTGAAGCATGGGGGTGGTAGCATCATGCTTTGGGGGTGTTTTTCTGCACATGGGACAGGGCGACTGCACTGTATTAAGGAGAGGATGACCGGGGCCATGTATTGTGAGATTTTGGGGAACAACCTCCTTCCCTCAGTTAGAGCATTGAAGATGGGTCGAGGCTGGGTCTTCCAACATGACAATGACCCGAAGCACACAGCCAGGATAACCAAGGAGTGGCTCTGTAAGAAGCATATCAAGGTTCTGGCGTGGCCTAGCCAGTCTCCAGACCTAAACCCAATAGAGAATCTTTGGAGGGAGCTCAAACTCCGTGTTTCTCAGCAACAGCCCAGAAACCTGACTGATCTACAGAAGATCTGTGTGGAGGAGTGGGCCAAACCTGCAAACCTGGTGAAAAACTACAGGAAACGTTTGACCTCTGTAATTGCAAACAAAGGCTACTGTACCAAATATTAACATTGATTTTCTCAGGTGTTCAAATACTTATTTGCAGCTGTATCATACAAATAAATAGTTAAAAAATCATACATTGTGATTTCTGGATTTTTTTTTTTAGATTATGTCTCTCACAGTGGACATGCACCTACAATGACAATTTCAGACCCCTCCATGATTTCTAAGTGGGAGAACTTGCAAAATAGCAGGGTGTTCAAATACTTATTTTCCTCACTGTAAGTGTATGCTATGCTGACCCTCCTCCCAAACAGTGCGATTGCTTGCAAATTGTAGTCCATTAGATTCCAAATTACATGACAAAAAATTTAGTTAGTAAGGTAATCCATTCCATTACATATTTTAGGTGATATAATTAGATTACTTTTTACCTCATTTATCACATTGAATAGGATAATATATAGGATTGAATAATTTAATAGGATAATATTGTACCATATTGATATATTGATTTATAACGTAATATAACCTATAATTACAAATACTTCTTTTTTATTGGAATCTGATTACATAATTAGTTACTGATGCCAAACTTTAAAACTTAAGTTACAGAAGAAGAGATCTCACTACTTCTTTTACATCACAGCTTTAATTAGTTGCCTTAATTCTTAAAGTAATCCAGTTAATATGCATCTTTTCTTCTCAAGCCTGCTGAATCTGCTGAGTGACCCAATGAGAATTTCATTGTCTGATGATCATGCCTTCATTGCGAAATTTCCATAACGTTGCATCCTTATGGGCATTTCATAATTTTGGACTTTTCAGAGTTTGTTAAAACTCTTTTTTTGGCCCTGCATTTAGAATAAACTGTCTAATAAGCTGAATATAAAGTGTTTTTCACTGTAAGCCACACATCCCTCGTCAAAATACTATTAAGAATTATTAAGATAGATGATTTGGAATTGGTAAAATGTGCTTGGTAAAACAAATAGGCCTATGATCAGAATATAAACTATCCTAACAATTGTGCAAGCACTGTACAGAATATAGGTTACATTTTATTAATAGTTAGATAAAAGTCTATACACTAAACACACTTTTTGTGTTAATCGCAGTTCATGAAGGTGCACAGGGACAGGTTCATGAATGAATCATTCTTTCACTCTAATTTCTTTTTTCAGTGAACCTATTCACAAATAGCAATGATCAGGCTGGTTTGAAACGCCAAACGTCTCACAGTGAAAGCAGACAAGAGTAGGCGGCTGCAGTCAGTGGAGGAGTGAAAGTGCAGTCAAGATGGACATTCTCACTTCTTGTAGTGAATCAGCCACCTACGACACCAAAGCACGGATCACACTTGCTAATACATTTCAATGATGTTGCTTTTATATAAAAGTTAATATGATGAACAAGACCCACTTTGATTTCCCCCACTGATGATTGAAGAAGCCCGGCATATGTCACTAAAGAGATTGACATTTTGAGTGAACATTATGAGGTAAAACATTTTTTTTTAAGTGAAACACTCAAATTTTTTTTAAAAAGTCACTCAACTTAACTTTTTGAGTTATGTTTTTGCTTTGATTTAAGTTGTATGTACTTAGAATATTAAGGATTTCATATGAGGGCTACATCACTGCAGTCGCACGTAACCGGCTCCATCACATCATCCACAACTGCAAGGATTCCATCTGTCATGCCACTCTTTGTCAGGCTGGAAGAGTGGAGGAAAAGAGGAGGGATCAGTTGCAGGAATAACTGATTTATTGAATATCAAAAGGCACACAAAAACAGGAACACAAGAAGGAATAATATACTCAATATATATTTAGTATAATTGGAAATATTCAGCATCATATTCAAAACATAAAATAAAAAAAATCTTGCTACTTATCTGTAAAAATAAGGTTAAAAGTATATACATAGAATTAAAAAATATTCCTTTTTTATCTCACCAGTAGGGGGTCCCATAAACATTCAAGTGGTGTAACTTCACCAAACATTGCATAAAAGTCCAAAATCTTTGCAAAAACCATTGCAAAAAAGTCCAAAATCTTTAGGTGTATTTTTCTCCAGCAGGTTTGCTGTCCATTGTCGACTTTGTTGAGTTTTACATTTTTTATGTTCTCCTGTAGACCTTTCTTTAGATTCCTTTTTTTTTAAAGAGACAGTAAGATATTTATTTTAACAATCAAACTATTCACATTTCTCACACATATAGAAATACATAAATATAAAACAGCAGTTAAACATTTACTAAATCTATAACAGTTTTAAAAAATAGGCTAACCCGAAATAACAGTTAAAAAAAAGGAACGGTGAAAGACCGTACAAAAAAAACATGTGGTTTCCTAATGCTTTAACAAAGGTTCCTTTAATAAAATACCCTTTCAACTGGTCAAAAAAAGTCGATGAGACTCATGACAAAATTATGGAAATTCAGCATCACTCATTGTTATTCAAATGCAACTGCATTTTAGACCCTCAAAGGAAGAACTCAAAATGGAAAACATTGACAAAACAGATCCTGCTGGCTGAAATGTAAAAATTGAAGCCATTCATGTTTCTGTGAGCGTTGTGCTGTTAACAAAAACGAAAATACAAAAGCAAAATTGCAAAAATAAACTAAACTACAACTTAAAGCTACAATGTGTAGGATTTACTCCCATCTAGCGGTGAAATGGTATATGACTACCAACTGAATATTAATTTCAAGCTTCCCCGGGCACCGCCATTGGCTAGCGGACCCCCACCTGCTGTTAGCATCCCATTGACTCCCATTCATTTTGGCGTCACTTTGACAGCGAATAACTTTACATCTGAGGCGTTTAAAGACTCCATTTCTCCATTATTTATTTCTAAAGAAACACGAAAATGTATAAAAGGCTCCATTACCTTGTATCTTACGTTATGGCCCCGTAGAAGCAGTTTTTGTAAAAAATAGGCTAACAATTGCGTCATAACCACGCGACTCTCTGTCGCACAGTACATAAATTACCGTATGGACAGGAGGAGAAGCTCGCGGGCAATCGGGGGGACGTGGAGGCAAAATGACAAAATAATTAATCAGAATACCTACTAAAAGTTTCTCCTGCTCCTAGCTCATGGACATATATTATATACTGTCTATGGTTTTAACTCCTACGGTGGCCAAGATTAACATGGCTTCCAGTTCGACTTCCCATGAGTGTTCCTTCAAGTGATGATTACTTTAAAAACTTACAAATTGCATTTAGTTATTTAGTCAGTTAACATGTTATGGCCTCTACCACAATATTTATTGTAAAAAATATTTAAATGCAAAAGAAAAGGTATGAGAGACGCTTGAATTTCCAGGTATGTCCCTCTTTGGCTAATGTATTTTAGCAACATGGCTGCCGCTGTGGTATAGTATCCTGTAACCATATCATATATAAACGCTAGATATCTTATGGCGCAGTCACTTACGGCATCACCGTTCGGCCATCTTGTCACAGTGAAGCTGTGCATTAAGGTGAATGATCAGCATGCACACAAATCCTCTTATCTCGCTGAAATCTTGACGGATTTACAAACGGTTTGGTTTCTTGCAAACGTTATTAACGTGGCTATAATTCCGAATGCTTGAACATGTATGTTATAATTATTCATATGTATGCACTGTATGTATGCAGTGTCATAACTACATCTCTGACGTTTATAACAAACCAAACCGTTTGAAAATCGGTAGCAAATTGAGCAAGTTATGGTTATTTAAAAGTACATGCACCATTAAACGAGTGAGCGAGCACACTGTGGCAAGATGGCCGCCACGTGCGGACGTCGACCTCCATTGGCCAGCAGCGAGCACGAGACATCTAGCCTTTATATATGATATCTATGCCTGTAACCCTATAGTGATGGGTCCGGGCTGAGGACCCAATTAGTATGCCAGTAGTATGCCTGATCTAAATCTGTTTGGTAAGGCGGTATCAGTGCAGTATAAGCTCAGGAAAAGCTCATAGCACGATCATCGGATAACGTTAGCTGTATGCTATGCTATTATCTAAGCTAACTAAAAAACACTACCAAGAGAAATGTTTAATTTCACAATCTATAGCTTCGGTTAAATACTAGTATATGAAATGTATAATTTAAAATACATTAAATACATTAATGATTCATTATAACGTAGTACAAACGTCTTCTATAATAAAGTGATTTTGTATGATTTGTAACCAGGCACTAAAGCGATTACCCATAAAACGTGCTTTGAACCAATCGGATTGCTTGGGTCCTCAGCCCGGACCCATCACTATAGGGTTACAGGATACTATACCACACCGCCATTCGAGTGACTCACTCGTATGTATTATAAATGGCAGATTCTACGCTTACGAGAATACTTTATTAGTTGATTGAAGTAGCCTAATTACTTTTGCACATATACTTTTGAAAGAACAAAGTGTTTTTTGCTAAGAATCGATTAAAAAAGTTACAGATTGTAGCTTTAAAAATTACCACGTTTTATTTCAGATTTTCGTTTTTTAGTATATCACATTGTATCAACAAAATGGTATTTTCTTTTAAAATTTACTCCAATAATCTTTGTTTTATGTACAGCTTAATAAAAAATCTTTACTTTTACAGTGTGTCGCAGAGTGAAACCTAAACTGAAAGGACTGATTGAAAATAAAACAGAAATAACTCTGACTATAACACATCCACTAGTCTTATATAATCTGCATCGTATCCGGGGCATTCTTACTGACGAGTTGTAATGGAAATTTTACATTTAGATGTGTTCTTTTACTTTTAGGTGTGTGCAACTTGTGTTAACGTTGAACATTTATTTTTACTCATAAGCATTTAAAGAAATATAATCATATAAGCTTGCAGGAACAAAATGTTCTGGGTAGCAAAGAGACTATGAGTATCAAAAAGTGACCTATTGTGTACTTCAAGTGTGAAAAGTATGTGCGCAGCTTTGATGAAAATAGAGATAAGCAAAATGTGTGAAAAAGCTGCAGCTAATAACAGGAAACTTTTGCAGACGTGATATTGTTCTGTCTATAGAATTTATGTTAGACAGAGATCTCGAACAAAGACGTGTTGCCTTTTAAGGTAAACCAAGGCGATCTTTTGAGACAGACCAGGATGTGTTAAGGGTATATAAGCTGGGCAAAAAGGAGAAGTCAGGGCCCTTCTCATATCAGACTCTGACTGATGTGTGAACAGCCAATTTTCTTGCAAGAAATAAAGATCTTTATAACATTTGAAATTTCCAGCTGTCTTCCAATTATTATTTAAAGTTGTGAAGTAATTTCCACGACAGAGTGCAAGCGCGTCAAACCTCCACAATCCAACAGTGACTGATGTGACAGACGCTTGTGGTTTAGTATCCGGTCTTCTGTGGCTGCATGTTATAGGCCAGCTGATCGGATGTCTCTGGGGGCGGATAAGCGATACCGGGCTGGGCAGGGGGCGGATAAGCACTACCGGGCTGGGCAGGGGGCATCATGGGGTACGTGGCCTGACTTCCTTCATATGGAGCCTGACCACTGGGATATCCAGGGCTTGCTGGAAATGCAAAAATACACTAATTATTTTCAAGGAAAATATCAGTACATGGTCTCAATCTGTCTAGTACTAGCTTAGGGGTTGCACAACTACTGGTTTCTCCTAGTCAAAACAATTGTTACTTAAGTACCTGTGGTAAAAAAAAGACAAAAACAAGTGCCAACAAGTGTTTATTAACTGAAACCCCAACAATTATGTCTGTCTTGTATTGTAAAAAGATGCCACACTTCATTTGCACTTACAGTCTTGTGGACTTACAATGGCCGCCACAAGTGCTACAAGTCCAGAAGACCGTAGGATGTCCCATTTGTCATTTTAGGTGCTTTTCAGAAGGGTGCTTGCGAACACCCCATTTGCTGCCGATATGCGTATGATATAAAAATATGTTCTGTATAGTATGAATATGTATGAATGTAATCTGGACGTACTACATTCGTCATGTTGTCATTATGCAGTCGTGGCCTAATGGTTAGAGAGTCAGACTTGTAACCTGAATGTTGCGAGTCTCAATACCAGCAGGAAATTACTGAAGTGCCTTTGAGCGAGGCACCTAACCCCCAATCACTCCCCCAATCGCTCCCCGGCTGCTCTGGGTATGTGTGTCCACAGTTTGCAGTGTGCGTGTGTGTGTTTACTACTCACTACTCCTAATGTGTGTGCACTAACTTGAATGGGTTAAATGGAGAGGACATATTCTGAGTATGGGTCTCATACTTCACATGTCACTTTCACTCACTTTATTATCATGTGATCTACCCTGCCATTCACAAATCCTCTCCCGTGGCCTCATGGGATAGTAAAGTGTCCATCGTATTCACACTTCAGAATCTCACTGGAAGTAGAAGGTCATCCGGGTACATTTTGCCTAGTACTGTGAATTCATACATACTCCTTTTGTTGAATACTGTTTTCCGCCTGCTATTAAAGTATGAGATTTCGGACACAGTAACTCTCTTTGAGCATTCGCTTTCATGGCTTGCAGGTTTGCTTTTAGTGAATAAAAACAGGTGCGTCGTTATGGTTATTGTCCGCTCAAGTACTCGATAGCTTCCGACAGCTGCAACTACTGTTTGAAGTATTCAACTACCCAACCAACCAGTGAATGCCATCTCTACTACACGGGTGTAAACTCAGTTCTATGCTGGGTGGACACCATGTCGTAATGAACATAAATAAAGCTCTGTATGCTTTCGATTCTCGCTGTATTTGGATGTCATACACCGATCGGTCTGCACAGCGCCACTTTAAGACAAACACACCCAGGAGGTACAGCGGCCACATGCTACAAGTCGTTGCTCTGAGAAAATGACCAGTTTACACGTTGTAATTACAAGTTCTACATGTACGTGAAGGCTTTTTATAGTTCAGAATCAGTATGGTAATTATGACATGGCGTGACGTGAACGCACCTTTAGCTTCAACCCTTCTGGCTAATTTTGAAAACTACAGGTATGTGTGTGTTGGAGCAGGGTTGGAACTAAACTAAAACAAAGTAAGTTTTTCTCCCCTGCTCTAGTGCTAGGTCTTCTCACCTGCCATGTTATATGAGGGTGGGGGTCCTGGTGCGTATGGCTGTCCGTGATATGGTCCTGTCTGCATAGGCTGAGCGCCGTAGCCCGGTTGAGTCGGCACAGGCTGGTATGCTGGATACTGAACTGGCTGCATGACAGGCTGCTGCTGCTGCTGAATGCATTGTACTGTATTCACGACTGTGGTTACATGCGTTCTTTCTACCACAGCTGTGGGAAAAACAAGACTGAAATAAATATATAATTCTTATCATTTTACTACCAGTCTAAATAATTTAACATTGTAACATTCTATTGACACTAAAACACTTACTTGTGGGTTTTGTGCACATTTTATAGATACAGCAGCAGGGGCAGCGGCGGCAGATGAAGATCACAATGCATATGATCACAATCACCATTATTCCTGAAACAATGGCGGGGCTATCACTGCTTTGTTTGCTGGACTGACTATGACAAAACATGAAGCAACAAGCATTATAAATCTATAAAATCGTATTATTATTTTATTTTTGATCATTGATCAATGATCCTTTTGTTTATAGAAAAATGATTTATTTTCCTATGTATCTGCAGTTAGTTTGAAGACTGGACATTAAAATTCACTTCTACACTCTTAAAAATAAAGGTTCTTTATTGGCATCTATTGTTTCATGACGAACCCTTACATTCATGGAAACATTTCATTGCACAAACGTTTCTTTAGATCATTTTTCCCAGTGTGAAGAATATTTTTTTAAAAGTTCTTTTTAGAGCCGTTCACTGAAAGATTCTTGGGGGAGCCGGAAATGGTTCTTCTATGACGTGGTTGCAAAAATCCTCTTTTGGAAAGGTTATTATTAAGATTGTAGGGGCAGATTTTGAGTACCCTAAGATTTTGATTAACATTTGCAGCATTAATAATTAAGATGCTTGCATATTGTAGTAGGTAGTAAATAAAAAGTATCTGTTCATTCACTCTCATGTTGCTTGAAATGCGTATGACTCTTATCTTGTGTAACACAAAATTAGTTATTGTCAAAATATAAAAGCTGCTCTTTTCCATATAATAAAAACACATGGTGTTACTGCACAGGGCTGCATTTCCCAAAAGAATCGTAGGCCTGAGTAGATTGTAGAACAATTGCCACCAATGGGGTCTAAGATCAACTTAGCTCATGATACTTTTGAGAATCAAAGCCCTGGATAGTTGCATTGTGCTTGGATTATTAAAAATCTACAATATCAAATTTGCAAACTTAGCCACTAGACTGGCACAAATATATATAACATCTGTTTATATAACAAACAGTTTTTCTTTGGTCCTGCCTTTTCTTGCTCAAGACCCCTCTTGAAAATAAATAAATAAGTAAATCCCCTCAACAAATTTTTTTAATGTTGCATCCTGTTCCTTGCCTAATTTTTCTTTCAATTGACTCATTTTTTTCAATTCAATTGAAAGCTTTCGCATGCAGCCAAAAACCTTTCATTCTTTGTTCTTTAAATATCAAGCAAAGCATTTTCCCACCTTGCACTACACAAAGTGGCTGTTAAAATTGTAACGTGTCAATCTGGGGGATACATCTTGCAAACTGGAGTTTAGTAAAAACGACCACATCCTCTGTAGGAAACGATGGGTGGAGCCACACACGGAGAGACAAAACCGGATTACAAAAGTAACATACATCGCAAAAACATTACAAAAAAAGTACATTTAATTAGGTTGCAGGTTTGAGATTAACCTCAGCAATTAGATACACACCAAATATTTCAGAAAAAATCAATATGGACTTGATGCAATGAGTTATCACTAGTTAACAGTTACAGATCATGAGGGAGAAATTAAAGCAATAGCTGACCCAAAAAATTTAAAGGATGTTTTTATTTTATTTTAAAGACTTCAAAATTTCTCTCCTTTTGTGGAAAAGGACTTTTGGGTCTAAAAGACATTTGAATTAAGACAGAATCGAATTAAAATGTCTTACACTTTGCACTTGTCTTGATCGGTTAACTTCGAATAAGTACTGGAGCAGCAGTATCTGTTATTACAGGTCCCACAGCAGTGCTCCCCATACTGGCATTTTATAAAGGGCTTGTACTCGTTACTGCTGGTGGTGTAGCTTCTACAGTCATCTCCAAAACCTTAAAGAACAGGGGAAATGTGACACATTTTATACAAAACAAACAACCGATAAATTCTAAAGTATCATATATTTATTTATTTATTGTCTGTAAACCGCCCAAAAACAAGTTTAAAGTGTTTCTTTAGATTTTTATAACAGCCCGTAGGCTATACTTACCGACTGTGAATAAACCCGCAGATAGGAGCAGAAAAACTGCAACGATAGAGGCCATAGCTCTTCTTCTGATGAAGCCTGCAGCACCAAATCCAACTGAGGCTCGTGAATAATGAAGTAGGTGCGTGTAAGGAACTGACAACTTCATCAAATGCAACGGTAAAACAAAAGCGAAAGAAGAAAAAACTTGTGAAACTTTCCTGAATGTGTAAATCTGAAAACCACAAAGTAGGCTATTTTAATGAATCTCTTTTTTTCACATGTAAGAACAGAAATGTTATAGGAAAAAGGATTTGAATTAATACGTCTAATTTGGAGCGCCTTATGTCGATCCAGTGTCTGATTTGATACAGAGGAATGTTCAAAGAGGGTGTAAATATATTTTCCCATACGTGGAGATGTTATAATAACTTATTTAACATAGCCTAAATTAGTTTAGTTTTAGATGTATGCACTTTATTGACCATTAAACAAAAGGCCATAACATGATATGTGTCAAAACAATGGGTCTCATTCACTAATAATTGCGTGGATTATTTTGTATAAGCACAGGAGAAAAAATCTCCCCCTAATTCAGAGCACGTACGTAGCTACGCACATGTATTTCTTCTTAATCTCGTTCTAATGTTAGAGAATTTGGAGTAGCCTATTCTAAATAGCGGCCGCGTGCACAAGTTTTTGTTTCATTTGCATAAAACACGCCCAATCTCCATATAAGGGTTTTCTGCACAACCTTTCCTTTAAAGGGTAACTAAACCCTAAAACAACTTTTTTTTAGTTAATGATCTGTAAGACTGGGGCTTTATTAATGCTGTTCATTGATTCAAGTAATTTTTTTGACATTTGGGTATAAAGTGTCTTAATTCTATAATATATGGTGTAAAAAGGTCTGAGTGCTGCCCTCTTGAGGTTGAACAGTGGCTACTGCAGTTGAATTTTCCTATAGAGCTGGTAAGTCCCGCCCCTTCCGCTAACCCCACTGGACCTCTAGGTTGAAAAATCGTCAATGCAAGTGAATGTGAGAAAATAATTATTTTCTGGTCCCGTTTGAATTTTGCCATGAATGTGAACATATGTTGTCTGTGAATTTTTTATATATTTTTTTCGTGTAAAGACTGCTACAATTTAGCGGGTAGAAGTTTGATACGGTTAGACTTTGTGTGAGAGCACTTTGTGGACTACAACTCTTCGCTGCTTTCGATGCGTTTGATATACGTCACCACCACTAGCACACGGATCCCGTTATACATGGCTGTGTCTTTGGTACAAAACACACAGGCATCTCGATCTGTCTCCATAGATTATCACAGCATTAGCACCGTGATTTAACAAGTGGAGGGAAAATGTGTTATGGGGTGACGTCACATAGGCGACATGTAGTCTTTCTCGTTATGTCTTTTCCACAACTGCTAGCCAAAGAATCATACAATATACTGTCAAACTCGTAACATGAAAAATTATATAAAAAATTCACAGACAACATATGTTCACATTCATGGCACAACTCAAACGGGACCAGAAAATAATTATTTTCTCACATTCACTTGCATTGACGATTTTTCAACCTAGAGGTCCAGTGGGGTTAGCGGAAGGGGCGGGACTTACCAGCTCTATAGGAAGTTGTGGTGCTCTGTGACGTAAGAGAGTACTAGCTAACCACGCCCTTGCCTACAGAGAGACGCCGTCTCAGGTGCATGCCCCCCCTCCGCTGGGCTCTGCCCACTTTTCCAGCATTTTTCAAATATTGCCAGTCGGTGGAGTCAGGCTCTGACCAGGGATTTAGATATTACCCTTTAAAGCCGTTTGACACTCTCGTCAAACAATCGAAAGCTGTCGATTTGTTTGTGAAAACGTTCGTTTCATTTGTGTGTACACATGCTTAGTGTATGAGAGACCCACTTATTTAATTTTGGCAGAAAATGCCTTCCATAACTACTGAGTGCAAATTCTTAAGTTAAAATAAAGTGAAACAAACTAGTGGGCCGAATGTTTTGCTAACATCCCTAGGTTATAAAAAAAATATTTTTGAATGTTCTCTGAACTTTAAAGTGCCCCTATTATGGATTTTTGAAAATGACCTTTCATGTAGTGTGTAACATAGCTCAAAGTGAATGAAGACATCCTGCAAAGTTTTAAATCTGAAAGTGCAACGTATATAAAGTTATCGTCTTTCAAAAGTAAGAGTCGACTCTGAGTCAATGAAATGAATCGTTTTTCAAACAAGTCATAAGCTGTTTTGTTGTCAAGACGAAACTTTAGCATATTGCCCGCCCACTTATTGCACGCAGACACCAGGGAAAACCCTTTCAAACACTGCAGCTGATTCCTGTGGATACTGGTCAGCATCATGTGAAGGTAAAGCCAGTTTTTTTTTTCACTGCCCAAGGACAAGTACGTGAAGAATCAGTGGTTAAAATTCATCTTTACCATGATACCACAGCAGTATAATCCTAAACTTTTGCTGTGTTCCCTTTATTTTACTGAGACTTCTTCTCAAATCTCGGAGTTCAATGCAGGATTCGACACTATGGATTATCGCAGTGCCAGCTAAATAGGTCGAGAGAATATACCAACAAAGTCACGTGGCGTGACGTATGCTGAGCCCTGAAGAGTTATAAGCTACAGTAGCTCAGCATTCTGCCTCGGTACGCCTTTCTCACGCATTCCGAGTGACTGAGAACTCTGACGGTCGGTAAGAATGAAACAGAACACTAGTTACGTATGTAACTGTGGTTCTGTGAATTCTGGATGACAGTCTCTAACAGTAAACAAATTTCCAGAGAGAGAGCCATTGCGCGAACCGCGTCTCTGACAATCGTAGGAACAATTTTTGAGAATCTGGGAGGCCGCCGTCGAAACTGTAGAGTATATCCCCTGTTTAAGGTTGTCAACACCCAGGGGTCTGCTGTGTTGGACCTACAGTATTCCAGCTGTTCTATAGAAAAATGGTCGACCACCGTCCTGACTATCTCAGGCTTTATGTGCTATTTTTAGTGGTCCCGGGGGGACGCTAACGGGGTCCTTATGGAAACTGTCGATGAGGTGGGCGAAAAACTCTCGCATCTTCAGGAACACGAGGTCTTTGAGGGGGCTGTGACTGAGGTGTAGTGTGCCGACGGAAGCGTTGCTCCGGTGTGGCATAGTGATGTGGGGTCTGAACCGCTGGCATCCTAAAGGTAGGGTTGCACTGCATCTGTGTCAGTTGACGAGTGGCTTCAGACAGCTTTACCCACTTTTCCAACAGTTCCGGAACATTTGGACCAAAAAGATGCCCGGGGACAAATGGAAGATCTCTCAAGGTTTTCTTACAGTCCTCCGGTAGCCGTGCTTGGGCAAGCCACACTTGACGGCGGGCTGCCAGAAGCGTGGCTGTAAGACTACCCAGCTCGCAGGTCACATGGCATGTTGCCAACAGAGCAGTTTACAGAAATTGTGAAATAGAGGGATCCGCAATTGTAGGTTCCAGCGTACTGGTGGCGGCAAGAAGTAACTGGCAGATTGTATTTTCTGCATGAACAATGTAGGTAACAGACTCGTATGCCTTTTTAAGCAAGGAATCCGTACAACCGCATTGCGCACTTGGACATCGCACATTCCCTCGTAGAGCCTCATCAGGAGAAACCACCAAAGCTGCCATAGGCTGCACTATCTCCGGAGCGCGACCCAACCCGATAGAATCTGCTTCAGCCATAGATGCTAGCGTTTGAGCAATCTTTGAGCGCCGCTTAGGTGGGACAGAACCAGTGAGAGCATTTGAAAATTCAGCCATAAAAACCTTATATGGTGGCATGGCAAAAGAAGTTGCAGCTGTGGTCTGTCTGAAGAACACATTCGTTTGGGCAGATTGAACAGGTGACTCATCAAGTTCTAGATGAGCAACTGCCATTCGAAGCACAGCCAAAGTATCATCGGAGGCAGACTGGTCTTGTTCAGACGACTAAACTGACCCCCTATAGACCCCTCCGCTGCTGGGTAAGTGAAAACCGCCTGAAGTGATGGTTGTGCAGACACATCCATAGTATGATCGTAAAAAAAGGAATCTGAAGCACTAGTAGAAAGCACATCCAACTCAGAATGATGAGAAAAACAAGGGGAATCAAGAGACTCTTCCCCAGCTCCCTGAATCTGAACATTCTCATCCTCCTGTGTCAACTTCACAGATGTAGCAGATGTGACAGGCTGATGTGAGTGAAGCAGGCGTTTCAGCTCTGCCATCTCTGAAGAAAGCACCGACACCATCATAGAAAGTGAACTTCTCTTAACATGTGAATGTTCATCTCCTCGCGAAGTGGCCTTGTTAGCTGGGAGGGGAGCACCAGCTGCCGCCGACGGCCTGCGCTTCCAAGTGCGCGAAGGGGTTACATCTAACTGCCCAAATTTCACTGTTGAATTGGGGTCTAACTCGGCAAGACGGAGCCGTTGTTCCGACATAGGCAAAAGGCTGTAGTGCATGCACAGGTCCGTGAGAGCCTCTCGCAGATGTTGAACACCCAAACACGACGGGCAGATGTCATGACCGTGGTCAGGGAGAAGATTATTAGGGCACAGCTTATAAATCAGTGGAAAACCAGTGGCAATCAAGCTGTGAGCCATAGTTACTCGCTAATATCATCCTCGGATAGCACCGTAAGGTTAAGTTAAGCGGGATGAAAAAATAATAAAAATAAAAAGATTCCCTCGGGTGAACCGACAGGTAATGCCAACAAATATCTCACGAAAAAGAGAAAAAAAATTCTAAAAAGGCCGGCGGATTGAACCGAGGAACAAAAAGTATAACATGAATTTGAGTATAACACTCTGAATAAATGTCAACGGAGACTCATAGGCGCGGAAAACACATATACCACAGTTTTTATAGATTCGAGAAAACAAATAAGACTAACATGTCACCTTCAATATGATTGGTTCAATTGGTTCAAAAGCCCCAACCTTTTTCCTCTGTCAACGGCACAAGCAAACTCTGATCATGTGATGACTTAATTTGTCAATCACAAGATTCTAACAGACTGTTTAGTTTCATTTCCCCTTTCTGTATTTTTACACACATACTCAAACAGTCAAAGTCACATGTTTTCCATAGTTTCGTACAGTACATCCTGTTCAAATGTTAGATGTTAAATAAGGTTAGATGTTAAACATGGTTAGTTTAATATACAGTTTAAAATTTCGGTCCCACTTTATATTAAGTGGCTTTAAGTACTATGTACTTAGATGTACTTACATTGAAATTAATAATTTGATACAATGTACTTATTGTGTAACTACATGTTTTTACATTGTACTTACATTTTAAAAATTCCTGCATGTAATTACAGCTGTAATTAATTTATGTAATTACATTTGTAATTACACAGTTGACCCTTCCCTTACACCTTAAACCTACCCAATCCACCTCACCTGTCCCTAACTTTACCCGTATCACACCTCAATAGCAGCAAAAGTGTTTTACAATACAACATGAACACAATAAGTACATTGTACTTATTTTTTCATGTAAGTACATAGTACTTAACGCCACTTAATATAAAGTGGGACCAAAATTTCTATGACAGAAGATAATAGTTAATTGCAGCTAGCTTACGTGACCAACCAGTCAGCTAAGTTAGCTACCAGTCAGAAAAGTGTAAATTCAATACTGAGGTCATAGTTAAATTAGTTGTTGCACTACATTGTAGTCAATTTTTTTTTATTTTTTTTTTTTTATCATGCATGAGGTGGTCAGATTCAGAATATTAGAAATACATCTGGATATAAAGCAAATAAGTACAGCAGCACCCCCACAAATAAGACCTCAATGCTAAAACGTGTAAATGAATTTACACCTCTGACAGTATAAAAAATCCTGAACATTATAGAAAAGCAGAATTTATGGTTGAGCTCTGTAGGCCTATATATAGTACGGTATCATAATGCTATAAAAATATAAAATCCCGTATTTGCATAATGTTGGATAAGCAAAATAATCACTTCTTCTAATCACGCTTCTTCCGTGTTGTTGTTGTGTAAGACTAACAATTTGAATAACAATAGTGGTTTGTATATATATTTATTTATTTATTTATTTATTTTTCTCATTTCATTTTCTCATTTCTCTCCCTGTAGGAAGTCGAACGAGTTTCTTTGAAGACAGAACATTCAAGGAAAACTTACCTACCCTCTCCCTAGATATAATTAAATGTTTTGTTGAATGCAATTGGTTGCCTTGTATATTTTTTACTGTTGACCAAACTTCTTTCTTGACTTAAACTGAGCAGCTTTAATTGATATTCACTTGTTGTGCAGGTTTATGTGAATGTATTTAAACATAATATAACATAACATTAGGATGTTAATTATGACCATAGAATCACAAGAAAAATGTATACTGTAAATGTATATCTTATGGGAGCAGTCCCCATTCCCTCCAAAATAAACTTACACAAAAAATGTATTCAATTCAAAGGGCTTTATTGACATGAAAGTTTCAAGAAGTATGTGTGTGTGTGTGTGTGTGTGTGTGTAACTGGAGAGATGGTTACTGAGTGAAATAACTTCCTAAATACGATCCATAACTTTAACGTTAGCCTACTGTTAAAGGATTCATTTTAGTATGGCTAATGTACCCCTACATCCTTTCAAACCATTCAGTACAGTACATACAGTATATGTATTGTGTACATGTACTGAAATGAATCCCGTTAACAGTAACGTTAATGTTATAAACATTATTCCACTCAGTAACCATATCTCCAGTTTCATTTCAACTGACCTCTGTTAATGTTAATGCAGTCTCTCCATCATATATTTACAGACAATTCCTGTAAATTTATTCTACGTTATGGGAGCACCCAATTTCCCTCCAGAATTAAACACAAAAACGTATTAATGCTGTGTTTCTGCTACTCCCCAGAAAAAAAATGTTATTGCAAGCAATTTAAGTGTCAACGTAATAATCAATGTACATTATGCGCAATGTAATATTTACCAATAATTGCTGAAAATATAGCTGCTGTCTGGCAATGCAGATTTGTTTGGAACTATGTAGAGCTACATGGACAATGTGACGGCGTGACAACGCTCATATTTAACGGCTCTGGTTTGGTGTAGGAAGCATAGACAGTATATAAACTGGACACAGCGACCCCATTGGATTCAACGGAGACAAGTGAAGTCAATTAGAAGCACTCACTTCCTGATGGCTGAGCGTACTGCGCAGACTCAAACTGAGCTTGACGACGTGGATGTGACGTGAGCAACCCGTCTGTCTTCTAGTAGCTGTGCCTGTGCCGAGAGAAATCTGAATCATTCCCTTCCGAAACTTGCAGAGACGGAGAGTGTGAGTAGGAGCTGTCCATGAGCTAGGAGCAGGAGAAACTTTTGCTAAGTATTCTGATTAATTATTTTGTCATTTTGCCTCCACGTCCCCCCGATTGCCCGCAAGCTTCTCTTCCTGTCCATACGGTAATTTCTCTACTGTGCGACAGAGAGTCGCGTGGTCATGACGCAATCGTTAGCCTATTTTTACAAAAACTACTTCTACGGGGACATAACGTAAGATACAAGGTAATGGAGCCTTTTATACATTTTCGTGTTTCTAGTAGAAAGTAGAAAGTTTTGAATGACTTCAATAATCTTTGTTCTAAACTGAAAGGACTGATTGAAAATAAAACAGAAATAACTCTGACTAACACATCCACTAGTCTTATATAATCTGCATTGTATCCGGGGCATTCTTACTGACGAGTGAAAGTGCGTCAAGCCTCCACAATCCAACAGTGACTGATGTGACAGACGCTTGTGGTTTAGTATCCGGTATTCGGTGGCTGCATGTAGGCAGGATTGTAGGCTGGCTGATTGAATGTCTCTGGGGGCGGATAAGCACTACCGGGCTGGGCAGGGGGCATCATGGGATACATGGCCTGACTTCCGTCATATGGAGCCTGAACACTGGGATATCCAGGGCTTGCTGGAAATGCAAAAATACACTAATTATTTTCAAGGAAAATATCAGTACTATCAGTCTATCTAGTACTAGCCTAGCACTACTACCTATAATTTCTACTAGTTGCAAAACAATAGTTACTTGAGTAACTGTGGTTTATGCTACAGTTTTTAAAAAAGACACAAAAAAACAGTATGTGTCAACAAATGTTTATTAATTGACAGCCCAACAATTATGTCTTACTTGTATTGTAAAAAGTTGGCACACTTCATTTGCACTTACGGTCTTGTGGACTTCACAAGTGTTCAACACTAGACCGCCACAAGTGTTCATTTTTACAGTTAGCCTAAGGGGTATTAAACAACATTCGCATCCTCATATACAGTACATCTGGAAAGTATTCACAGTGCTTCAGTTTTTCTACATTTTGTTACAGCCTTACTCCAAAATGGACTAAATGGCCAGCGTTTGTGCTCTGACATGCACTGTTAACTGTGTGACCTTATATAGACAGATGTGTGCATTTCCAAATCATGACCAATCAACTGCATTTACCACAGGTGGACTCCAATCAAGTTAGTAGAAACATTTCAAGGATGCACCTTAGCTCAATTTTGAGTGTCATGGTAAAGGCTGTGAATACTTATGTACATGTCATTTTTTATTTTTAATACATTTTCAAAGATTTCCAACAAACTT
Source organism: Abramis brama (assembly GCF_963993115.1). Classification (NCBI taxonomy): domain Eukaryota; kingdom Metazoa; phylum Chordata; class Actinopteri; order Cypriniformes; family Leuciscidae; genus Abramis; species Abramis brama. The sequence continues at coordinate 26,498,151 of NC_139968.1, read as the reverse complement.
CTGTCACGTTGTCATTATATGTATTAGTACTACATTCGCCCATGTTGTCATAATGGCCTAATGGTTAGAGAGTCAGACATGTAACCTGAAGTTGCGGGTTCGAGTCTCAATACCAGCAAGAAATGACTGAGGTGCACTTGAGCAAGGCACCTAACCCCCAATCACTCCCCGGGTGCAACAGCAAAATGGCTGCCCACTGCTCCGGTGTGTGTGTCCACGGTTTGCAGTGTGTGTGTCTGTTCACTACTCACTCATGCAATCTCTAGTACAGTGGTTCCCAATTCCAGTCCTCGTGACCCACTGCTCTGCACATTTTGTATGTCTTTCTTATCTGACACACTCAGTTCAGTTCATGGAGTCTCTCCTAATGAGCTGATGATCTGGTTCAGGTGTGTTAAATAAGGGAGACATACAAAATGTGCAGAGCAGTGGGTCACGGGAACCACTGCTCTAGTACAGGGGTGCAAAACTCAGCTCTATGCTGTGTGCATGCCACATGTTAAGTCGTAGCTCTCGGAAAATGACCAGTTTACACATTGTAATTAGAAGTTCTACATGTACATGAAGGCTTTTTACAGTTGGCGTGAACGCACCTTTAGCTTCAACCCTATAATTAAACGCACCTGATTCAGCTGATCAAGCAGGCTTATTTGAAAACTACAGGTATGTGTGTGTTGGAGCAGGGTTGGAAGTTTTTCTCCCCTTCTCTAGGTCTTCTCACCGGCTATGTGGCATGGGGGTGGGGGTCCAGGTGCGTATGGCTGTCCCTGATATTGTCCCGTCTGCATAGGCTGAGCGCCGTAGCCCGGTTGGGTCGGCACAGGCTGGTATGCTGGATACTGAGCTGGCTGCATGACAGGCTGCTGCTGCTGCTGCTGAGTGCTTTGCGTATTCATGACTGTGGTTATATGTGCTCCTACCACAGCTGTGGGAATAAAACAGAGACATTTGTTTAATAATTCTTATCATTTTACTACCAGCCTAAACGTTATATTGACACTAAAACACTTACGTCTGGGTTTTCTGCACATTTTATACATAAAGCAGCAGGGGCAGCAGCAGCAGACGATGAACACAATGCATATGATCACCAATCCCATTATTCCTGAAACAATGATGAGGACTTCACTGTTTTGGCTGTTGGACAGATTATGAAAATATATGAAGCAACAAGCATTATAAACACTCTTTATCATGTTCTAGTATATTTAATCTATAAAATTGTGTTTATAATTATATTTCTTGATCATAATTTTATTAATTAGTTTTATTTATTTAAATGTTAATTGTTTATTATTTATTTTCCTATGGACTGGACATTTGAATTCACTTCTACACTCTTAAAAATAAAGATTCTTTATTGGTATCTATTGTTTAATGAAGAACCTTTACATTCATGGACAATTTTTTTTTTCAAAGGTTTTTTTTTAAGAACTGTTCACTGAAAGATTCTTTGGGGAGCCAAATGGTTCTTCTATGGCTTGGTTGCTGAAAATCCTCTTTCGGAGCTGTTATTATCAAGATTGTAGGATTATTTTGATTGCAACTTCTGAAATAAAACATTTGTAGCTCCATTACTGGGGTAAAAACTTGAAAAAGGTGGATGTTGCATCATGCTTCTTCTCTTTTGCCTCATTTGTCATTAAATTGACTCAATAAATGTGAACGCTACAGCTTTCACAACCAAAAACGTGAACTATTTATTCTTTGTTCTTTAATTATCAAGCAAAGCATTTTTCCACCTTGCACTACACAAAGTGGCTGTTGTTATGTTGTAACGTGTCAATCTGGGGGATGCATCTTGCAAACTGCAGTTTAGTAAAACGACCACAACCTCTGTAGGAAACAACGAGTGGAGCGACACACAGAGAGACAAAACCTCAAGTAACACACATCACAAAAACAATACAAAGGTAAATTTAGTGATAAGGTTTCAGGTTTGAGATTAACCTCAACCATTGGATTAAAACTACTAACATCACCATGATTTTACGCTTCACCGATGTATGACTAGTTAATCTTTTTAAACACTTTCAAAATTTCTCCTGTTTTGTGTAGGGGTGAATGTGGCACAACCTAACGCGGGGCTAGCTGTAACACACTTGTTTTAAATACCTCCACGCATGCCAGCATGACGAAACTTAGTGTATTTACTAGTTGCCATTTCAACACTATATAGAGAAAAAAATGTGCCAAAATTCAGAAATCTTTGGAAGATATCACTGAACATAACCTTCGTTGACCTTCGTTTAATCCGAGATGCAGGTAATGCTGCAGCTCTGATTTTATTGAATTTGAGTGCGGCTTTTGATACAATAATCTATAGACCATGTGATTCTCATAAAGCGGTTATCCCAATTGGTTGGAATACGTGGGACAGTTTTAACCCTTTAAGGGGCAAGCATAAATAAATTTGATGGAAAAATGATTAATTGCTATTTTTGTATGTATCTAGACTAAAATGACACAGTTCATGCATTTTTTCCAAAATATGACCTTTATTTTCCAAGTTACACTCTGTATCTCCCGAGATATATTGCCCATTTAGGGTAACATTTTGCAAAGTATTCTTTTTTATTATAGTTCATATGACAACTTTTAAAACATTTAATGAACAATTAATTAGCTACATTTTTTCATGTTACCCATACAACATTAGAAAAATTGGAAAAAACTGAACTTTTTCTCCCAAGATGCATTGCCTATGTAGGATATACATTTAACATTTCATAACTTTTTAAACAGTTCATGTGCCGATTTGTAAAACACCTTTTTCCTGTTTTGTTTTTTAATTCTAACATCTTCCCTGTGGTGCCCCACACCAGATATATTCTATGGGCAATGGAAGCTGAGAAAACTGTTGCGAGCATTTTGTCCAGTGACCAGGCAAAGCCTCACTTTGCACTTCTGACACATGATGGATGTCTGCCCATCCTGGCACATCCTGCAACCTTTGTCCTATTCAATATCTGTAGAGAACAGGCCTCAAAACATAAGAATATCTGTGAGTGATCAGCCCTGTTAAATACCCTTATATGGGCAATGTATCCCCCAGGATACAGGCATTCAATGCCTGATAACCAAAGTTGTGAGAAGATTATTTTAAAAATATCCACAAGAACATGTAAAACTATCCTTAAAAAAATATTTTCTAAAACAAAATCACTCTAAAATATCATAATCGTGAAAAATATAAAAACACTTAGCTCATGGCCAGTGTCTTTGTCCACGTATGCTGCCATTTTGGATTTTGATACAAATGTTTGGAACGTTGGCATAAAGTCACATGACCTGATTACATGACCCATCACCCCATCAGTGTTTCTCATCAACTGCAACCACATAATGCCCCTCCCCCCATGGCCATTCCCCCTACAGCCTGTTAAATGACTGTATCCCCCAAGATACAGAAACTCTTTAAGGGTTAAAGTGGTTCAAGTCTTATCTTACTGATAGAGCATTCTCAATGAAGTATGGTAACTTTGTTTCAACAACAGTGCCTATCACTTGTGGGGTTCTGTTACTGGCCCTATTTTATTTTCTTTGTACATGTTGCCCCTGGGTTCGAAAAATATGGCGTCTCACCATTTGTACACTGACAATCCACAAATTGATCTCCCTTTGAAATCAGGAGAGAATTGTAGTTCTAACTCACTGTTGGCATGTCTGGAGGAGGTTAAGAGCTGGATGACCCATCATTTGGTTCAGTTAAACCAGAGTAAAATTGAGATTATGCTTTTTGGCCCTGCCAGAGGAGACTTCGATATTGCAACGTATTTTGGCACATGGTCAGACTATTGCCATGACCAAGTAAAAATGTAGGAGTTATGTTTGACCCAGAGCTGAAATCTGATAAGCAGATTAATGCCGTGGTTAAGGGTCGCTTTTTTTTCAAATTAGGACTATTGGACGTTTAAAGTCTAATCTGTTGAAAAACAGATTTATCAATAATTATTAAAGGGGTGGTTGATTATTTCACTTTTCTAACTTTAGTTAGTGTGTAATGTTGCTGTTTGAGCATAAACAACATCTGCAAAGTTACAACGCTCAAAGTTCAAAGCAAAGAGAGATATTTTCTTTTAAAGAAATCGTTTTTTAAAGACTACAACAATCAGCTGGTAGGGACTACACAAGCTTCCTCCCGGATTAGTGACATCACCAACCCTAAAATTTACATAAACCCCGCCCCCGGGAACACGATTTATGGATTATCATGACAGAATATGCTAATCAATGAGTAGAATATAACTACACATAAGCTACATAAATGAATCAACTAACCATTCAAAAATGTTGTCTACATGTTGTCACTTCTTCTTGAGTCTCCATCATTGTCTGACTCCGGTTTGAACATAAAAGGCTAAAGGTTTTTGAAATTTTCAGTGCATGTCTGTGTGAGGTAAAAGAACACAAGCTCTTGATGCTCCGCCCACTGTGCCGGGAGCAGCAGCTCATTTGCATTTAAAAGGACACACACAAAAACGGTGCATTTTTGCTCACTCTCAAAAAGTGACAACTTTAACATGCTATATAAAAATATCTGTGGGATATTTTGAGCTAAAACTTCACATACACACTCTGGGGACATCAGAGACTTATTTTACATCTTGTGAAAAGGGCATTATACCACCCCTTTAATGCCTTTGTTCTGTCTCGTCTTGACTTTTGCAATGTTATGTATGTGGTGTCCTGTCAGACCACTATATCACGCTTGCAATTAGTTCAGAATGTGGCGGCTCGGCTGCTGGTGTGTGCTAAGAAAAGTCATCACATTTCTCCTATTTTAGCTTCTCTCAGGCGGCTACCAGTGGATTTCAGGATAAAATATAAAACTCTGCTGTATGTTTTTAAAGCAGTGCATGGGATAGCTCCTGTTTATCTGAGCTTATTGCTCTTCATCAAGCACCTAGGTCTTCAAGATCAAATAATAAGTCATTGCTTTCTGTCCCTCAAGCTCATTTAAAGTTAAAAGGTGATCAGGCCTTTGCTGTTGTGGGTCCCGAGGCTTTGGAATAGTCTGCCTCTTGAACTAAGAGAGATCACTACTTTAAATGTATTTAAAGCTTGTGTTAAAAATTATTTCTTGTCTTTAGCTTTTGAGAGGTTGGGCTAGTATCTGTATTAGTAAGTTGCATGTTGTTTTTATGTGTTGTTTGTTGTTATGCTGCTGATTGTACAGCACTTTGGTCTGCAGGTGCAGTTGTAAAGTGCTTTATAAATAAATAAAGTAGGCTAAGTAAAATAACCATTGCAAAATAAAAATTCTTATGTTAATTTTTCATGTTTTTTTAATTTTTATTTAAAATTAGACAAATCTGATATTGTTTTAATCTTATATCTGTTATTTAATAGTTGAAATAGTTCTTAAATGCTGATCTAACCTGCAGAAGACACTATCCGGGTAGACTGCGCAGATGGGGAATGTTGTAACACTGCGTTACAATGTGCCCCTATTAGAATTATTCTATACAATACTTTTATGAATTCTATTGAGAAACCAGGTGAATAAATACTGAGAGTCAATGTTCAGAATTATTATTATTATTACGTTTTAAACTATGCTGTATAGCTGTTTTTTTTCTTTTTTCTTCGTTGTCAAACTCAAAAATGTGTTTATTTTTAATTATTAAAAAATGACATTGTTTTACATGAAAAAGTTAATAATTGTATTTTAGTGAGAAAATATTTTAGTTGGTCTTGGATCATTTTTTTATTAGATCAGATTACATTTTAAGCTGTCATGGTCATGGCCACACGCTACACCATGTTGTCACATTTCACTTCCACACTAAAACAAAACCACATAATTGTATTAGACATGTGTGAAATTAATGCGGGAAAAAATAAATACTTTGAACCCTAAGTATAGGTTTACACAAACTGAGGAAGTCCTAAAGCAGGAGAGACAATCATACGAGTTTTGAATGAAATGAAGATGTGTAAAAAAGGACTTTTTTGGGGTCTTTAAGACATTGTATTAAGACTGAAACGACTTAAAATTCCTTACACAGTGCACATGTATTGCTCCTCCGTGGATAACTTATTTCCAAAGTAGCAGCAGTATCTGTTATCGCAGGTCCCACAGCAATCATGCGAAAAAGACCCGAAGTCGTTGCTGCAGCTTATCGGCGGCTTGTACTCGTGTTTGCTGGTGATGTAGCCGATACAGTCATTGTCATCATCAAAACCTTAAAGAACAGGGGGAATGTGGCACATTTAATACAAATACAAACAACTGATAGACTACACTGTAAAGTCTCAGAAAAACAGAATTTTAAAGTAATAGTGTAAGTGCGGAGTAAACTATTTATTTTGTACTTGACAGCCATCGGTAAACCGCCCAAAAACAAGTTTAAAGTGTTTCTTTATATTTTTATAACAGCCCGTATAACTTACCGACTGTGACCGTGAATAACCCCGCAGACAGGAGCAGAAGAACCGCGACGGTGGAGGCCATAGCTCTTCTTCTGATGAAGCCTGCAGCACCAAATCCAACTGAGGCTCTTGAATAGTAATGAAGTAACTAGGTGGGCGTTTCATTTGTCCTCGTTTTGTGTCATCAACTGCACCTACTACACGGTGAAACGAAAGCGATAGAAGAAGAAAAAAACTTGTGAAACGTAGGATATAGCCTATTAATGTGTTACATCTGTAAATCACGAATAATTTCTATGAATCTTTTTTGTTGTTCGCCTTTAAGAACAAAAATGTGAGAACTAATAAAGAACTTTAAAAAAGTATAATTTAGAGAGCCTTATGTCGACCCAGTGCCTGATTTGTTTGATACAGAATAACGTTCAAAACGTATAGGCTGCGCAAAATATTTTTTTTTCCCACACTCTTAGAAAGAATGTGTCAAAAATGACACAACCTGTGTTAATTTTTAACACATCTGTGGGTGAGCTCCAGGACTACTAGATTTGTGTTAATTTCAACTCATTCACTGTGTTAATGAGTTTAACACACTAAATGTGTCAAAAAGGTTAACATAAAGATGTGTAAAAGATGTGTAAACATGTGTAACATTACCACATTATGTGCTATCCTTGGCTACACACACTGTGTTAAGAAAGGTATCTAAAATCCTAAATCCTAAACAAAATAAGCATTTGACAAAATAAAGTCTGTGGTTGATTATCTTATTTATTATAATGACTGACATATCAACAATTAAATTCAATCCAGAATAGAACAATACAATTTAAAGCAGTCAAAAAGGAAATGTCCAACATAGGATAAAACAGTTATTTTCTCAATCTCATTAGGTAACATGACACACTTCCCCACCAAAATAATTTCACTTATTTCCAAAACATGTTTGGCTTGATGTACATTGGTGGCCAAGTTTAGAAAATATAAAGCATTTTAATGTTTTTGAAAGAAATCTCTTATGCTCACCAAATATTTTATTTGATACAAAAGTACAGTAAAAACAGTAAATATTGTGAAATATTACTACAATGAAAAACAACTGTTTTCTATTTTAATATATTTAAAAAATACTATTTTATTCATGTGATCAAAGCTGAATTTTCAGCATCATTACTCCAAGTTTTCAGTGTCACATGATCCTTCAGAAATCATTCTTATACGATGATTTGATGCTCAAGAAACAGTTCTCATTATTATTATCAATGTCTGTACTCCTCCATCTTTTTCACAGCATTGAAGTAAAAGTGATCATAAAATCAATCTTTAATAAGCCAATCTTTGGGAATAAGCATTTTGTTCACCTTTGGGAAAAATACATAAATGAACCTAAACCTAAATTAACTTATCCAGTTCAGAACTTAGTCTTGTTTAGCCAGACCTATCCCTAGACTCTATTGCAGCTTTTCTTGACCAAGGACCACCCAAGAGGACGTTTGACTGACATGTAACGCAACCAATCACAGTTCGTTTTGTTCTGCGTCATGTTTAGGGGCGTGATAATATATGATGTTGATGTCCCTACAATAACAGACTGGCTGCATCTAATAAATTATTCATTCAAGAACGTTAAGCAAGTTTACGGCAACAATGGAGCCGCGAACTTCAAATACTTTTGAAAATCCAGCGTTTAGTTGATCCTGGTAAGCGCTCATTGTCACAGTTGTAAGCACAATAGCATTCTTCTTCCACCAGGGGTTTTGGTGTCACGGCATTTGTTTCCAGGTGAACCGATAAAGAACACGACACTCACATCTCCCGAACATCCTGTAGAATTCAACCAATCAGATCGCGACTTTGAGTGTTTCCAGAAAAGTGTGACATATGCATCAGTCCCCTGTTTCCTGGATGCAAACGTGTCCACCAACACAAATGTGCTCAGTTCTTCTTCAGAGAAGATCGCAGTTCCAACACTATATAAAAATATAATAGGGAGAGAGAGAGAGAGGAGAAAATTACACAAACATCAAATTGTTTTTAATCTCCATCATACTATAATTCAGAATATATATATTTGTAAGTAACACCCTTTTGTCAGCACATTCAAACATTTCAGTTGAACTGTAAACTAAATTATGCCAGATTAAATTTTAATACTTACATTTCCTTAATTCTCTCCAAAAATGCTGAGATTCGTAGGCTTAACTGCAATCAGGGATTTAGGCTAGCCAATTTCAACTTGTTTGCAGTGAAGGGACAGCTGTTTGAGACAAATACACAGTAAGATACATGATGCAAGAAATCCCCATGTGATGATCTTTTTCTTTCCCTCAGTAGTTAAAGGCAGGGTAGGTAGGATTTTATAAAAAACTTTTTTCCAAATTTGTTTAAACTTTCTATATATATCAATACATAATTAAAATGTAAGTACTCTGAAAAAAAGAGTATAAAAATCAAGTGACTCTAGACCGTTTAATCTGCATTAAACACAGCTCATTATTTCCATTCGGGACGAAACAAAGGATTGGCTTAGGCGACTGTCACTCTCTCTCGCAACCATGGCAACCACCCTTTTGCCACTGGATCTGCCCACTTGCGCGCGCACGTTTGATTTGAGGAATTCAAGAGGCAGGAACCTAGGAATAGCAAAACAATGGCAGAGAAAGAGCCATTCACATTACCGGCATATGCAGTTAGCAAGGCAAACAAGGCAAAAAAAAGAAGACAGTACTAGAAAAGGTAATGAACAAAAAGTCTTTGGATAAACAAAGAGATATAAGGCGTGTCAATATCGGCGTGGCGTTCCAGCGACCACCCCGTCCTCAGCCTCTACTTCCTCGGACCCTAGTTGCACGCCACGGCCTCTTGCACGACCTCCTCTGCTTCGCCCTAAAATTATTTTTATTTTATCATATGTCATTTTACAAAAGGGCATTTTACAAACCTACGTTTTGTGCTCCTGCACGCACTTTTCCAGTCACAACACAGCAATCAGAGGAGGACGCGCTGAAAACTGTAATGCTGTTCTCTTCCTTCATAACTCGTAGCCTACTGAGAAGGTTTGAGTTGCAGAGGAATTTGTGACTGTTTCACCTGTTCAACCACATCAAAGTTTCGTAACTAGTAAGTCCGTGCTTTTTCTCTTTTTGTTCTTATGTGCTGAAGGGCCGCTGTGCCTTGGTGAAACGGTGTTTGTACGTGAAGAGCTCTTTTCCAAAACGCCATAAACCTAAAAAGCTGCTAAAGTAATGATTATGAATATGTAAAATATTGCAATAACACATTTTAATTGTTTATTAATTTCTGTGTCGGCTGCAAAGATGAAGTTGACGATAGGCTATAGACTCGCGATCTTCGCAGTAGTGAACGCACCGGAGAAATGCACATTTATTAGGCTACATAGTTTTATTTTGTTTTGGATGGTTTTGTTTAGAACCAGCTGTCTGTAAATATATTTCACATTTTTTAGGCCTGTGAGGCGAGGCTACGGTTCGGTTCACGATGATATAATCTCCAGTTCAAGCACGTTATGTTTTGATTGATAGCCTATATTTACTTTTATGTTTTAAATACAGGAAATTGGTTAATGAAAAAAATATTAAAATCAAGATGCAATTAATACAAAACGAAATTCGTTTTAAAGAAAGGCTTTGTGCTTTCTGTTTTGAGGTCTCTGTGAAAGTTTGAAAGTCTTTTACTGCCGCTTTCAGAGCCATCGCGTCCATAATGGAGAACTGTCAAGTAATATTGTTTTTTCCTCATAAATGCAAACACGAAAAATAAAAGAAAAAAGATTTTTTTTAAAAGACAAACCATACATTTTTGAAAAAAAAAATTATGGATTTATAGTGCTTTGGGGAAAAATGGATGGTTTTATACCGTTTTGAAAATATTTTTTTTTTACTTTGAATTGATCATCAACAATATTGTTGTTTGATTTAATAATCACTGTTGCAAGAAGTGCCTAGTTAAGTTTTTTTTTTTTGTAAGTGGAAAAAGTAGGGGCTGCCACAGATTCTGTTTAGTTAGCTCCTTTATTGTTTTTTTCTAGCCTACAATAATATAGGTCAAATGCAGCAAGTCAAAAGACCAACTGGACCTTCTTTGCCAGTTTGCACACATTTCTTTGAAGGATGGCAAAAATATCGCCTGAATATCGATATCTAGATATTGGGGAAAAAATATCGAGATATTCATTTTTGTCAATATCTCCCACCCCTACATGCAGAACACCATATCTGTTATGAATCTTACACGAAATTCATCTTCATCACAATGTAACTGATGGTAATGGAAAAACGTGTATCAATGCAACCTGTTTTTAGCTTATATAACTAGCTCGTTAGCGAATCAAAAAATATATATTTTAAATTTAAACTTTACCAATATCAATATGCTAGCTTGATAGTGAGTACTAAAATACATCTTATTTGTTTATATTCATAAGCAATTAGCATTAGATTTTTTTTTATTACATGTGATTCTGACATGATGTCACTACATGCACTGTGCTCCTTCCTCTCAGCTCGTCTTATAATGCGTGTTCAGCTCAGCGGTCGGAGTCGCGCGTTCATGTGTTTTGGGGGCGTGTCTTTGGAAGGAGCCCAGAAGGGAGAGGGTGGAGTTAATGGAAATAATGAGCTGTCTTTAAAACAGTCGTGAGAGGTCTACAGACACTCGATTTTTATACTTTCTTTTTCAGAGTACTTACATTTTAATTATGTATTGATGTATAAATAAAGTTTAAACAAATTTGGAAAATAAGTTTTTTAGACAAATCCTACCTACCCTACCTTTAAATTAAAATAAAATAATACAACAAGGTTTGTTTCTAGTGGAATTTATTGATTGATAAAATAAAATTAAATATCCCCAAAATATCCCCAATCATACACATCCATAGTATGATCGTGAAAAAAGGAATCTGAAGCACTAGTAGAAAGCACATCCAACTCAGAATGATGAGAAAAACAAGGGGAATCAAGAGACTCTTCCCCAGCTCCCTGAATCTGAACATTCTCATCCTCCTGTGTCAACTTCACAGGTGTAGCAGATGTGACAGGCTGAAGTGAGTGAAGCAGGCATTTCAGCTCTGCCATCAATTTGTTAATATTGTGACAATAGGCCTACATTTTGTTACTTTAATTTTCAAAATAATCAGTGGTGGTATGTAAGGAACTACATACTTCGTTAAAGGAACCGTATGTAGGATTGTGGCCAAAACTGGTACTGCAATCACTTTAAAAATACTGTAGAGCGGTGTATCTCCTCCCCCTCCCCCCTGACTCGAGGTTGCCAGATAAGCTGAATTCAGCAGAAACGTAGGCTGCTTCAATGAGCTTCTAATGGCAAGTGAGACGTACACAGTAAGTTTTTTTCTGTTAATTATGTTTATGCTATAGATATTAAGTAATTAATAAGTAGTAATTAATAGTAATTATTAAGTAATTATATATTTAAAAAAATTTACTAATTGCCATTAGTTAAATATAATCGTAAAGATGTATGCTCGTATGTGACAGTATAATCGTAAATATGTATGCTCGTATGTGACAGACAGAACGGTAGCTGTTAGTCTAACTTGTAACGTTATGTATCTGTCATTAATGTAAGTACAAGCACAAGCCTATGTCACTATGTGTAACCAATATCAAAGATACAGCTATTCATTTAGCTGATGCTATAAGTGAAAGTGGCCAGTTGTATTTTTTTACTTACCCTGGCCTGCAGCACACGTCCATAACACGCTAAAATATGTGATGTGAAATACAGGTCAACTTGCAGCATGTGTAACTTAGTCCACGATATACGTGAAGAACGAATGACGAATAATTTTTTCTGAGGTAAAGTTAGGCTTCTGTCTCAATTACGTTTCAAATTGCCATAATGGGCGTGCTAATGTTGTTTTCCTCAGCGTCTCAGCATAATGACAGAGAAACGGGCTCCTATAATGCATTGCTAATGTTAGCATACGTCCATGTGAGCTAACGTTACGTTACTTTGCACGAACATGCATAACTTTGTTCGACTGTCATGAATATATGAAATGTCCATTGACATCAAGTACAAGTTAGCCAAGCATAGATGAATCTTACCTGTCCAGATAAGCAACGTTGGCGTCTGTGTTCAAATTCTTCTCCGTTTTCAGCCGTCTCTATCTTTCAAAAGCATCTCCAATGCAAATTCTGGTTTAATTTCGGACTTTGTCACGATGAATTTCTGAATTATAACGAGGTCTTTTTGATTTAGTAACATTAGACATTTTTATCCGACTAGAGTTGGGGTAGGTTAGAGCAAAGCTGGCAACCCGGATCCCGAAACACTACACTACTGTGATTGGTAGATAGATGGAGGGAGGCGCGTCAGGCCAAAACACAAAATGACAACATCAACATCAGTTGAGGGCTGCAAGTCCATTTTTTAAATGACAATATCTTAGCCATACTACTGTTGTCAGTGATATAAGTATTTGAAATGAACATGATTTCTTAATGTCTAGTGACACATCAGGGCCATTTTATGATTAATTGAAATAGATTTCTTACATACAGCTCCTTTAATACTCGAAGTAATTTTCCCACACGGGACAGCAACACTACAAAATTGTTATTTTACAATATGATGCATTGTTTTACATTAAACTACACAAAAGTATATAGTTTAAATGTATCAACCTTGAAAATATTCAGAAGTAAAATGCAACATGCAGTAATAGAAATGCAAAACATCATAAAAACCCTGACAAGGTTTTTTTCCTGCAGAATTCCTTTACTTTTACTCTTGATACCTTAAGTACATTTGAGTATGCAAGATAATGAAAAAAAAAAAACAAAAAAAATTGCTTAACTAAGGTTTAAAATATATGACTAGTAGTTTTTCGCCAATGCGGTATTAGTGGTTATTAAGAGTACTTTAGTGTAATAAAGTATCTCAATATTTATTCCATGAGTCAGCCCTGCAAACCTGTTGGTAGACAACTTAGTGGATAGTGGAAATATGCAGTCAAACACTCTGGCGACCATCCCAGATGATGTCCCACCAGCAGGAGGCCTTACCAGGGTCTCTATTGTGGAGCCCATCCCGGTCCAGCAGCTCACCAGGGTCTCCCACTCAGCTGAATAAAAGTCTACATCATTTTTCTTATTTTATGTACTGTAAATTTAAATGTTTATGTTGATTTTGAGATGTTTAACGTATGTTGTAAATGAAGTGAAGTGGATTTACAGAGTTAAATAAAGTTATCATGAGCATTGTAAAGTTTGAACCGGATGTCATAGCAAATGTGAGGAGGATTTTAAAACGAGCGGTTCATTCATAAATCCGTGAATAGTGAATCAGCCACCTATACGACACCAAAGGCGGCTATCTCACGAATCACACTTGCTAATACATTTAAATTCTGTTACTATTATATGAAAGTAAATATGATGAACAAGACCCACTTTGATTTTCCCCACTGATTGAAGAAGCCAGGCATACGTCACCACTCACCACAGAGACATTTTGAGTGAACATTATGAGGTCAAAGAAATTTAATAAAGTGAGACATACACTATAAAAAATTGTTCTCTCAACTTAACTTTTTGAGTTATCTTTTTTCTTTGATTTAAGTTGTATGTAGGCTACTTAGAATATTAAGTATTTCAACTTACATAGTTTTGTTGGCATAATTAAATAATTGACCCAACTACTTATTTCAAGTAAACTGGATTTACATTTTTTTGTTGAAATATTATAAAACGTACTTTTTCAAGTTGTCTGTACTAAATACATATAAATGACTTTGTCAACTGTTTCCCTTACAAATGAACAAATTTAAAGGTCAAAACAGTAAAATATCCAAGAGTTTCTATAGCCAGTGTTTAACATTTAAATAAACAGGAAAAAAAGCAGGTCTCTTTTTGTCTAATAAAATAACATTTTAATTGCTCAGTGTTTAAAGGTGACAATGTACTTAAAACAATGAAAAATAATCAAAATGGAAGTTACATTTGGTACTTCACAGAGACTTCTTAGAACGACGACTTCTTCCAATACGAGGGCTACATCACTGCAGTCGCACATAACTGCCACTCTTTGGGAAAAGAGGAGGAATCAGTTGCAGGAATAACTGATTTATTGAATATCAAAAGGCATACAAAAACGGGAACACAGGAGGAATAATATATTCAGTATATCTGAATATATTCAGCATCATATTCAAAACAGTAAAAAACATTCTCTGTACTAATCTGTAAAAATCAGGTTAAAAAGTACATACACAGAATTTAAAAATATTTAAATACATGAAAAATACTTTATAACAATTAGATGAATACAAGCACTACAGATTGTTTGTTTTTTGTTTCACCAGTATGGGGTCCCATAAACATTCAAGTGGTGCAACTTCACCAAACATTGCATAAAAAACAGTCCAAAATCTTCTCCAGCAGGTTTGCTGTCCGTTGTCAACTTTGTTGAGTTTGACAATTTTGATGTTCTCCTGTAGAACTTTCTTTAAATTCCCTTTTTTTAAAGAGACTGTAAGATATTTATTTTAACAATCAAGCTTTTCACATTTCTCACAAATATAGAAATGTATAAATACAAAACAGCAGTTAAACATTTACAAAATCTATAACAGCTAAAAAAACAGGCTCCATCTAAAAAAACAATGTAACCCGAAACAATATAATCTGAAAAAGAACAGTGAAAGACTGTACAAAAAAGAATTGGTTTCCTAATGCTTTAACAAAGGTTCCTTTAATAAAATACCCTTTCAACAGGTCAAAACAGCAAGTAATGCGTTTCTTTACTCGTAACATCAAAAAGTAATCTGATCACGTAATGCACGTTACTTATAATGCGTTACCCCCAACACTGCTCATTTCAGATGAGATTGAAAAAACCTTATCGCTAGGTTTTCTCAGAGGTGGGCTATGCTAGAAATGTGTCCTTCTTGAACATAATCAGAATTATCAGCTAATAAGGGTAAAAATTGACATACTCTGGTGCACTGGAGGGAGCATCTGAGTGGTTTACACAGTTGTACCTTGACAGGCTGTAGAAAATTCTGATGGAATAACGTCCTCATGTTCTGATATCAAAGATACGCGAAGTGCAACTTGTATGAAGTTCAATTGCCTTTGCAATATTTCGCATTTATATATTTATTTTATATATTTTATAGTTTTCACATGATTTGATATAATTGTATTGATTGGTTTGTTAAATACACACACTATATCTGTTTGATTATTGTATTATGTTTAATACAGTATCTCTTCAGTTTAAACCATAAACGCATGCTGTCCACTCAAGTTTTCTCTTTGAAAAATGTGTAAAAAATAAAATAAAAAAATTCAAATCTTGTTTTTCATGCCCTAAGAGCAATAAAAACACATAGGAAAAAATCCTGACTGAGGTTATCATAATTCATGGAGATCCTGCTGGTTGAAATATAAAAAGACATTCATGTTTCTGTGCTGTTAAACAAAAACGAAAAAATACAAAAGCAAAATTGCAAAAATAAACTAAACTACAACTTAAAAATTACCACGTTTTATTTTAGATTTTAGTTTTTTTAGTATATCAAATTGTATCAAAAGATATGCAATATTAGTATAATAATAATTAACACTGAAAGCTAAAACAAAAATAAATTGTGTAGAAACAATTTTCACTCGTAAATCGCTAAAACTGTCATGATTAATTTCAAAGAAATGTCAAATAGAGTTAAACTTGAAATTTTTAAAAGTAGAAAGTTTCGAATGGTATTTTCTTTTAAAACTTAGTTCAATAATCTTTGTTTCATTAAAATCTTTACTTTTACAGTGTGTCGCACGCAGAGCCTTAAAGGACTGATTGAAAATAAAACAGAAATAACAGACTATGACATATCCACTAGTCTTGTATAATCTGCATCAAATGCGGGACATTCTTACTACCGAGTGAAAGTGCGTCAACAAACCTAAACAATCCAACAGTGACTGATGTGACAGATGCTTGTGGTTTAGTATCCGGTCTTCGGTGGCTGCATGTAGGAAGGATTGTAGGCCGGCTGATCGAATGACTCTTGAGGCGGATAAGCACTACCGGGCTGGGCAGGGGGCATCATGGGATATGTGGCCTGACTCATGTCATATGGAGCCTGACTACTGGGATATCCAGGGTTTGCTGGAAATGCAAAAAGACACTTTTATGCAAAAAGACAATTATTTTCAAGCAAAATATCAGTACATGGTCTCAATCTGTCAAGTACTAGCTTAGGTAGGGGTTGCACGACTACTGATTTCTCCTAGTTACTAGTTGCAAAACAATAGTTACTTGAGTACCTGTGGTTTATGTTACAGTTTAAAAAAAGACAAAAAATAATGTCTATTAATTGACAGCCCAACAATTATGTCTTGTATTGTAAAAAGATGGAACACCTGATTTGCACTTACGGTCTTGTGGACTTCACAAGTGTTCAACACTAGACCACCACAAGTGTTAATTTTTACAGTTAGCCTAAGGGTATTCTACATCATACACATCCTCATATACAGTGCATCCGGAAAGTATTCACAGTGCTTCACTTTTTCCTCATTTTGTTATGTTACAGCCTTATTACAAAATTGATTAAATTCATTATTTTCCTCAAAATTCTACAAACACTACCTCATAATGACAACGTGAAAGAAGTTTGTTTGAAATCTTTGCAAATTTATAATAAAATTAAAAAAAATCACATGTTCATAAGTATTCACAGCCTTTGCTCAATACTTTGTTGAAGCACCTTTGGCACCAATTACAGCCTCAAGTCTTTTTGAGCATGATGCTACAAGCTTGGCACACCTATTTTTGGGCAGTTTCTTCAATTCTTCTTTGCAGAACCTTTAAAACTCCATCAGGTTGGATGGGGAGCGTCGGTGCACGGCCATTTTCAGATCTCTCCAGAGATGTTCAATCGGGTTCAAGTCTGAGCTCTGGCTGGGCCACTCAAGGACATTCACAGAGTTGTCCCGTAGCCACTCCTTTGTTATCTTGGCTGTGTGCTTAGGGTCGTTGTGCTGTTGGAAGATGAACCGTTGCCCCAGTCTGAGGTCCAGAGCGCTCTCGAGCAGGTTTTCATCAAGGATGTCTCTGTACATTTCTGCATTCATCTTTCCTTCGATCCTGACTAGTCTCCCAGTTCCAGCCGCTGAAAAACATCCCCACATGCTGTCACCACCATGCTTCACTGTAGGGATGGTATTGGCGAGGTGATGAGCAGTGCCTGGTTTCCTCCAGACATGACGCTTGCCATTCAGGTCAAAGAGTTCAATCTTTGTTTCTCATGGTCTGAGAGTCCTTCAGGTGCCTTTTGGCAAACTCTCGGCGGGCTGTCATGTGCCTTTTACTGAGGAGTGGCTTCCGTCTGGCCACTCGACCATACAGGCCTGATTGGTGGAGTGCTGTAGAGATGTTTGTTCTTCTGGAAGGTTCTCCTCTCTCCACAGTAAAACGCTGGAGCTCTGTCAGAGTGACCATCTTGTTCTTGGTCACCTCCCTGACTAAGGCCCTTCTCCCCCAATTGCTCAGTTTGGCCGGGCGGCCGGCTCTAGGAAGAGTCCCTGATGGTTCCCAACTTCTTGCATTTACCGATGATGGAGGCCACTGTGCTCATTGGGAACTTCAATGCTTCAGAAATGTTTCTGTACCCTTCCCCAGATCTGTGCCTTGATACAATCCTGTCTCGGAGGTCTACAAACAATTCCTTGGACTCCATGGCTTGGTTTGTGCTCTGACGTGCACTGTTAACTGTGGGACCTCATATAGTGTGGTAGATTTTTCTACACTATGAACCTTTTTAATTAACCTGGGTCTCCCCTTACCCTCTTGAGCAGTTGACGTCTACTCGTTCACTTATATCTATACTCAAGCGCGTCTATTCATCGACGTCTACTGAGTCCCCTATCTGACTGCCTATACCCTAGCGTGTCTACTCATCGACATCTACTCAGGGTTCTAATCTTATACCTTATCTGGATGCGCAGCACTAATCAGACAGACTTCAGACAATGCCTTTGAATATGCTTTAATCACTGCCGGAGGATCTCAGTCAAATTTCTAAGAGAATCCCACCAGCAAAAGGATTACAAAAAGTTTTTATAGAATAGGGTATGACAAAAAATGACATGATACATTACATAATTTCCCTACAATCTGATTTGTTCAATTGGTGAAAGCAAGCCCCCACCTTTTTTTCCCTCTGTTACTGGCACAAGCAAATGATCTCGAATGATCTCAAATGATCTCGAATGATCTCGATTGATCATCATCAATCAAGTGCAAAGTTTTAAGAGTTCAGTTGATTGCTCAATATATCATGATATAGCTACTAGACAGTATATTTTTGATATTGTCATGGTCAGCACTTCTTTCCATAGACACAATTAGAAAGAACAGAACGTTTAGTACATTGTGTTTCAGGGTGTTATATGTTAGGCCTAAAAAGGGAAGTGAAGTTTAGATGTTAGTATCATAGTCAGTTTACTATCTTATCTATTAAAATCCACCACATTAGATAGGTGTGTGCCTTTCCAAATCATGTCCAATCAACTGAATTTACCACAGGTGGACTCCAATCAAGTTGTAGAAACATCTCAAGGATGATCATTGGAAACAGGATGTACCTGAGCTCAATTGAGTGTCATGGTAAAGGCTGTGAATACTTATGTACATTTTTTTGTTGTACAAGTTTGCAAAGATTTCAAACAAACTTCTTTCACGTTGTCATTGTGGGTATTGTTTGTAGAATTTTGAGGAAAATAATGAATTTAATCCATTTCGGAATAAGGCTGTAACATAACAAAATGAGGGAAAAAGTGAAGCGCTGTGAATACTTTCCGGATGCACTGTAACATTTCACAGGTCTACAACAGTAAAAACAATAATTACTCACCTAATTTAGATCTTTACTCAAATGGTTCAAAATAGTTTATAATGGAATAAGACAAAATTCATGCAGTATATTCACTGTCATTGTCCTCCTGCCACATACTGGCTGTGTCTGAAATCACATACTATGTACTTATTTTGAATAAGTACCTATAAAGGTATGTTCTGTATAGTATGAATATGTGTAGTATGAATGTAATCCGGACGTACTACATTCAGCATGTTGTCATTATGCAGTCGTAACCTAATGGTTAGAGAGTCAGTAACCTGAATGTTGCGAGTTCGAGTCTCAATGCCAGCAGGAAATAACTGAGGTGCTCTTGAGCAAAGCACCTAACCCCCAATCGCTCCCAGATGCAACAGCAAAATGGCTGCCCACTGCTCCGGTGTGTGTGTCCAAGGTTTGCGTGTGTGTGTGTGTGTGTGTTCACTACTCACGTGTGTGCATTATGGGTTAAATGCAGATGAAAATTGCGTCGCTTCACTGCCATTTACAAATCCTCTCCCATGGCCTCATGGGATAGTAACCTTGAACGCACCTTTAGCTTCAAACCTTCAGGCTTATTTGAAAACTACAGGTATGTGTGTGTGTGTGTGTGTGTTGGAGCAGGGTTGGAACTAAAATAAAATAAAATAAGTTTTTCTCCACTGCTCTAGTGCTAGGTCTTCTCACCTGCCATGTTATATGAGGGTGGGGGTCCAGGTGCGTATGGCTGTCCCTGATATGGTCCCGTCTGCATAGGCTGAGCGCCGTAGCCCGGTTGAGTCGGCACAGGCTGGTATGCTGGATACTGAACTGGCTGCATGACAGGCTGCTGCTGCTGCTGAATGCATTGTGTATTCATGACTGTGGTTATATGTGCTCCTACCACAGCTGTGGGAAAAACAAGACAGAGAATTACTTTTAAATAATTCCTATCATTTTACTACCAGCCTAATTAATGTAACATTGTAACAGTATTATTATAATAACATTATATAACGTTCGATTGACACTAAAACACTTACGTCTGGGTTTTCTGCACATGTTATACATACAGCAGCAGGGGCAGCAGCAGCAGATGATGAACACAATGAATGTGACCACAATCCCTATTATTCCTAAAACAATGGCTAGGACATCACTGTTTTGGCTGTTGGACAGATTATGAAAAAATATGAAGCAACAAACATTATAAACACTCTTTCTCATGTTCTAGTATATTCCATCTATAAAATCTTGTTTATATATTATAATTTTATTTCTTGATCATCATTTTGTTAATTTGTTTTATTTATTTACATTTTATTTATTTTCATTGCACAAACGATTCTTTAGATTATTAAAATATTCTTCACACAAAGAATTTTATTTTATTTTAAGAACTGAATGATTCTTTGGGGAACCGGAAATGGTTCTTCATGGCATGGTTGCCGAAAATCCTCTTTCAGGACTGTTATTATCAAGATTGTAGGGGCAGATTTTGGGTACCCTAAGATTTTGATTGCAACTTCTGAAATAAAACATTTGTATCACCATTACTGGGGTAAGAACTTGCATCATGCTCCTTCTCTCTTGCCTCATTTGTCATTAAATTGACTTTATAAATCTGAACGCTAGGTTTCACAACCAAAAATGTGAACTATTTATTCTTTGTTCTTTAATAAAGCAAAGCATTTTCACACCTTGCACTACACAAAGTGGCTGTTTTAACAATGTAACATGTCAATCTGGGGGGTGCATCTTGCAAACTGCAGTTTAGTAGAACAACCACAACCTCTGTAGGTAACGACGAGTCGAGCAACAGACGGAAAGACAAAACCTCAAGAAACACGCATTGCAAAACAATACAAAAATAAATGTAATGATAAGGTTTCAGGTTTGAGATTAACCTCAAAAATTAGATTAAAATTACTACCATTTCAGAAGAAATCACTGGACTTTACGCTTCACTGATTTATCACTATTTAACAGTTACAGATTATGAGGGAGCAATAACTGACCCCAAAATTAAAATTATGTTCTTTTTAAACACTTTCAAAATTTCTCGCCGTTTTGTGTAGGGGTGAGTGTGGCACAACCTAACGTGGGGCTAGTTGTAACACATTTGTTTTAAACACCTCCACACATGCCAGGATGACGAAACTTGGTGTATTTACTAGCTGCCATCAACACTATATAGAGAAAAAATTGTGCCAAAATTCAGAAATCTTTGGAAGATATCACTGAACATTTATTTAACCATTGCAAAAGTAAATTTCTAACTTATATTCATTTTTTTAATCTCTTTTTTTTTGTTTATTTCAGATTAGACAAATCCTTATTTTAATCTTATATCTGTTATTTAACAGTTGAGATAGTTATTTAATGCTGATCTAACCAGCAGAAGACACTAGCAGGCTTTAAATCCCAGTTGTGCAGTTGGGGAATGTTGTGAGTTCTGTGATATACTATGATATTCTATTCAATACTTTTAAGAATTCATGAGAAAAAGGTGAATAAATACTGAGAGACGATGTTCAGAAATTATTCATTATTATTGTTTTAATCTATGCTGTTTTTTCCGGTGTATTTACATTGAAATTACATTGTTTTATATGAAAAAGTTAATAATTGTATTTTAGTGAGAAAATATTTTAGTTTGTCTTGGATATTTTTTTTACTAGATCAGATAACATTTTAAACTGTCATATGGTCATGTTACAACGTGCACCACACGTTACACCATGTTGTCACATTTCACTTCCTGTATTAATAAAACAAAAGCCACATATTTGTAGACGTGTGAAATTAATCCGGGGAAAAATATACTCTTAACCCTAAGCTGGTTTACACAAACTGAGGAAGTCAAAAAGCGTAAAGTTGTTCCCCTAAAACAGCCGAGCGATAATAGGCTACGAGTTCTGAACGACATGAGGATGTGTAAAATGACTTTTTGGTCTAAAATACATTTGTATTAAGACTGAAACGACTTGAAATTCCTTACACAGTGCACGCGTGTTGTTCATAGGTGGATAACTTCATTGATTCAAGGGGGCAGCAGAATCTGTGATCGCAGGTCCCACAGCAATGCTGCGAAAAGAACCGGCTGTTGCAGCTTATCGAAGGCTTGAACTCTTGGTTGCTGGTGATGTAGGCGCTACAGTCATCACCAAAACCTTAAATAACAGGGGAAATGTGACACTTTTTATACAAATACATACAACTGATACATTTTAAAGACTCAGAAAAACGGAATTTTAAAGTAAAAGTATAAATGCTGAGTCAATTATTAATTTAGTACCAGCCAATTGTTTCATAAGATTTTTGTAGCGCCGTCTAACTTACCGACTGTGACCGTGAATAAACCCGCAGACAGGAGCAGAAGAACCGCGATGGTGGAGGCCATAGCTCTTCTTCTGATGAAGCCTGCAGCGTTACCAAATCCAACTGAGGCTCGTGAATCAATTAAAAAGGTGGGCGTAAAAGGAACCGACTAGACTTTCTTTTTCCCTGTTCTTGATAATTAAAACCTGCACGGTGAAACGAAAGCGAAAGAAGAACATGACCCGATTTGAAGTGGTTTTCACCCCTTTGAACACTTGTTTTCCTCCTTGAAAAAAGCCATCATGGCAGCCAAGGAGATCATGATTGCACTGATAAATCTACCGTGCAAAAAACGCAACACAGGTTTTTTTGATTTTAATGATCTTCAGTCTTCACGCTTTCGCGGGGTTTAACCAGACAGTTACACGAGCTCCACCAATCAGATGCATCACTGTGGGATTGTTCAGGATTGTGGGTAATGAAGTACTTCTCCAAGACATCGCGAAGGCATTTATCTCAAAACAAGGTTAGTGCCCCATGAACTTTTGGCGGTTATATGAGCATATACAATCGCTTAGTAGCTACAGCCCCAGCTAACAGGGAACGTTCTTAGAACATTGGCTAACGTTCTCTGAAAGTTCTCTAAAAGTTATCAAAAACGTTCTTGCTGTAATGTTATTATAACGTTGTGCCAACGTTATATGTCATTGATAAACGTTCTAAAAACGTTAGCATTAAAACATTATTCTTACGTTGTTAGTGGAACAGTTTAAAAACGTTATTATGTTTAAAAATATATATTAAGATAAAAGTTCTCTCAAAGTTACCAAAGTAACGTTGTGCCAACATGTCATTGATAAACGTTTTAAAAACGTTATTATGTTAAAAATATATATATTAGTCATTACAAATTAGTTTTTTATTCTGCAAATCAACTTCAGAAACATAATTTGTAAATCCAGTGACACAACTAATGACACAATGCACTGACATTATTTAACTATTTCATTAAAATATTTTTTTATGGTCAGAATAAAAAATCCCAGAATATAAAAGAATTATGTACAGGAAAATAGCAGTATTCATTTAAGTTGAGTGCATTTTGCTTGTTGTATGAATTAGACACTTTTATCACAATGCTGATTAACTTAGATAAAAGTTCTCTCAGAGTTACCAAAGTAACGTTGTGCCAACATGTCACTGATAAACGTTCTAAAAACGTTAGCATCGTTATTCTTACTTGTTAGTGGAACGTTTTAAAAACGTTACTAAATTAAAACAAATATTAGTAATTACAAATTAGTCATACAGCTTTTATCTTCTGCAAAACAACTTCAGAAACATAATTTGTATATACAGTGACACAATACACTGAATTTTTTTGGGGGGGGTTAAAATATTTATTAAAATATTATTATTAGTTTAGAAAAAAATCCCAGATATAAAATAATTATTTATTCAACAGGAAATAATTCAAAAAGTACAGTCAATTATAAATTTGGTTTAAAAAAAAAAAATTACAACTAGCGTTTTTAATAACTTTTGCAATTACAATCAAAGAGAAAACAGGGAATGTGTTATATCCATAGACTGTAGTTTTATCTGATCATTCCCCAAATCCGAACGACCTATTACCTAAGATGGGTGTGGTTTTGCAGCGCACGGCACGACCCGTCAATCAAACACAGCGCTGCGTCAGCGGGACAAGATGTCGGACACGGAGACGACAGCTTTTAGGTAAGTTGAATTTTGCGTGTTGTATGAAATCAGTGCTAATTAACTTAGTTTTGCAGCAGTTGCTACTGTTTTAATAAAGTTAACTAGATCAACAGTTTGCATGAACTGTCTTGAAAAACGTAAGTTAAACTGCTCCCGCAATCCACAGAGCAGTTAACAACACACAAATATGTAACTTAGTTAAAACTGAAGAATAAACGCGAAATTACATTGATGTCTTTATTTAGATTCACCCTTTCCAGTGTCCTTGTTCGCCTTTTAAATATAGCTAAACTGATTTTAATTTGAACGCGTTCTTGAGATTCAAAAGTTAATCGGCTAACGTTAGCTCAATTAGCTTAGCTATGGTCCGGGTATTTCCCCCTCCAGTTATCTGTTTCATGTGTCAAGTTCGTCATATTGAAATCTGTAACTTATTTGTAATTTTATCGTGTAAGTTGTCCACAGTGTTTGCAGTTTTACAGGTTATAAAAAGCTCCTATGTGACATTTAAAAAAGGAAGGATATCCCCAGGCTCCTCTTAAATTTGATATTTGGATCGAGCACTTGACAACAGTAATGGACCCTTTTCACAGACTGTAATTATGCGTTTTAACAACCATCAGTATCGTAAATTGTCCTAATTTATAATATACAGTGTATGGAAGGCCATATTTTCAATTCCTCCAGGCAGCTATTTTTGGGGAAGTACTAACGTTATCTATTTGAATTGGGGAATACTGAAATCTCAAAAACTGCTTAACAAACTCTGTTAAATAACATATTTCACTGAGAACAACACTGTTTGTCTCTCTTGCTCAAATTGCGTTAAAATTTGTATTTTTGGCTTGGTGCAGCAGTTGTAGGCGCAAGTTTCTATGGTAACTTGCGCCTCTGGCGTTGCAGTGATGCAGAGCCGTTGAAAGAGAGTTGGGCACAACTTTGATCTTGTGGTCACGTGGTTCATGTAGCTCTCAAAAGAGAGCCTAAAGCCGCTTGTCCACCAGCGTCCGATCAATTTTTGTTCCAACGCGACGCCTGTGACGTTTTCGCTGCTTGGGGGAATGTACTTTAAATATGAAACCATAGCAACGGCCATACACAAATTCTCGCCGCCGAGTTTCCATTGGCTGCTGCCCCGCGTTTTGACGCTCTCATTTGCATAAAGTATCCACCGAGATACTTTTTTGCAGCGCCGCTGTTGACCAAATCGACGCGACGCGACCCATCATGCTTTGCGGGGGCGTTTTTGCTGCCTGACGTAGTTCCATAAGAAATGAATGGGCTTTGGCGTCGCGTCAGAAATCGAGACGCTGGTGGACAAGCGGCTTTACGGTACGTTCACACGGGGCGTCAGCGTCAACGCTTCCCATTGACTTTGAATGGGTGACGTCAAGCGTTGCCGAAAAGAATTGTGGATCCGTCGGCGGCGCTTCACTGGCGTTGCTTGAACTTCTGCCGCGAGCAACGCCAGTGAAGCGCCGCCGACGGAAGCCAATCAGATCGCTCTATGCAAATACAGTAGCCAGGCGGCAGCCAATCACGTTCATCCTGTTCAAGAGCAGCAAACTGAGGATACATTTTAAAATGGAGGAGAAACTAATTATTGCGGTGGGCAATCACCCGGTCCTTTATGACCATTGAATGACAATGAAGCTTGTTGTTGAGTTCCTGTCTAATTTCATTGGCTGACGCTGCTATGACCATGGCGTCAGCGCCAAACTTCAGCCACGCCTTCCGTCAAGCGTTGACGCTGACGACCCGTGTGAACGTACCGTAAAGCCGCTTGTACACCAGCGTCCGATCAATTTTTGTTCCGACGTGACGCCTGTGACGTTTTCGCTGCTTGGGGGTGTCGGGGTGATAGTTTTGTAAGGCAAACACAAATTCTCGCCACAACGCCCATACACAAATTCTCGCCGCCGAGTTTCCATTGGCTGCTGCCCCGCGTTTTGACGCTCTCATTTGCATAAGTATCCACCGAGATACTTTTTTGCAGCGCCGCTGTTGACCAAATCGACGCGACGCGACCCATCATGCTTTGCGGGGGCGTTTTTGCTGCCTGACGTGAGATGAAATGAATGGGCTTTAGCGTCGCGTCAGAAATCGAGACGCTGGTGGACAAGCGGCTTAAGTCATGGGACCTTAAAGGAGAACTCCGGTCAATTTTAACATTTTTTTGTACATTTGGAGTGCTGTCAATACAGAGAACAACGACAAAAATCGGTGTTGCCTACACCATGTTATCCTCTTTTTAAAATTTGCACCCTGTTGACTTAAATGGGGCAAGTTTTAAACTTGCTTTTAGCCTCTTAACATCCTTGATGTGTCATTACAAGTGCACAGGTCATGTGAGTGATTCCTTCAGAGTGAACACGGGTGAATCTGACTGCAGTAGATGTGAAAGATATTAATAAAAGTGATGTTATTTCAGCCAGCGCTCATACCTGTATTTACATCCTGTTTTCGGTCGAAGTGATCATAGGTACTAAGCCTATGCGCGTGAACTCGACAATCGATTACTGGTCTATATAGACCAGTGGAGACAACAAATGTTTTGATCTCTCGTTTGAATTGTGCCCTGAATTACACATATGATGTTTGTCAATTTAAAAGATAAATTTTAAAGTCAAGAAAGTCGCAGTTTGATGTAAAACTGTTGAGGTATAAGACTGTGAAAATACGTAATTACAAAGACTACAAACCCAAAAGGCGCACATGTGACGTCATACCTTTTCGCTCAATGAATGAAGCTAACTTTGCTGAAGCTAACGTCTGTCATTTTTTCTATAGTCTTACATTATAATCGTAACGTTACGCCCTCATGCCTGAGTGTTTTGTACCAGACTGCACACATACAAGCAACGGATGGTGACGTACATAGTGCGAGACGAGAGATGTAGTTCATTGAGCAATTTTCACAATTATCTTTTAAATTGACAAACATCATATGTGTAATTCAGGGCACAGTTCAGATGGAATAAAAAGATAAGTTGTCTCTCGCCATTGACTACCATACATATTTTATCCGAAATAAGGTCCCATGAGCCGGAAACGGAGGGGCGGGACTTAGGCTCTCTATAGTACGAAACAACTGCGCTCAATCTTTTTAAATGGTTTAAAGCTCCAATATGTAGGAATTTTGTAATAAAATTTCCGAAAATAACTTGCACAGTGTGATATATTTCCTCCAGTTGTGTACTTACAATATCTCAAAAGTCTCCAAAGATTTTTTATTTCAGAGAAATTCCGATTTTAAATAACTGGCCGTCCCGGAAAAGAAATGTCGCGCCTCAGTGACGCAATGTCCGCTCTATCCTTTTTTGGACCATGTGATAGGATATTCCACCACACCGGATTTTTTTTTTTTTTTTTTTTTACAACAACTTTGAGTTTTTTTTCTTATCACAATAAACAATAAAGACGTCTGACAAAGAATAAAAAAAGAATAAAATAAAAAATATGACCCACCACACCGGAATATCACATGGTCAAATGCGGAAGTGGTGGTTAAAGCGTTATAGCCATAGACTGTATGGTTATAGCTGTTATGGATCACGATTACTCTTTGGCGAGTATTGAAGTGCCAACAAAACGAAAGCGTCCATATTCGGATACACGCGGAGTCACGGACTGTGTGACAAACGGAGGAATAAAACCCGGATAAATATCGGCAGGCGTTTTCGAGATGGAGAGAGCTGCGCGACTATCTTGGACTTGACAGAGTCTCTGCTCTCGCGAGTGTATTGATAGACAGGTTAGACATGCAACTGTCATAATAGCACTTATAAACAAAGTTATATTGCTCTTTGTACTTCGGTAAGGCTTTTTATCACGTGTGGTGACCGAGATTATGGCAGTACAATTAAATACAATCGGATATGTTGTTAAAAAAATATATTTAGTCATTACTTGCAAATGTTCGTTCAAATTTACTTTTAGATATTGGTTTGAACACGTTAAACAACACGGCATTAACCATAAAAACGTAAAACTGCACAACATAAACCAAACAAATCATTTGACAAATAGCTGTGTTGTAACGGGATAATATAGCATAAGTTAACATTTCACGTTCCTTGCAGTTCATTAATTATGATGACATAAAATAATACGATCAGACATACAGGTAATACAAAAACGAATAAATTACCTCATCCGTGATCATGATTCATTAATTCCATTTAGATACATTACTATGGTGAAAACGCATTAAAAACGACATCTCCCATCGTCACCTCCTTCATAGCGTCATCAAGCTTCGCCTTTGTTATTGTTGGAAACTGCGCCCTCTTGTGGTCACATACAAAAGTTACATACTGGAGCTTTAAGCAGGATAGAGAGCACTTTCATTATATTCGCAGCAATTTTTGCTAAATATTAACGCATAATATGCATTGATTACTACAAGGACCACATTAACTGGGGCATTTTATTCTGGGGAGTGATGGAGAGACAACATTAATGTTTTTCTTGAGTTTAACCCTCGTGTTTTCCTATATGATAATTGGGTCACACTCAAGTGACCAAACACCTTAAGTGTACCATTTCATCAATTCAATAAATGTACTATATTTTAGTTCAATAATTATTTTATATTTTAATCTTTTTGTTACTCAATAATATTTGTGCAATAATTATGATCCATTAATGACCATTTAAAATACTTTTGATTTAAGCAAAGTTATCATTAGATTGCAGTTTTGGGGTGTGGCACGGCTCATTAAGGCAATTTAAACTTTAAGAGTGCATTAAAATAGAAACAATGCAAAGTCCTTGAGCATGAAAAGCAGTATAAATTTAGTAGCATCTGGCTTAGGGACAAGAGCAGAGAGCTTGTCTCGTATCTTCATGTTTTCTCCCAATATTCCAAAGCAGATTAAACTTTTTGTAAATTGTCAGAAAATCTAATTAGATATTGTGCATGAGCAAGTACAGCATCCCAGTGCTTTTATACTAATCTCACCACACTTTAATACAACACTGTTTTATTTTCTCCCTGCAGTGTCTCCGGAGATCCTCTCAGGGTTCAGTCCAGTCCAGTCCGATGTGCCTGAAGTGGAAGCTAATGTGATTGTGGATAATGTCATTTAAAATGTGTTTTTTTTTTTTTTTTTTTTAGCTTGCTGATAGGTTAGGGTTAGGTAAAGAGGTAGTTTTAGTTTTGTTTCATGTTTCATTATTTTGAAGTTTAATCAGTTTGTTCTATGTTTTAGTCCAGGTTTATTTTCATGTTAATTTCATATTTCAATTTAACCCAAGTCGGTTTCAATTGTATCTGTATCTTGAAATAAACTACACTTTGGTTCACTTCAGCTCGTCTTCAGTGGACACATTACACATATTACAGACATGATTCATGGGTCTTTTTGATTTTAATTATCTTTCTAGATCTTTTGTCTTAATTTTAAAATCTGAAAGTTCTTCATAAGGTGCTTTCATGAAATGATTGTCATATATACATTATATGCAAAAACATTGAGAATGTTTAAACAAGTGAATGGAATGTTTTAAGAACGTTTTTCATAATCTTAGAAAAACATTAAGAGAATGTTTATATAATGGGAGAATTGAACGTTCTAATAACGTTTTAATAACGTTCTTATAACTAATAAATAACATTAATACAACGTCTAAAAACTGGACGTTTTGAACATTCCTAGAACATTCAGAAATAACGTTTTTTATAACTTAATGGGAACGTTATGGAAACGTTCTTATAACCTAAGAATATAACGTTTGAAAAACGTTCTTATAACCAAGCAAGAACATTAATATAACGTTTATATAACAGGAGAATTGAACGTTCTAATAACGTTTTGAATAATGTTCTTATAACTAAGAAATAACGTTAATACAACATTTATATAACAGGAGAATTGAACGTTCTAATAACGTTTTGAATAACGTTCTTATAACTAAGAAATAACGTTAATACAACATCTAAAAAACTGGACGCTTTGAACGTTTCTAGAACATTCAGAAATAACGTTTTTATAACTTAATGGGAACGTTATGGAAACGTTCTTATAACCTAAGAATTGAATGTTCCAATAACGTTTGAACAACGTTCTTATAACCAAGCAAGAACGTTAATACAACATTTATATAACAGGAGAATTGAACGTTCTAATAACGTTTTGAATAACGTTCTTATAACTAAGAAATAACGTTAATACAACGTCTAAAAAACTGGACGCTTTGAACGTTTCTAGAACATTCAGAAATAACGTTTTTATAACTTAATGGGAACGTTACGGAAACGTTCTTATAACCTAAAATTGTTAGCTGGGGCCGTAGCTGGTCTAAGTCTACCATGTATGGTTACGCTTTTATGGCTTATACCCCAACTGTCAATGGAGAAATTGTATTGAATTTTTACTTCCGGCACCGGCTGTGGGCGGGACTGTGATGCTCTATAAAGCTCAATGGTGTTTTTAGCCTCCAATGGCTCCTTCCATAGCCTAGAAATCTAGTCGCACCCTAGCGGCAGCAAAATGTATTTTGCAGCCAGGGTAGTCTAGAAACTCTCCATAGACTTTCGAGCTGCAAAAACCTAAATTGGGTCAGGCCAATCACGTCGCGTATAGAGTAGGCGGGGCGGGCTTAACATATGACGACACTTGTAAAGCATGTTGTGACACTGCGTTACAATGAGCCCCTATTAGAACTATGCTATTCTATTCAATACTTTTATGAATTCTATTGAGAAACCATGAGAAAAAGGTGAGTAAATACTGAGAGTCAATGTTCAGAAATTATTAATTATTGTTATGTTTTAAACTATGCTGTAGGTTATAGCTGTGTTTTTTTCCGGTGTGTTCATTGTCAAACTCAAAAATTCCACACTGTAGGCTATTCCACACTTCCACACTGTATTAATTAAACAGAACCACATAATTGTACTAGACGTGTGAAATGAATGCGGGAGAAAATAAAAAGTATGTTTACACAAACTGAGGAAGTCAAAAAGCGTAAAGTTGTGCCCCTAAAGCAGGCGAGAGATAATCATACGAGTTCTGAATGACAAGAGGATGTGTAAAAATGACTTTTTGGCCTAAAAGACATTTGTATTAAGACTGAAACGACTTAAAATTCCTTACATAGTGCACACGTTTTGTGCATACGCGGATAACTTCAAAAATCCTAGGGGGCAGCAGTATCTGTGATCGCAGGTCCCACAGCAATGCTGCGAAATTAACCCCATGTTGCAGCTTGAACTCTTGGTTGCTGGTGATGTAGGCGCTACAGTCATTATCACCAAAACCTTAAAGAACAGGGGAAATGTAGCACATTCAATACAAATACAAACAACTGATACATTGTAAAAACTGAATTTTAAAGTAAAAGTGTAAGTGCTGAGTAAATTATTAATTTTACTTGACAGCCATCGGTAAACCGCTCAAAAACAAGTTTAAAGTGTTTCTTTAGATTTGTCTAACTTACCGAGTCCAACTGTGAATAAACCCGCAGACAGGAGCAGAAGAACCGCGCGGTGGAGGCCATAGCTCTTCTTCTGATGAAGCCTGCAAATCTTTTGTTTGCGAGTCTCAAGATAACTTAAAAGGAGCGAGCAAAAATGAGCATAACCAATGACCTTCACTCACATAAGCAGATTGATATCTAAAAAAAATTGTTCTTCTTCACAATGACGTTTAGATATTTAAATAGAATAAAACGCCAATAACAAAGTGAACTAGTTAGCTGATTACCTTAAAAGTCCATAGATAGGCATCAGTTCATTCTGCTGTTAACACTTATCTCATCGCATCTGCTTATCAGAAAAAAATATTCCGGTTTGGTCATGCCTATTTGTGACCCTGGACCACAAAACCAGTCATAAGTCGCTGACTTATAGGTATATAATATATTTGTGTATATTTGTGGCAATAGCCAACACATTGTAGCCTATGGGTCAAAATTATCGCCAAAAATCATAGGCTAGTAAAGTGCCATGAAGATATTATGTAAATTTCCTACCGTAAATAGCCTATATAAAAAAATTTTTTTGAGTGAATGCCGCACAATCGCCAACAGAAATGGACAACTTTAAAGGCGATTTTCTCAATGTTTTGATTTTTTCCCCCAGATTTTCCAAGTCGTATCTCAGCCAAATATTGTCCTATCCTAACAAACCATACATCAATGGAAAGCTTATTTATTTAGCTTTCATGTTTATGATGTATAAATCTAAATTTCAGAAAATTGACCCATGTGACTGGTTTCGTGGTCCAGGGTCACATTTGGAGCATTCTAAAAGAGCAGTCGAGTGCACCACGAGTGACTAATCCACTTTTCCATGGTGTTTGGACATAAATGTGTGTTGGCAGTGGGTTAACACAATCACTCTACAATGCTAAAATCCACCCACTTCTTTTATTTGAATCCCCATTAAACCAAAGCAGTCTCATTAGACATGCCATTTTGATTCTCTGAGCAGTCTGACATCATACTGCTCAGGTTTTTGTGTAATTTGCTGTGGATGATGATAATGCAAGGGAAAGAGAGATTTTATGGATAATACTTTAATGCACAGTTCTTGTAGGCTATACTGTTTTATTCAGCTTTAATGGGCGTCAGTTAGGTTTGAAATGTGCTGGGTACAATGACGCATTATTATTTTTTCTCTTTCGCGCAGGTCATGTTTTGAAAGATGTCCTGTAGCTTACTAATGTAAATAAAAAAAAATGTATACAAAAATGTAATGATGTCCGACTCGTTTAAAGAAGTTTTCAAAAAGCATTAGACATATGACCCACTATTCTGCTTCATAAGTATGTTGACAATATGACATGACGTGATGTAGGCTACCTAAACAATGATTACCAAATTTATCTCTCATATTGCTCCTCATAACCACTGAAAACGGTCAAAAAAATCGAACCCAAAGTCCAATTATTATGGACGTTATCTGACATTAAGCGTTTCTGCTTCACATTTTCAGCAGGGCAGCGGAGCGGCTGTGGGTTGTCTCCCCACGGTTCTCATTCAACAATCACCAATATACAAGGATAACAAGTTCCATTTGGCGTGTCACCCACCCCTCCCCCAACCTAGAACGTATCCCAATGTTACCGTTGTTGCAGTGTTATGAAAAGAGAAGCTTGTAGCCAGCGCAGCAGCAGAACGGCTAAATTGAACTCGAGGTTTTCAAAAAAAAAAGTGGTGGGTACAAAATGACTCGACGCCTATGCGTTTTCTGGAGTGAAAACGAACGCTTCATCTTCTGTGATGTACAATGAAAACTGATTAGTAAAGTTTTGGCCATCATTCGAACAGGGTCCGACCACTACAACAGGCTTGGTGACAACATAAGTTACCATAATTAAACTAAACTATACCTGCTCTATCTCCATGCAGCATATATTCTCTGACTCTGTAGCATCATTGTCTTACTCCGGTTCGAACTGAACACCACTAGTACAGTTTCTGTGTGAGATTGTCCTGTTTTGTCAGTAGTAGCCTACCAGAGCAGAGCTTTTTGAAGCACTCCTCTTAAAAGCGGGCGGGGAGCAGCAGCAGCTCATTTGCATTTAAAGGGACACACACAAAAACGTTTTTTGCTCACCCCCCAAAAGTGCCAATTTTAACATGATATAAAAAAGGATCTGTGGGGTTTTTTGAGCTACAACTTCACATACACCCTTTGGGGACATCAGAGACTTATTTTACATGTTGTAGAAGTAGCATGTCACTCTCGTCAAACATGCCGCTCACTAAAGACGCACATTAATATTTACCTTTTTTTGTTTTACTCTCGCTTTTTCTCTGAATTCAAATGTGATGTAACGTTTTGTCGTTCCTGAACCTATGGCTCTTTCTTTTGGCTTATGTTTTTTTAAACTTTTGTATTCTGTAAGCAAGTGTAAAAAAAAAATGCAGACACGCTCATCTCACTATATCCTCGAGCAAAGCTAAAGTGTGCCATTCAAAAAACGATCTGTTCGAAGGCAGATTTCATGCCCAAATTTGTCCTTACACGAGACTGTAACGCATAGATGTTATGGGAAGGAGGAGGCGGGATGACTTGACTTGACTTGAACCATTCGACGACGAACCAGCACAGAACTGCAAACACAGGGAGAATAAATAGGGAGAGCAAACAAAGCAGGTAACGAGGGAGGACAGGTGGGGAAAATGAACTAATAATCAGGTTACATGATAGGAGGGGCTAGACAAATCACAAGCCATGTGCTCACACAAAACGAGACATGAACACGCAGCTAATGAAAGCACTCATAAGCCACGTGTTCACACAAAACATGACAACATGAAAGCACACAGCTAGTGTAAAACAAAAGCTGCATGCTACACAGTACAGGACAAGACATGCAAGTACACGAAACAAGGCACACAGACAAGACAACATAGGAGTGTCAGGGCTCTGTCACAAAATCAAGAAATAGACCAGACAGAAGTGACAGAACCCTGACAACCCTGGACCTGCTGGAAAAAGCAAATAACATATTTTTGATTGTTCAATAATTAAAGATAGTATATTTTTTATCTCTTAATTTTTAAAATGTAAAGTTTCTTGTTTTGAGTTTTCAGCGTTATCCGCGCTGATTTCAAAGCCATTCTCCTGGCCAATAGGCCTATTTCACAAAATGGCGACCGAGACCGGAAGTAGGGTAGCGATACTTCCGGTCCCGCCACCGCCCGCTACGATCGCCATTCATTCTCAAAATGGACTGTGAACAGCTTGTTTTCTCTGTCATTAATATATCTGACAAAAGTAAGAATAGCAGATGTTGTCCGTTTTGTTGATAGTTTTCAGGGAGCTGTGACAAGATCGAAATTGGACAAAGGTTACAAATTATTCTTGACGCTTGCTTACATAACAAAAAGTGCATGGCACTTGATGGCTACTAAGCTCACACTTACTGTAGTTAAACAAAATAAATAAATAAATTGAAATGATGTCTGATTGTAGGCTATGTTTGAAATCTAGTGGCTTTTGTTAAAATTTCATGTTAATTTCATTAAGTGTTAGTTTGTCCACCGACTGCTACTGTTAGCGCTTTCACCGGAAAAGAGTTTACCCTACTTCCGGTCTCGGCGGCCATTTTTGTGAAATAGGCCTATTGTTGCCACAATCCGGTTCTCAAGAACTCACACACATACGTAGTTTGTTCTTGACATGCACAGACAGCTTTGCATGCGTTTCTGCACAAAACAGAAAAAGAAGAAATGTATGTTTTTTTGCTTCCACTTGACTAGCGCTACTTCTACTCACATTTTCATTGCTCATTTGTTGCATTTATTGATTTGACTGCACTCACACTATTGTATTAAAACAAAACTTAAAGGGGTGGTATAATGCCCTTTTCACAAGATGTAAAATAAGTCTTTAATGTCCCCAGAGTGATGTATGTGAAGTTTTAGCTCAAAGTACCCCACAGATTGATAAAATTGTCACTTTTTGAGGGTGAGCAAAAATGCATCGTTTTTGTGTCTGTCCCTTTAAATGCAAATGAGCTGCTGTGTGTGAGTGTGTCCTGGTAAACCCTACAACAGCGCTGTCATCATCTGTTTAGCTGGCCTCTCTGGCCCGCCTACATTCAGGCCGGTACATTCATAAATCCGTAAGATCTTACCTCCATGCTGTGGAAATACAAACGGAAGACAGAACACAATGAGTACAGCGCTGAAAAAGGGCGGGGCTACATGAGATCTATAGACTGAAGACGTAATATGCATGGCATCCCCGTTTTCACAAATTCACGTTTTTGTATTTTACATGGGCTGCGTTCGAAACCGCATACTCAATGAGTAGGTACTTAATTTCAATAAGTACTTACTTAACGAGCGCTAAAAGAGTAGGTACTTTATAGCCAGATCTCGTTGAGTATGAATGCGAACCGGACATCTGCCATGTTGACGTTCTCTTACGAGAGGTTCTCTCGTATTGCGTAAGTAGCTTTCGCTGCAGGAAAGTCTTCTTTCTCGAGATACTGAAGCCAAAAATTATCCTTAATTTTTAATAATCTTGTCAACGCAGTGCGGCAGCATGCAGACCTAGGGCAGGCTAGCTAGCGTGCCCATTGGCTGCCCTGCGGCAACTGCAGTAGCCTATCGCTGAGCCTTGGCGTGACGTCACGTCCAATGAGCGCGCTTGGCGCGCTTCATGCGTCACAGCCCGCGAAAAGGGGTGTGGCTTAGCGTATATAAGCGAGGCTCAGAGGCTGCTTCACTGATTTCTGTCTCTTCAGCGAAGCTCTCCGCATCGCTGAACTCTGAGGAAGCCGCCGTCGAATCAAGCGACCAGCACGCCGAGGATCTCAGCCTGAGGAAGCCGGCCGTCTTCGCCGCCTTCAGCATTCCCTGCCTGCTTCGCTATCCGGCGATTATATCCTTTTTACTGCTCTGCACAGCTGTAAAACACTCAGCTGAGTGTTTTTTTTAACACCAGACCGGTCTATGGCCGCTGGTCAGACCAGGAGAATCTCCTACACATAAACTGTCTAGAGATGCTCGCGGTCGAGAAAGCGCTCAAACACTTCCTCCCATTCCTCCTAGGTCACCATGTTCTAGTCCGCACGGACAATACATCGGTAGTGGCCTATGTGAATCGCCAGGGCGGTGTCAGATCAAAGATGCTCTGCACCCTGGCGGAACGCCTCCTCGTGTGGGCTCAGCACTCTCTGCACTCGCTGAGAGCCGCGCATGTGCCTGGCCACCTGAACGAGGGTCCCGACAGACTGTCCAGGGACAACGTTCCCCCTGGGGAGTGGTCTCTACACCCCCAAACAGTCCAGTTACTGTGGCGCTGTTTCGGCAAAGCGAAAGTCAACCTTTTTGCGTCAAAAGACAACGCTCACTGCCCAGAGTTCTTTACGAAGAACGAGGACGCGCTGGCCCAGTGGCCCGCTATATGCTTTTCCCTCGGTCTCTCTGTTGCCTCAGGTCATCAGGAGAGTCAGGGAAGCGCGCCACACAGTGCTCCTCATAGCCCCGTACTGGGAGAACCAAGCTTGGTTCCCGGAACTAATACAGCTGGCAGACACAGTCCCCTGGCCGATACCGGCGAGGAGAGACCTTCTCTCTCAAGCCCGCGGCTCGATCTGGCATCCCCATCCAGAGCGCTGGTCTCTACGAGGCGGCTCTACACATCTAAATGGTCTGTGTTCAGCAAATGGTGCACTGCTAAGGGGCTCAATCCACAGGCATGTGGGGTATCGCAAGTATTGTGTTTCCTTCAAGAACTGCTGGACGCGGGCAGGTCCCCCTCCACGCTCAAAGTTTATGTTGCGGCCATCTCAGCTTTCTCTGACTCAGAGCTGGGCCGCGCATTAGGAAGGAATGAGTTCGTCACCTGCTTCCTTAGAGGAGCCAGGAGGATGAACCCCCCGCGACCCCCCTCGGTTCCTATGTGGGATCTTTCACTGGTCTTGGAGGCCCTGAAAACGCATCCCTTTGAACCTTTGGAAACTGTGGATATGAAATACCTCACGCTCAAAAACGTTTTTCTGATAGCTCTGTCTTCAGTCAAACGTGTGGGAGACCTTCACACGTTATCTGTTAACGCCGCATGCCTCGAGTTCGGACTTAACGACTCTAAAGTTATTCTCAAACCGAGGCATAGTTACGTCCCCAAAATATTGGGCACCCCCTTCAGAGCGCAGGTCATTTCCCTCTCAGCCCTGCCAACTTCTGGCAGCGAGACCGATGGTAATCTCCTCTGTCCGGTCAGGGCGCTGAGAAACTACATCACACGCTCCGCCGCTTTCAGGCGCTCGGAGCAGCTTTTTGTTTTGTTTGGAGGGCGCACCAAGGGTCTCGCCTCCTTGAAACACAGCCTGTCCAGATGGATAGTGGACGCTATCGCAGCTGCTTATGCGTCTAAAGACCTGCAGTGCCCACTGGGCATTCGAGCTCACTCCACCAGAGGCATGGCCTCGTCGTGGGCGTGGTCCAGCGGGATTTCCATTCACGACATTTGTACAGCGGCAGGCTGGGCCTCCCCCTCTACATTTGTTAGATTTTACAATCTGGAAGTTCCCGCCTTGCAGGCGAAAGATTTATCAGTCTAAGTCTCGCGTAGATCGGCCCACTATCAGTGCGCGGGCTACGCTGGTTGATTTAGCTCTACTGGTTGAGCTGCACTTGCAGTGGATGCTGGGCGCGCACGGCGTTGACAAGGGAGTTCCCGCAGCGTAAGCTACTTGCGCAATACGAGAGAACCTCTCGTAAGAGAACGTATCGGTTACTTAACG
Organism: Abramis brama; assembly: GCF_963993115.1. Lineage (NCBI taxonomy): Eukaryota > Metazoa > Chordata > Actinopteri > Cypriniformes > Leuciscidae > Abramis > Abramis brama. The sequence continues at coordinate 26,459,664 of NC_139968.1, read as the reverse complement.
TAACCTCTGTTCTCTCTAGAAGAGGGAACGAGTATTGCGTAACCCGCCATGCTCGCGCCACGAGCTCACTCGCTTCAGCGACAGAAACCAGTGAAGCAGCCTCTGAGCCTTGCTTATATACGCTAAGCCACACCCCTTTTCGCGGGCTGTGACGCATGAAGCGCTCATTGGACGTGACGTCACGCCAAGGCTCAGCGATAGGCTGCTGCAGTTGCCGCAGGGCAGCCAGTGGGCAAGCTAGCTAGCCTGCCCTAGGTCTGCATGCTGCCGCACTGCGTTGACAAGATTATTAAAAATTAAGGATAATTTTTGGCTTCAGTATCTCGAGAAAGAAGACTTTCCTGCAGCGTAAGCTACTTACGCAATACTCGTTCCCTCTTCTAGAGAGAACAGAGGTTACGTTAGGTAACCGATACGTTCTCATGTGACCTGCTACGACGCATTATCACACACGCAACAACTTAAAAGATTTGAACGACACGTTTAATTCATCTATCTGTAAATATCTTGATATTGATTAAACTTGCTAATTTTGTGGTCTTTTTGAAGAAACTGCTGCCCATTTATTTTGTGAATACATTTAGGGTTGATTTAAGTTCATATATTTAACCCTACTAATGTGACCCACCGTTTTATCCTTAACGATTTATTTTTATTACGAAATCCCAAAATTGTCATCTCTTGAATATGTTGTTAATTTTTTTAATTTTATATCTAAACATTTTCATTCACAAGCAAAAGTAGCTAACTGCTTTTTTTTAAATGTGTTATAATGAATTATTTAAGAAAATATATAGATATTCAACCCTTGTAGGTTCTTTTTTCCTGTGTAAAAAAATCTCATATTATGTATGCAAACCCATAATAAATATATATATACACACCTCATAACATCAGTAACTCAACAGCCCTACCTAGAATGGTTTTCCTCAGCGTTTGTAATGTCTGCACAATGGGCAGCTGCGTGAAGATTCGCCTTTGGTGAAAACTGTTGATTTTGTACTCGCAAAATTTAAGTATCATTAATATTAAAAATTAATATTACCTCAGAATGAATTGCATTGCTATCCCACCCCAAAACATACAATAATAACAACGATAAATGCTGACCAATACTTAATTATATTACTTTTTACTGAAAATGATATAATTCAATAAAACAAACAAAATGTAATGTGTCATATGACATAGCTATGCATGAATACACTCTAGATGTGTATATAATGAACATATCTACATTTTCTTTCAAACAATTAAATAAAACATTAATTAAATAATTATATTTTATTTACTGACAACAATGATAAATATTAATAAATTAGTAAAATAATGAATGAAAGTCACCATCACACAATAAACAAATGCTTATACAAGTCAACACATGAAAAAGCTTTATTCAAACTACAATCATGTATGTAGGCTACAGGCGCTGAACCCCACATCCTTCTGCCATCTCAACACAGCGGTTCCCATTCTGCAGCTTTATTCTGATGAATCAACTGACCGTCCGAGGTGAGCCGTTACTTCGTGCCGGAGGTTGTTGCGTGATGTGTTGTGCTTCACAATCTGAGGCAATAAAGGCAGGTGGAGTAATGGAGGGACTCTTAAGGGCAGGTGGAGTGATGGAGGGACTCGTAAGGGCAGGTGGAGTGATGGAGGGACTCATAAGGGCAGGTGGAGGTGGAGTGATGGAGGGTCTCGTAAGGGCAGGTGGAGTGATGGAGAGACTCATCCATGGCACCATCTCCAGGATTCAGCTCTGGGCTCCTCATCCTCAGTGCTCACACCAGCCTGCTGACATTTCAGATCCTACAAAAATGCACAAACATAACACAAAAGCAGTTATTTCAACCGCACAATGTCATTTGATTTCAGTATTATTTAGAAGAAAAAAAACGCTTTTTTTCACAAATGCCGCCATCATCTTTCCTTGTAGGTCCTGCTCCATCTCAAAAAATCTGCAACAAATGCACAGAAATCAAGAATCAGAAAGGTGCTGTAATAGCTCTGTTTGAAATTACAATAATTCAAATAAACTACAACTTAATATTTAAATAGTTGTTGTTATTCATTTCTGTAGTATACTCACTCAAAGCCTTTGATGGCAGCATTCAGCTTCATCAGCCACTCTCCACCGGATAAACACACATCTGTTCATCTGTCCCTGTAACATCCAGACAAGATTCACATAACCTCTGTGATTTATGAGCTCAAAACTACATTTACATGTTGAGGTTGTTTTAACTTTTTATCCAACATAAATGTTCCTCAATTTATCAACTACTAATGGACAAATAAAAAAAGATACCTTATGTTTAATTACTTTATAGATTTGTTCTACATAATAGCACACATTTATCACTCAGATGTCTATTTCATGTTGTGATATTTCAAGATTTTCCTGTCAGATGTAAATAGACATTTAAAATAAGCGTCTGTATGGTTACATGGCGTGTATGGTTTATGTAAATCCACTTTAGAGACGTAACTTACGTGTCCTTACTCGAGCTCCCCTGTTAGCTAACGTTATACATAATAAAACGTGTTTTTACAGCAAAATCACAACTATACTTTACTGTGTAACGTCTTTACACCTTCAACAATTCAACAGTTTACTCTACAGTAGTTCAACACATGCAATTTTTAACAAAAGGAACCGTTTACTCACATTTGAAAGCACCCGCGTCGCTGAACTCTGCGATGTTTGATAATGACGTATCCTCTCGCGTGTATGGAGGGCATTTTCTGCCAAATTTAAATAAATAAATTATTAAAATTAAAATTAAAACCAGATTAACGATTTCATTACAGAAAACAGTACGCAAAATATGTGACAAAATTGAGAATGAAATTAAATGATTTCATTTTCACAGCATTATCCCTGTCAAATTGAAAAATAAAATGCAATTGGTGATTTCACATTTCATTTTCACTACAGTCTTGAGGCAAGACTGCCAATATTAAAATGAAAAGCCAAACGTGAAAAAGAAAGTACAAATACAGTTTTTACAATGCTCTTTAGTAATGCTCACGCAATAATAGTGACACAATTCAAATACAAATGTAAATTTTCGTTTTCATTTTAATTCCTCTTTTATTTCACAGTTTTCATTTTCGTTTTCATTTTCAAAGACAACCTGCATGCAAATTCTATGTTAATGAGTGGGTGTGGCTTATTCTAGTAACGGCGCTAGAGGCACGCCTTCTGTAAAGCGAAGTCGTCGACGTCCCGTGTGCATGAGTTGAATGTGTGAAACGAAATTATTTAAATAATATAGTAATCGAGACGACGAAATATGGCGAAATCTGTTAGTGAGCTTTTGCGGGAAGCTGCCACAGCATTAGAACATGGAAACAACCAGCCTGACCATGTTAGTTATGATGTTAGACTCAGACTAGACCATAATCGACGATGAGGTTCATTCATGTATTAGGCTGTTTTGGAAATTCAACTATTTGGGTGTACAAAGGTCTTAGTAACACAATTTCTACAACAATTATAGCCAGACATTAATACCCACTAGCTTTAACCGAGAACCTCGGACAATGTTTCATATTCGCGTCGTGCCTAACAACGCCCTTCAGCCGTGACTTATTCTGATACAGCACTAGCCTGCAGGGCTGGACTGGGACAGAAAATCGGCCCTGGCATTTTGGCCCAGACATGGCCCACTACATGATCATAAACACCACCCATCTTTGCATGCCCTTGAATATGTTTTTGTTCAACTCCTATTCATAAAAACCACTAATGCCATGTAATGAGAGTTAACAGATGAAATAAGTACAAAATTGTAATTTATTAATACAATTGAACTATACTCCACAGTGATGCATCCAAAAAACAAGCTATAAGCTGCATTGGCATAGCAATACCAGTGTTTCTCACAGGATTTTTGGTAAAACTGTTGTGTATGGACCTCAGTCTTTCTAGGGGGGTTTGGGGGCATGCTCCCCTTAAGAAAATTGTGTGCATTTTAATGTTAAATTAATCAATCTGGTGCAGTTTGAGGGTTCAAAATTAAAAGCTCCAACCCATATTCAGTGTGCAAATATAACAAAGAAAAAATCAAACCGCTTTTAGTAACAGTGTCTGTCTATATTACTACATAATAATAGTTATATAATATTAATCTCATGACAGTAGCCTAATAGCCATATATTGTAAAACAAATGCACTGAAAAATAAAGAAAACTTTCATAGTTAGTTTTGTACTAATTTCTAAACTTGAAAGAGATAAGCACATGATCTTTTATTTTGACGGAAACTGCATCAAGCTTTTATTTTGGCGGAAAACATGGATAAAAACGCGTCTCATTAAACTTCTAGTAAACTTCTGTAATCGTCAACTATGCAGATGTGGAAATAATGCGTAACTGGGTAATGGGTTCCTACACTCATAGCCAAAGTGTTTTGAAAGTAGTCTGCTTACCGCGCGCGGACTCTACACTTTCTCATCTCTCCCCTGATCCTCCTCACTATCCTCCTCATCAGCCACTGGAGCTGATGAAGGTCCTGCTGCTGCAGAAAACATATATATTTTGACACATTTTACAGCGTCTGCTATTTCTATTACACGCTATTTCTCTGCACATTCCATGCGTTTCTTCTCCATCTCTTACTTAGACTATTTTGACAGATACACACTTGACACTGCACGCTAACTCAAAGGCCAAAGGGGGAGGTTTTTAAAGCTGTGATTGGGCCAGCCCAGTGTCAATCAAGAAAAGAACCAATGGGCCGCTGATCTACGCGTTTCATGGGCCGGTCTGTCAGTGGAAAAAAAACTAACGCTTACTTTTTTTTGACCAATGCATTACACCGGCACTAACCCAGCGCCGTCAATTAAACAAAACAAAACGAATGGGCCGCCGATGTACGAGTTTTATGGGCCGTTTAAAAAAAAAGAAAAAAAGTATGAGATGTATCGGCCCAAAAAGCACGTCGGCCCACCGGGCATTTGCCCGGTATGCCAGATTACCAGTCCAGCCCTGCTAGCCTGTAGGGTAGAGTGGGGGAAAACGCCCCCTTTGTACAAAAATATTTTCAGTCAAAATGCTAATTAATTATGAAGGCTGAGCAATATTAATATTTGGTGAATAACTCCTGCCATAGTCACTCTAAACCGGGATGGCAATTCTAGTCACATTTATGTTTTGTTTCACTGTATGTCACATTTTCCTTAAGGGGGGGGGGGGGGGGGGGGGGGGGGGGGGGGGGGCGTTTTCCCCCACTCTACCCTATCTGTCCGCTGTTTAACTGTTAGGCTACGTGTCTTTTGGTTATTTTAAGTTTGTGTACAAAAATAATCACAATGCTGATTTTCATTTCCAGTAACAACTTCTGGATGAGACCGAGAAAGCGAGTGTACCTGCATTTACAGTAGGCTAGATATTTCCTTCAGGTCAGTCCTATATTCATAATAAAAAATCCGTTTGAATACCCGGTGTGATATCTTGTACTTTTAACAGTTAATAGGGGTTGTCCGTGCCTATAGTGTCAGTTGCGTCTTTCTTCTCCGTGATCACAAGTTTGAGTCATTTCAAAAGTCTTCTCTACTTACTGACTGACTGACTCACTCATTAAGACAGTCTTTGTCTCCATCTAATGGAGAAATAATGTAACTTCTTCTGTTGCAAATGGTCAGGGACTATTTTTTTTTCTCCAGCGGAAGGAATTGGTTTTTAGTGATTCATTTTACTTCATGAAAGTTGCATATATACATATGTTTCGGGATTAATATTTATTGCGTGGTAACCGTTTTATAAAAGCAATAAGGTAGGCTACTCTAGGCTAGTGCTGTATCAGAATAAGTCACGGCTTGAAGGGCGTTGTTAGGCACGACGCGAATGAAACATTGGCCGAGGTTCTCGGTTAAAGCCAGTGGGTATTAATGTCTGGCTATAATTGTTGTAGAAATTGTGTTACTAAGACTTCTGTACACCCAAATAGTTGAATTTCCAAAACAGCCTAATACATGAATGAACCTCATCGTCGATTATGGTCTAGCTAGCCTGAGTCTAACATCATAACTAACATGGTCAGGCTGGTTGTTTCCATGTTCTAATGCTGTGGCAGCTTCCCGCAAAAGCTCACTAACAGATTTCGCCATATGTCGTCGTCTCGATTACAATATAATCACATTTAAATAATTTTGTTTCACACATTAAACTCATGCGGGACGTCGATGACTTAGCTTTACAGAAGGCGTGTCTCAGCGCCGTTACTAGAATAAGCCACACCCACTCATTAACATAGAATTTGCATGCAGGTTGTCTTTGAAAATGAAAACGAAAATGAATACTGTGAAATAAAAGAGGAATTAAAATGAAAACGAAAATTTACATTTGTATTTGAATTGTGTCACTATTATTGCGTGAGCGTTACTAAAGAGCATTGTAAAAACTGCATTTGTAGTTTCTTTTTCACGTTTGGCTTTTCATTTTAATATTGGCAGTCTTGCCTCGAGACTGTAGTGAAAATGAAATGTGAAATCACCAATTGCATTTTATTTTTCAATTTGACAGGGATAATGCTGTGAAAATGAAATCATTTAATTTCATTCTCAATTTTGTCACATATTTTGCGTACTGTTTTCTGTAATGAAATCGTTAATCTGGTTTTAATTTTCATTTTAATCATTTAATTTATTTATTTAAATTTGGCAGAAAATGCCCTCCATACGCGTGGCCTCCTGGGATAGAAGAGTATCCATCGGTTGAGCACTCGAAAATCTGGCCGAAAGCAGTAAGCCATCCGGGAACTTCTCGCCTACTCTTTTACGAATACTGATGTTTCGAACGTACTGCTTCCTTCACGTACTGTTTTCGCCTACTATATAGTAGGAAAGTAGGCATATTCGAACGCACTTAAGTCCGAATCTCGCGATAATTAGTACGTCACCCAGGTAATTCTCGCCTACTCTTTTGGATTCGTACATACTTTTTCGCTCGCCTACTCTTTTTCCCATACTAAATAGTAGGGAAGTATGCGGTTTCGAACGCAGCAACGGAGATGAAAACGCTATCATTTTCAAAAACTTGCACTAAATCCTAAATAAATTTTCAGGCCCCCAAAACGCCATTGGCGTGTAAATGAACGACCAGAACGCATAAAAGGTTTTCCGTTTTTAGTTGAAAACGGTGTCGTGTAAAAGGCCCCTTAAAGTCGGCATGAACCGGAAGTTACAAACGACTTTTCTCCAGTGTTGTGGCGTATTTCCAAGTGAAACAGAATATTGAATAGAGGGCAGGGTTTAATAGCAGACTAACGGTTTGAGGGAAGTTGCCACGCCGTCGTTTCGAGGGGGGAGGGAAGGATAACGTATTTGATTAAAGATTATAAGGGTATATGAATTTTTAAAAAATTAATGAAGTGCACAAATAAATCATTTATAATAAACACTACAATATTACATATAAAAATACGAATAGTAAAATTTGATTTCATGCCGACTTTAGAGCTGCTTAGCTGAGTTGAACATTATTGATAAAAAAATGTTTTATTACATTTTTTGCAGACATATAAAAGGTAATCCAACATTTTCAAAATGAGACAAGGTGTCTAAATAAATAGATGTAAAAGCAAAAGAAAAGTTCAGCATATAGCAACACAGAGCAGCTACTTTGGAGTTCATTCCGGAGTAAATTGTTAAAGAACATGTTAAGATCACATTCACAAGTTATTTTCTCTTGCAAACAAAATAGACTAGGCCTAATATCACTTCCGTCAGTCGGTCCTTATGAAGACTCTAAATATAATATACATTTACATTAGGCTAAACAATACTAAAATCCATTAGCCTTTAATTCTTGCTTTGAAACGGTTCTCTGGTCAATGAGATTATGAGTCAGATTGATGAACAATTTAGACATTTTTTTATTAATTGAAACCCAGACAGCAACATAGTGTCGTTCCAGATCCGGCTTATCTGGGCGGTGTGGAATCCACTTGTACCATATGTGGGCCGGATCTGGGCCGACACTATGTTGCTGTCTGGGAAAGGTCCGATTGAAGATTCGTTCAGGACTCGGACATCTCTAACATGTTGGACCGAAGATAAAGTTTGGAAATATACCTCGTTTCATTACCCTATAATGTCTTTATAATTTTGAAGTACTTGCACTCAATACATCAGGGACAGTTAGCAAAATAAATCCAAAATGTGTGACATCCATCCTGCACATTTTTTACATTTTACCTGTATTTTAAATAACGCATTGAATTGTTGTTTAAGGTTAAATGTCCACATAAACGGATAATTTCCCAGCAGCAAATTACCAGTACCTTTTTAAGGTTACCTTTCAGGTGCATTTCCGGAAACTGAAGAATCAATTAAACCCAGTTATGTTTTTCTTGCTAGTGTAATGCAAACAATCCTGATAAGTCCTGTTTATGCTCCTCCCATCCAAGAAACTCAAGAAGAAACCAAAGACCAACAGTGTAATTTGAAACAAATTCATTTAAATGTTAATGAAAAATGAGAAAATACATGTATACAAACAGACAGAACATGTCTGAGACAACCCACAGCTCTAATAACAAGCAAAAAACATCTTCAAGACAAAGTTGCAAAACTCAGGACTCTATAGTCAACTTGACTCCTGGCATTCCTTTTTGCCATAAAATGAACCCAATCCTACAAGTGTAGTACAATCTCAAAATATCAATCCCAATCTAGGATCCCAAATTATAGGACAATGGATAGTTAATCCACTTTAATACTTCAGCAAATTATTTGGTTAAAATAGGGAGAAACAAACAAATTCAAGTGCACAAAGCAACTTCGCAATGGCGAACAAGAGAGTATAAATGTTACACATTAACAAACAACAGTAATACTTGTATTCTCGACACCATGGTAGGACAGTGTCCACAGTAGCTGCACGATTCACTAGGGCAGAACAGCGAGGAAACACGTAACCCAGTGGTTTTGGTTTAGTAAGTGGTCTTAACTGTTGTAGCCAAAGTTGTACCCGGTAACTCCACATAAGCGGGGTTGTATGCAGGTTGAGGTGTGGTGTAGTCTGTGGGCAGTGGTGGTTGAGCTGGTTGTATAGGGTACATGGCCTGATAACCGTCATTGGGTGCCTGGCTGAAGGGAACAGGATACCCTGGACCTGCTGGAAAACAAAGTAATCATTTTCATTGTTTGCCATCATGCTCAAATAGCCTTGGTCGTCTTGTTGCAGATATTACCAGCCTCCTGATACGGTTGTTCCTTACAAGGACCAGTTGGCATGGGTTGGCATCCATAAGGTGGGTTATTTGGCAAAGGCTGGAAAATAAGGTACTGACTGCCCTGAATGTCAGGCTGTTGAAGGTATTGTGTCGTTGTGACTGAAGTTGTCGCAATCACAGCTGCAGGGAGAATCAAAGGTGGAACAACATTGGAATGACGTTCTAAAAGCATTCGGTTCTATTGACGGACATACATTTGCACTTACATCTAGGACTTCTGAACCTTTTATGGAGACAGCAGCAGGGACAGACCCAGCAGGTGATGAGCACAATGATGGAGGTCGCAAATATGAGGACTACTACTACGGGGAAAATGACCTCACCAGGCACAGACTCCATTCGAGGAGGGTTACCAAAATTCTTGAAACCTTCTTTTCTGGACAGATTATGAAGAATAAACATTAGAAATCCAATTTTATATTATAAATATATTAGGTTACAAATGGTCACTGGAAATCGGTTTCAGCCATCCATTTTTACTAGACAAATCCTTTGTCGTCTTGGGACTGAAAAGGTTTGTGCTTGTAGAAAAACAGAAAATAATGGGAAGAAGGCATTTCCTCTTTAGGGTTTCCTGTTCTGAAAGCTCTCTGAAAAAGGCAGCTGTGTCCAGAACTTATTGCCGTTGTCGCTCTTTAATGTTCAATTCTACTTGCTTGTACTAGATTATGACAAAATCATCAAAATAAATACCCTGTGGTAACAGAAATGTGCAACACTTAGTTCTGACTTAAATTAAGAAAGAAAAAAGCAATTCCTCACAACAAACAGTCAAGTCGTCCTTGGATTTTTTTTTGCGGATCGGAGCAGCAGTACGTCTCACGACAGATTCCACAGCAGAACTTCCCAGAATCACACCATTCATATTTACCCCCGAACATGCTACAATCCTCACTGCCTAAACAAAAGAACAGAAGAGATGTGAACCATTTTGAAAAGGCAAAATAGTTGCGAATCACTTGTTTAAAGCAGATTTGGAAGGTTGGGGTAAATAACAGGTTAAATATTTAAGAAACCCTGTGAAAACACATTTTAATCTCTTTGAGTTTAATAATCTGTTCGACCAGAATTTTTACAGATATTCAAACTTTTCTGTTTAGTTATCAGTTTGTATAAATTATTCAACTTTTTTGCAGCAACCAGTGCTCGAAGTGGGGCAGTATTGTATTTAAAGAGAAAGACAAAAAAATTGAGAGGTGTCTTGCTGCAGCCTGGGGTGGACCTCCAACCCAGCCCACATCCAAGTGTGATGTCAGAAGCCACGCCCATGTCCAAATACGTCACATTCCCATTGGAGTGATTTTTAACCCCACACCAACTGATCCCTACATCTACCTGTCACTGTAACCTTAAAGGCCCCCAGAATCAAAATTTAAGTTCTTTAGCATTTAGTATGAATATGTTACCCTTAATGTTATGAATAAGCTGGAGTGTTCCAAAACAATGACAAAATTCGCATTTAGGAGATATAAGCATTCAAAACTTACACTCTCTCACTTCCGCTAAAATGAGCAAAATTGACAATGAAAGCCGAGGAGACTTACACACTGTGTAAGTTGATGAGTTGATTTATCTGCATTTTAATATGCTTTTGTTCATAGAGATTTTTAGATGGATACTGAGGCTTTTTAGGTTGGGTAGAATCTGCAATCTCTGACCAAGTTTGTTTACTGGCTGCAATACGCTGTGTTTCCTGCAGACAAGCATCCCGGGGTGTCGAAATACTATTGGGTGAACTGGCAGTGGGCGGGATCACACAGACCAAAACAAAAACAGACATTTGAAATGCAATGCAAGTCGCTTTGGATAAAAGCGTCTGCCAAATGCATAAACGTAGAATGTAAATGTAGAATGTAGTAGAGTGAAAAAGTTACATACAGCACCTTATCGGAACCTACATAATAAAACCCGCCAAAAACCTAACCCTTACGCCCAGGGCCGTTTCTAGCCTTTTTGGCACCTTAGGCAAAGTGAACCAATGGCTCTCAATGGCGCCCCCCAGCTGTTTGCGCCCTAGGCGACCGCCTAGTTTGCCTATGCCTAGAAACGGCCCTGCTTACGCCTGAAACGCATATTTAAAACCTACCCTTACGCCTTAAAACCCTTTCAATCAGAAACCTACACACAACAAATCAGGTTTCCGGGGCAGAACGGGACGAGGAGTCTGTCACAAGGTGATGTATTGGACACGGGCGTGGCTTCTGAAGTCACTCTTGGATGTGGGCGGGGTTGGATGTCCAGCGTAGGATGCAGCTTTCCTGCGAGTGGGCGTGGTTTCAGCGCAGCCAGCGGACACGCCCCCAGCGTTTGAGAGCATTTTCAAGATTTTGATAGCTTATTTTATTTACTTGGCGGCTTTTTTTAATCATTCAAATTTTGGCTGGGTGCTAATAACACATTTTTCTGTGGTGTGACAAACTCAGAACATATGCTTAATTTTGACTTTACAGGGACTTTAAATTAAGTTCTTAAACACCTTTGAGAAGAAATTCGAATAATTTTCGACAATCAGTTCTTTCAAAGAATCTAAAAATTATTAGCATTAACATAAAACGACACAAAAATTATATTCTCAAATTTAATCTAATGAGCTTGACATGTCCAAATGTGACGGTGAGCTGGTGTGTTGGTGGACAAATCGTTCAGACCAATTAACTTAAAACCCTAACCAACACCAGTTTTTTGTGAACCTGTTCAACTATTCATTGAAAAGAAGAACAGTTCGTTCAAGAATCGAACAACGCTACTTGTTTGGAGTAATGCTGACCAGATTAAGCAACATAAAGATTTGGCGACAGAGAAACAGTTATAATACACTAACATAATTCAACACGTGCTTCCGCGTGATAAACGCGCGAAAATGTTGAGAGAAATTACAAATAACCCCAGAATAGCTCTTGAAAAAGATGAAAACAAAAATGATTATTATTATGGGATTATTAGGATAATTAGCAAATAAATCTTAAAGACGTGCACAGCATCCTACACTTCTAATCAAACATGACACCCGTCCTGTATTCATACTTCAAAAACATCGATTTACTCGGAAAAACAAGTTTAAACGCGTTGAAAGGTTTTGACACTTACTGACTATGGTCGTGAATAAAGCCAAAAAGCACATGAGCAGCACCGGGACGCTGGAAGCCATAGCTGCTCTTTCACTTCGTGTGGAGGCAGTTGAGAATGACGCGTCTCTCAACCAGGTTCAGGTGGGGTTTTTTTATTTTTCTGCTGCTGACTTGACCTATTAAGACTAGTTACTCCCATGCAAGAGACTTCTCAAACTAAAACCAAGACCACCAGTGTAATTCAAAACATTTATTTTAATGTCTAGATCTGACAGTCTTGTTTAGACATAAGATAACACAAACACATATGTACAAACAAACATATGAGACAAAACCCACTGGTCGATTGCCAACAAAAACAATCTTCAAGAAAATGTTGAAGAACAATTATATATAACCAAAACCATAACTGCTTCGACTCTTACTGTGATGATTTCTATGAAATGAATTAAAATACAATTCACAAACCAACTCAGGTTCACAATCTTAAAATATCCCAAAGTGACAGTGCCAATCTTGGATCCTTTTTAGTCTAGTATACTTATGAACAAAATGACTGAACACTGAATATTTGATCCCAGAACGACTGTGAACATATCTCTAGAATTCCATCCAGATTGGCGATTGGTCCATTTGATAACAATAGACATTCTCCGGGCAAGCACTGTTTGAGTGAATCTGGTGCGCTGTTATCTTTGGTAGCACTTTAATTGGATATTTGGGATGTCTGGAGATTAAGATTCCTTGAAATCTTTGGATTTTAAAGTCTGAATTACTCCAGCCCTGATCCTCAATCTCAAAATATTACCCTAATAATGGCACTAACAGTTGTTTTCCCAATATGGTGCTACAATGATTGTTGTTTTTATGATTAGCTTGATACAGTACAAAGTAAGGATTTCATATGGCAACATGACAAATGATTCAGTATCTCTAAACATCTTCTGAGCATCACCAATTTACTTTGGAAGTGGTGTACTATGGATGTGGGCAGTTTACAATGTGAAACAAACAATTCATGAGGTTAAAAAACAATGTTTGAACCAACATCATCACTAACACTGTCAATGAGGTGTTTGTTATTGTTGCTTGTCTTCAGAAATGTGTCAGGACAATGTCTCAGAAAGATTGAGTCATGAAGTTGCTGCCATTCGGTTCTTTTTAGCGTTTATTGGCGCTTAGCTTTGTACGGCCGTGAGCGTTTCCGCCGGTCGGGTTTGCGTTGTTTGTGGAGCCGGCCGATGCTTACGCCCTGTCGGCGACGCACAGAGATGTTCTGCTCCACCAGACTCGCTAACATACCTACAAACCACCAAAGGGACATTTGATTAAAATAATCATTTCCAGGCAATGTACTTTCATGTTGTTACAACCCATATGACTTTCGTTCTATCATGGAACGCAAAAGACGACGTTTAGCAGAACATTCACGCTGCTATTTCATGAACATATAACGTATGAAGACAAAAATGCTTTTTACCTTCTTGTGCCAGCATTGATATGAATGTGCAGATGAACTCATCGTAGTTATGAGTCCTCCTCTGGTCATCGATCTGCGAAAGGACAAAAAGCATCACTATAAGCTCTCTGGCAAACATATTTCTTTGTTCACTGGACCGTCAAAGATGAAGTTAAACACTTGCCTTATACTTTTTCCTTTTCTCCACTTCTTCTTTCAGACACACTTCGTAGTTTGTGATGTCTGCTTCCACGTACTTCAACAAGGCTAGCAACTCCTGTAAGACAGAAACCCTCAAGTTCATGTAACTTTGCATAACAAACCTGTCCCAAACAAAACTAATGAGAAACAAAATGATTGCAGAAAGAAAATGGTTGCCGTCTCACTTTAGGAGTGTATTTTTCTCCAGAAGGTTTGCTGCTGGTGTCAGTGGTGGCGTCGGTGGACGGCAGGTTCTCCTTGTCTGATTTGACGTCCACTGACTCTTTGACGTCCTCCTGTTTCATCTCCACCGAAGGTCCCTCCTTGGCTTCCTCCTCTGGACAGGTCGCCTCTTCTTTCTCTTTCTTCTCCACACTATCTGATTTCTTCAACCCCTCCAACGTTTCTGTCAAATGAGATCAAAGTTATCCAAACCAATACTGGAACAATTGATGAATCCTTCGCAATAGGATTGAGAAAATCTATTATGAATAAAAATAGGGTCCAATTAGATTTCAAAACGTTCAATCTCATTGTTACCTGTAGGTGGCAGGGCAAGCATGACACCATCCTCTTGCAGTTGCAGCAGCGTGGAGCTCACTAGCGCCCCCAAGTCTCTGACGGCTCGATTGTGTCGGGCATCTAACCGGAGCAGCCCCTCCTCTTCTCCGAACAGCACACGGCTCAAGTGGGCCGCCACGGGGCTGGAGGGACGCGTAGCTGCTTGCGATCGCGCAGGTGAGCGCAGAGGTGAGTTGAACGCACTGCCGATCTCAGAGGCCGTGTCCGTGCTTTCGTTGCTGGGTGTGGGTGAAGGCTGGCAGGCTGAGGTGATGCTGATCCCGCCCGTGCGACCCTCGGTACGAACATTCAGAGGTGTGGATCCTGTTGTGGCCATGGCGTCCTTCCTCTGGACCTCCTTCTTGAGTTTCTCAGCTAAAACGCTGAGTGCTAGCTGACCCTCCATTGCCGCAACCCCGCTCACTCCAGTGCGGCTCATGGTACGTGTGCGTAGACCCACCTTTCTTCGGACCCTGCCAATCAGACACACAAACAATTGAGGTCATAGTGGAGAAACTAGTAGTAAAGACATTGTTAAAAAAGTCCATGTGACTAGTACTACAGTGGTTCAACCTTAATATTATGAAGGGACCAGAATACTTTTTGTGCTCAAAGCCCCCCAAAATAACGACTTTATTCAATAATCTATTCTCTTCCACTTCATTCTCCTATGCTGTTGATGAA
The DNA here is from genome assembly GCF_963993115.1 of Abramis brama. Taxonomy (NCBI): domain Eukaryota; kingdom Metazoa; phylum Chordata; class Actinopteri; order Cypriniformes; family Leuciscidae; genus Abramis; species Abramis brama. Next base: position 26,444,450 of record NC_139968.1, on the reverse strand, counting down.
GTGTAAACAGTGCAGCGCTTCCAGGTTATGCATCAGAACCCGCTTCTCATTCAACGAGCAGAGATTGTTGAATAAAGTCATTATTTTGGGGGGGTTTTGCGCACAAAAAGTATTCTCGTATTCAAATACGCCACAGTGTTGCCGCAAGGTGTTTGCATAATTATTCTTCTTTGGTAAGTTTTCAACTACTTACTAATATCATGGTGAGAATGTTGCTAAGCATGTTAGCTAGCGGTTGTTAAGCATGTCGCTATTGTGGTGGATTTTTAATAGATAAAATAGTAAACTGTATATTAAACTAACCATGTTTCTAACATCTAACCTTATTCTCTTTTTAGGCCTAACATGATAACACTTTGAAACAAAATGTACTAAAACGTTTTGTCCTGTTTTTGAATTTGTGTTGCCATACCCCTTTTACTTTGGTTGTGTGAGTGTAAAAATAACAAATATGGGAATTGAAACTAGACAGATGACTAAATTTGAACCTTGTGATTAACAATGAAGTAATCATTAAAACAAAGTTTGCTTTACCTAGTAACAGAAGGGTTTGCATATGAAGAACCAATCAAATTCATATCATTTTGCCATACCTCCCTATTCTATAAAAATGGTTGTATTCGTGTTAGCTGGTGGGTTTCTCAATGGAATTTGTCTGAGATCCTCCGGCCTTGCTTCTTCTTGGGGAAATTCTCAGAGAACTGCTCGAGAGATCCTCCGGCCGTGATTAAAGCATTTAAAGTACATTTACTGCGGTCTGTTTGTCGATTATTCCTGCGCAGGAAGTAAGATAGTTACGGGAATATGTATTAGCACCCAGCCGACATCGATGTGTAGATGCGCTAGGGTATAGGATTAGACTCAGCCGACGTCGATATGTAGACGCGCTAGGGTATAGGATTAGACTCAGCCGACATCGATGTGTAGACGCGCTAGGGTATAGGATTAGACTCAGCCGACATCGATGTGTAGACGCGCTAGGGTATAGGATTAGACTCAGCCGACATCGATGTGTAGACGCGCTAGGGTATAGGATTAGACTCAGCCACCATTGATGTGTAGACGCGCTAGGATATAGGATTAGACTCAGCCGCCGTCGATGTGTAGACGCGCTAGGGTATAGGATTAGACTCAGCCGCCGTCGATGTGTAGACGCGCTAGGATATAAGATTAGACTCAGCCGACGTCGATGTGTAGACGCGCTAGGGTATAGGATTAGACTCAGCCGCCGTCGATGTGTAGACGCGCTAAGGTATAGGATTAGACTCAGCCGCCGTCGATATGTAGACGCGCTAGGGTATAGGATTAGTCTCAGCCGACGTCGATGTATAGACGCGCTAGGGTATAGGGTTGTACTCAGCTGACGTCGATGTGTAGACGCGCTACAGTATAAATATTATTGGCCCAGGGAGACTTAGGTCAGATGAGATAGGACTTAGTTAGGTTTAGGGAAAAATCTACGACAGTTTATTGTTAGCTAAATAATAACACCTGCAGTTTAACGGTACAGACATTTGAAGGGACTCTATCGCCGTCTTGAGTTCTGGAGGTTTGTTACCACTACAAGAACATATTTTAAATTGAGTTTAGAAATTTAACACTTTCTCAAACATCTTATACCTGCTTGTGGCACCTGTAGTGCTACACTCCTCTTCTTCATCATCATAGTCATCCTCGTCGTCAGAATAAGGGGGCTGAGGGGGGCCAGGTAATCGTGAGCGTCCCACACCCGCAGCGAGATCCTCCTCTTCCTGTCAATCAACCAAAATACTGAGTGAAAACACATATGTTAACGAGTCCAGATATTCCTGAAACTTAACCTGATCTTACCTGCATAGGGGACTTGGCGTAATTGTGGTTGTCTAGGAAGGCTGGCAGACGCTGGACGATGGGGTTGGGACTGGGAACAGGTAGAGGGGCTGGTGGCGGAGCGCCCACTGTTGGCAAGGCGCCGGGTTTAGTCATGGGTCTGACTTTTCCAGCGGGACTTGCTAGAGCCGCAGCACCTTCTTGAGTTTCTGAAATGTCATGGGACATGTTTTAGGTTCTTTTTCACATTGTTTTGAGGCAAAAATGCTCCTACTGACGTCATTCTTATCAAGAAATAGGCCTTAAATCAAAAGGCTCTACATTTAAATACATTTAAAACATACAAACTAAATTATATTCAAATCAAATTGTTTGGGGTACCTGTGGGTGTAGCCTTCTCTGTACCCAAGGTTACTGGTGTGTCTTGCCCTTCCTCCTTTTTAACAGCAGGGGGAGTGTCTTCTGAAGAGGAGGAGTCTTGTTGCTTACGATCTTGGCCTGAATCTTGTTGGGTCACCCGAATGACCTGTAGCATGTACAGTGGTGCACATAAGCATTTACAAATGAGCCCGACTGTGCCGTACACAGAGAAATCATTCACAGAAAGCTTGATTATCAGGATTTTATTCAAAGAAAGAAGAGTTTATACTCACTTTTTTCTCCCTAACCTGCTGGAGCCCTTCTAGAATAATCTGCCTGTTCCGTTTCAGGATATCCAGCCTGGACTCGTATTTTATTCTGCGATCTGTAACCACCGCCATGAGATTGAAGCGGATGTCATGGTAGGGCTCTCTGAGGGGAGAGAAGACAAATCAGATATGCTAGAAAGAAAATAATAAATTGCTTGAACAATAATCATTTAAAAAAAGTATACATATATTTTTTATATATTTTAATATAATGAATATGTGAATATATAAAAAAATGTGCTTGTTTTTTTAATTAATATATGAATATGTTCATTTAAAAAGATGTAATATATATTTCACCTTTAATTATATACATATATATATATATATGTGTGTGTGTGTGTGACTTAAAGGGTATTATTATATTTTTTTTAAATCAGAGAAACCAACTGTTGTAATGTAGATTCAAAATGTTGAATTCAACTACTCCTAATTACGGCTTATTAATAGTTAGTAAGGTAGTTGTTAAATTTAGGTATTGGGTAGAATCAAGGGATTTAGAATATGATCATGCAGAATAAGGCATTAATATGTGATTTATAAGTTCTAATAATCAGCCAGTGCTGATAAGCAACTAGTTAATAGTGAGAATTGGACCCTAAAGTGTAAAAATGAGATGCTTAAAAAAAACCGTACAGAAGATCTGAATAAAAAGTGCATTACAATATTGCAATATTCTTGATGTTCTATATATAATTTGATCATCCTGTTGGCTAGAGATGTGAATATTGATCAGTCTGGCTCTTACCCAGCAGTGGCCAGTCCTATTCGCTCCATTATGACCCGTCTGGCTTTATCGGTCCACTCTTCCTCTTCACCCCACGGCCCTGAGAGAGACAGACAGATTATTATAACCTTGTCCTTCGTCGGACTGTCAGTAAAACTGTCTTTTGTGAGTTAAGTTCTCACCGTGGTCGATGGGATACGCCTTCAGCCCGTCCAGTTCAAACAGCCGGTCTTTGATTGGCACGTAACTGACGAAGTGAAACGCCTCCATCGTCCGCACGGCGCTGATGCCGTTCTGTTTCTCCGGCAGGTGCCGCGGCTCCGGTCTCCATGGAAACAAGACAAAAAACAATAACTACAAAACAACAGATTGAGACAACAACTAAGATTGATTGCGTAAAATCTACTTATTCTATGCTAGTGGGAAAGGGTTTGCAGAGTAATATGAAAGCTGACCCTACCTGGCATGGCTGTTGTGGGCTTTCGCCAGCTCAGGGGCGTTTCCAATGGCGTAACCTTTACTCTAAGAAGTCAAAAAATGCAGATGTGCTTTAAAACACAGGCATTGAGAAAATGCAAAAGTGTGCTTATGTGGTTTTCTTATAGTGCAATGACATTCAGACATTTTTAAGCATGACTTGAAGGGATCGCTCACCCAAAAATGAAAATTGTGTCATAAATTCCTCGCCTTCATGTCGTTCCAAACCCGAAAGACTTTTGTTCATCTTCAGAACACAAATGAAGATATTTTTGATTAAATCTGAGAGCTTTCTTTACTCTCCATTGACAGTTACACAACTGACACTTTGATGCTACAAAAAGTTCATAAAGAGATCGTAAAACTAATCCATATGAATTGAGCGGTTTAGTCCAAATTTTCTGAGAGACTTGTTTGCTTTATATGATGAAAATTGAATTTAGGCTTTTATTCACATTTAAACATTGATCCGTGAACATAAACAAAAGCTCAATCGAACTTGCTTGACATGCGAGAATAGACCTCATTGGTTGTTGCTGAAGCTCAAACGTGCTGCGTAACACAAGAAAGAACCTCATTGGAAGCTCATGCTTGAGCTTCTGTTTACCACAACTGATGTGTGCGTTGATGGATGTTTATTTGTGAATAAAAATCCTAAATTCAATCTGTTCGTTATATAAAGGGTCTAATTTGGTCTAAACCGCTCGATTCATGTGGATTGTTTTTTTATGATTGTTTATGAACGTTTTGAAGCGACAAATTGGTCGTTGCGTAGCTGTCAATGGAGGGACAAAAAGCTCTCAGATTTCATCGAAAAGATCTTCATTTGTGTTCCGAAGACAAGCGAAGATGTTACGGGTATGGAACAACATGAGGGTGAGGAATTAATGACAGAATTTTAATTTTTGTGTTAACAAACCCTTTAAGTCATGCTTAAAAATGGTGTTCATGTGTGTAACTGACCTCAGGACTGAAGCCCTTGGTGAAAGCTTTCATGCGGCTCAGAGTGTTTCCCAGCTCCACGCCGCTGCAGTTCAGTAGCACACTCAGCAGAGCGTGAGTGGCACAGGAGTTCGGTATCAACTGCACACAACAATCCACAGACAGACAATAGAAAACGGGGATAATAACAGCAGATTTATGTTGCAAGGCTACCATTATCAGTTTACAGGCAAAGAAATAAACGAAATCAATGCAGACTCACTTGGTGAGCAAAAAACATGTCGTTGACAATATCGTCATCAATAACGGAGGTTTCGTCCACCAGCGTGGAGACTTTACGCCGAGATCTTCGCTCTTCGATCCACTTAAAGAGGAAGATGAAGCCATACACTGGACTGAGGAGAAGAAAAAAAGACAGAAGAGCTAAATATATATAAATATACACACACACTCACCGGTCACTTTATTAGGTACACCTGTTCAACTGCTCATTAATACACATCTAGTAACCAGCCAATCACATGGCAACAACTCAAAGTAGTTAGGCATGTAGACATGGTCAAGACGATCTGCTGAAGTTCAAACTGAGCATCAGAATGAGGAAGAAATCTGATTTAAGAGACTTTGAACGTGTCATGGTTGTTGGTGCCAGACGGCCGGTCTGAGTATTTCAGAAACTGCTGATCGACTGGGATTTTCACACACAACCATCTCTAGTGTTCACAGAGAATGATTCAAAAAAGAGAAAATATCCAGTGAGCGTCAGTTCTGGAGGTATAAATGCCTCATTGATGCCAGAGGTCAGAGGAGAATGACGAGACTGGTTCCACAACACGCTGAACATGGAAGCACACGGGCTACAGCTGCAGAAGAAACGCCGGTGTCACTCTTGTCAGCTGAGAACAGAAACTGGGGATACAATTCACACAGGCTCATCAAAACTGGACAATAGAAGATTGGAAAAACGATGCCTGGTCTGATAAGTCTTGATTTCTGCTGCAACATTCAGATGGTAGGGTCAGAATTTGGCGTAAACAACATGAAAGCATGGATCCATCCTGACTTGCATCAACGGTTCAGGCTGCTGGTAGTGATGTAATGATATTTTCTTGGCACACTTTGGGCCTCTTAGTACCAATTGAGCATTGATTAAACACCACAGTCTACCTGAGTATTGTTGCTGACCATATCTATCCCTTTATGAGCACTGCATCATCTTCTGATGGATACTTCCAGCAGGAAAACACACCATGTCACAAAGCTCAAATCATGTCAAACTGGTTTCTTGAACATGAGTTCACTAAACTCAAATGGCCTTACAGTCACCAGATCTCAATCCAATAGAGCAGCTTTGGGATGTGCTAGAAACTGCATGATGCTCTTATGTATATATGGACCAAAATCTCTGCGGAATGTTTCCAGCACCTTGGTGAATTTAAGCCACGAAGAATTAAGGCAGTTCTGAAGGTAAAAGTGGGTCAACCCCGGCTCTAGCAAGGTGTAACCAAGTGGCCAGTGAGTGTATATATTAAAATCATAAATATACAGGCTTAACAAGTAAAAGTGTTTGATAAATGCACCTTTGACATTTGCTCTGAAGATCATAGATCTCCTCCACCTGAACGCCCTTCACACCTGTGTCCAAACACAAGCCATTTACATGAATCTTCACATATTAATTAATTTACCCAAAGCGTCTAAACTCATTTAATATTCATAACACTCCATGTTTTATCAATAATTGTTTATCACATTCAAACACCATCACTCATATTTAGACTGTAATTGACCCCATAAAAGCAATAAATCGTTTTTGCATGTGTGTGTGTCATACAGATCAACTCACCAAAGTCCTCCACCAAGAGTGTGAACAACCCTGAAAGTCGAAACAGCCAATATAATGACGTTAACATGAGATCATATGAGTGTGTTGAATTTTCATATGCATTGAATTCACAACTGTTCTACTATATAGCGAGATGACATGTTGACTTACAGCATATTTGATGAATAATAAAATAATGATTGATAAATAATGAATAAACTAACTCCAATATTATATGCATAGATGTTGATTTAGAGACTCACCCGGGTCACTTTCCAACTCCAGCCAACCTTTGTTCATTTTTGCAGAAATCAGAGTCACCAAAACTCCGCTAAATCATCGACCAGTCCATAATATTATAAAGAACTACATAAATCATTTTCTAGTACATATTTAATCCATCTTTAGACGATCTGGACGGCTAGTAAACACAATGAAGAGCAGCGCCGTCGACCGTAGTTGACGTCATCCCGCTGCGCCGTGAGTCAGTAGTGTAATGTAGTGAAGAAGCGCTGGGTGGCGCTGTGCTGTGAAGTTCAACTTGCATCTATGACATAAAAATGGTTCTAGTTTCGTAACAGTTTATTTATTCGTTTATAGTTTTTTGTTTTTGTTTTGGGTTTTTTACGGTGTACTTTTATGTGATTTCGCTATATCTCAATCTAAACAATCAATACGGGACATATTCCTTAAGCATTACATAAGGATTTGTTTAAATACCTTTCAGCAAAGCGATTACAAACAAGCGATTTGTAGTATAGTTTATCATCATGGCCAAGGAAAATTCAATTTTTTGGCGTTTAGAATCAGTAGTAGCTAATAATATGCAACATATATGTATAACAATATTTAATTTTTTTTTTCTTTTAATTTAAAGGGTTTAAAACTGGACAGTCTTTTTTTGTCTTAAACTACATTTTAAAAGTCATCTAGTTGGATACTTCTTGAGATTTACACAATAAGAAACCTTTTTGAGAGCATTGCTGTTTCGTAACATGCCATAAATGCTTCCTAATTACATAATAAGTTACATAACATGAATAGCTTGCACTTTCAATATATGAAATATAACTTATTTTTAAACAACAAAATATTATACATTTACTATATATATATATATATATATATATATATATATATATATATATATATATATATATATATATATATAACAATACTATTTTAGATTATATAATAATATTTTAAGATAATATTTAAAATATAAAAATATTATAAGGATATGTGCTAAAATGCAAAAATACAATAATAAAAAAGGATTGCATTGTAATATGATTGTAATATGATTAATTATAAATTACATTATAAAGTACAAAATAATATAGTATTTATAATGATGCCGGATAAAATGCAAAAAAACAAAAACAACCAATAAGTAAAAAAAGAGTACAGGCTTTGTATACAAAAATATACTATTAATGAAAGTATTTTATTACAAAATAATATGATATTTATAATAATACAGGCTAAAGTGATTATATATGATATATATATATATATATATATATATATATATATATATATATATATATATATGATAATGAAAAATAAGAAAAAAGAGTAGCCTACATGATTTGGATCCATAAATATATATATATATGATAATGAAAAATAAGAAAAAAGAGTACATGATTTGGATCCATAAATGATGATATATTAATTAAAGCCTATTATTAACATGATAAGTTATATTGTTTTATAATTATATAATATAATATTTATAATAAAACAGACTTACGCCTAACAAGTAAAACGCCTTCAATATAGATTATTTTAAGTATTTACACAACATTTTCTTAAACATTGCTGTTTTATAATATGCTTCCTAATTATATAATAAATTATATAACATGCACAAAAATACAATATGTTAAGATATATACTGTTTTATATGTATGCAATCATTTCATATAATATTTAAAACATCAAAACATGTGTATGTACTATATATTACAAAAATACATGCCAAACTGACAAATAAATTAAAGTAAAAGAATGTAGGCTAAACTGTGACTGACAGTCTTGTCTTAAACTTCCTTTTGTAAGTCATCCAGCTGGATCATTCTAGGCATTTACACAACACCCCACCTTGTTGTATTTACTTTTATGCAACCATCCAAGTGGTTATGAAACACTCAATGACATTCAGCCCCCCGGACCGTATGAAGAGCGGAACCATTAGACCCCGTCTGTGCGCCTGGACGGGCGTTTGAGGTCGGTGCTCGTGCACAATTCATAGTTAAAATAAAAGAATCAGTGAGTATTACTAAAAATAATATTAACTCTTCAATGAATCACAGCACAGCCGCGGGTTCCTAAAAAGGGTGTAAAAAGGTAAGACGTTGATTTAACACCGCACACGCACGTGTAAGTGGCGATAATGTGTTGTATCAGTTATATATCAGCAGAGTTAGCGCGGAAGCTAACGTCAACAAAAGAGAGCATCGCGCGCTCGTGCTAATGCGCTAACAGCTAGCGCGCTCGTTAGGCTTGAAACAATGTCGTGTTTTACACATAACGCATATAATGCGATACTAAACATCCAGATGTGTTAGTCTAACGTGGTTTTGTGCTCCTATTGTGGATGTTGGGTGAGTTTTCTGGTTGGTTGTTCTTCTCTTAGCGGCGCTGCTGGTCAAGTACAGTTATGTAAATGTGCCTCATTCACTTCAGTCCACGAAAGCGCTTTGAAACATTTTTGTGTGATGTATGATATCAAAACAGGTTAATATATACCTAGTGTAATGAAATATGAGGTGGGTTCGTGGTTTTATATGAAGACTGCGGTGTGTGTCAAGCGCAGGTTCAGAATAATCTTCACGAGCTTCAGTTTCATTTTACACACACAGTCACACTCTCATAATGCACTAGATGATGGACTTAAAGGGCTATTTAATCAAACATGGTTGGGTTAGTTTCTGTGCTCGATTTCTATGTAAATTAGAGATTAGAGAGAGTCGAGATCAGTGGGTCTGCAATAGATAGATAGATAGATAGATATAGGGAAATACAATAAAGCTGATTAATACTGTACTGAATAGATCTGAATAGCTTCCAGCTGAATTCAACATCTGGTTTCATTGAAAGTCATTGCATTTCTGCTTTTTTGTTGTTGTTGGAACAGCTGTAATGTAATTATAATACAATAAAATATTATTAATATTTTATTGTTTCTTAAAGTTTATAATAAAGTGTTATAAATCATGCATATACACAAAAACCATACCATAAAAACAGTCTATGACTGAGGACTTGTGTCCTGTAGCCACTTTATGATGCTTTCATTGTGCTTTTATTGTCAGGTTTGATTTTTGACAGCGTCCGACTTCATTCACTTTCAGTTTACAGACAAAAGCATTTTGGACAATATTCATTTTGTGTTTCATTAAAGGAAAACAGAAGTTCTACGGTTTATAATGACCGCTGTATTGCTTGCTTGAACTGAAGCGAAGCAAGCGTGTGTGTCTGAAGGTGCAGGTTGTTGTGGAACAGGCTGTGCTTGAGCTGTACGGTGTGTGTGAATGTGTCAGTGTGTCACGGCCAGCGTGGCCTACATTCACACACACCGCTCGCTGCCTTCTCTTATATAACCCTGCTTATGTAAGCAGGCCTGAATCTCTTGCTCCCTTCTGTTTTTTTCTTCTTCTAGTTCTTTCTGTTTCTTCTCTCGACACTTTTTTTTATTGGAGTTCTGTGGTTGCTCTTTGTTCTCCTGTTCCTGAACTGTTTTTTTTTTTTTTGAGTCGTAATTTTGCTCAGATTTTGATTAAAGCTGAGAATCGGACAGTATAAAGTGAATTACACAACCCTGAATTCTGTGTTAACTTTGTGTGGTTTCATTTTATAGTTACAATATTTTGCTTTCATTTACTAGTTCAGCTGAAAACTAACCATCAAGTGTTGCGGGTGAAAACTAACCATCAAGTGTTGCGGGTGACCATTTATTTTGTTTGTTTTTATTCCGAGATTGAAATCCACAAGTTTGGGGCCAGTTCTGCATTGCTATTGTACTGAATTTTTTACATACATTGATCTGATTTGTCCGTTTTTAATGCCTAAACGTTTCAGACTTATTCTATGTTGTGGCTGTTGCAAATTTAGCTGATTTTATAATGTTTTGTAGCTTGCAAACATAGATTATTGTGCAAGAATGACTTGCAATAGTCTTGAAAGCCTCAGTAAGAAAAGAATCACGTTTTGACTTCAAACCTCAAACCTTTCGCTTTGTTTTTCATTGTATGCTATCATTTTTCCAGTGGGTTTATGATTTTTTTATTTTATTTACTTCATTCATTTCTAGCTTGTTGCAAATTTTCTATTTCTGCAAAAACAATACTTTTGCTGAACAACAAAAAAATGTTGTGAAGAAAACAGATATTTAACCATATAAATGCATCTAGCAAATATAAAAATACATTGCTAAAAAATTGCTAAAACTGATCATTGATTTGTACCCAAGCAACATTTATTGCCCATTTAAAAAAAACAAAAAAAGATTAAAAATAAAAAATTTTTTTGACAAGGCAGTTAATAAATGGAAAATATACACAACAGAAAAAGGCTGCATTTATTTGATGAAAAATAGTAAAAACAATAATATTGTGAAATATTACAATTTAAAATAAGTATTTTCCATTTGAATATAATTAAAATTTAGTCCTGTGACCAAAGCTGAATTTTCAGCATCATTACTCCAGTCTTCAGTGTCACGATCCTTCAGAAATCATTCTAATATGATGATTTGATGCTCAAGAAACATTTCTGATAATTATGAAGGTTGACATTTTTTTTTATATATATAGTTGTTTTATCTGTTTATTATTTGTGTGGAAATGGTTATACACTTTTTTCAGGATTCTTTGATGAATAGAATGTTCAAAAAGCATTTATTTTGCATTAGAAATCTTTTGTAACATTATAAATGTTACTTTTAATCAATTTAATGCATTCTTGCTGAATAATAATTTCTTTTTTTAAAATTGTACATTCCCCGAACTTTTGAACAGCAGTGTCTAATAATATCATGTGTGTTTGCTGTTCAGGTGGTCTGAATGAAGATGTGTAAGTAATGCTCTTGGAGACCCAGGGGACGCCATGTCAGAAGAGGCGATCTCAGGGAGCGACCTGGAGCCCAGCCTTAACAGCGAGGAGGAAGAGGAGATGGAGGAGGAAGAGGATGGAGAGAATGATGGGGATGATGAGGAAGATGCAGGCGGTGAGCATCTTTTCAATTCATACCGGCTTTTTAACCATTATTTTATCATGCAAATACCTTTTTGAGTTTGAACTTGCTTTGATTAATACATTTAAAAGCATCAAGCTTCTGTCTGGCATCGTCATCATCATCGCTAATGCGTGCGCTTGGCTTTCTGGCTGGAAATGAATTATTGATCGCTTGGTATTTCCTCTCAACAGACCAGCCCGAGAGCCCGGAGGCCGAGGATCAAAGAGATCCGGCCAGCCCAGCACCTACCTCGCCTAATTCTAGAGACTCAAGCCCTGACGGCTTGTCCCGGCCGCCCTCCCAACCCTCGTCCACCTCACAGGCGTCATCACGTCCCGGCTCTCAACCCGCGTCCAGCCCGGACAGCCGCAGCAATACGTCTGCCAACAGCATGAAGAAGAAGTCCAAAACCTCCAAGCCTGCTCACTTGAGGAGGAACATCCGGTATTGAGCTTCATTTAATAACAGCGTGCATTAGGTCCTGCCATAGTGCTTTTGTTTCCAGAAGGTTCCAAAGGTTCCAAAAGGGTTTTCACACGCCATAGAAGAACCATTTAAGAACCTTTCAGTGGACAGTTCTTTAAAGAACCATTTTTTTCTTAGTGTGAAGAACATTTTAATAATCCATATAAACTTTTCCCACTATAAAGAACCTTGTGTGCAATGAAAAGGTTCCATGGATGTTAAAAGTTGTTCATGGAACCATCAGTAACAAAAAGAACCTTTATTTTTAAGAGTGTGGAGATTTTGTTAAAGCGTTATTTTCCATGAACCAAACCAACCGGCTACGCGGTGAATCACGACATTATGAACTTTTGATTTGAAGCAAAAAGTGTTTGGATAAAAAGAGACGTTGATTACTTAACTGTGTACTTAACGGCTTAAGTGAAGGAGAGAACTACAATCCCATGAAGCATTGAGAATGACATAATCAAAGTAAAAACAACGGTGAATTATAAAATGATTAATATATTTTAATTGTGTATATACAAATACAAATATATAAGTATTTTGACAGCATTGCGAGACTGACTCGATCACTTGGAGCTAAAGAGCTATTTTGGCGTGATTTGCTCGCCGCAACTCTCTGATTGGTGGAATCCTTTTTACAGCATTATGGGTAGTTTTTCGTCACAAATTCCACTGTTAAACACAATTACACACTGTGAAACCAGACACGCTAAGCATCAAACAACAAGAACTTTTGATCATATTCTGGGAGGATTGGCCCAGACACTGAAAATCTCATTGGTCCAAAACCCCCGCCCTGCATGTTTGTTGATCACCGTTACACTTCTAATAAAGATCATTTATCTAATCGCATCTCTCCCCTCCGGCTTGCAGGAAGCTCCTCACGGAGCATCAGCTGGAAGCGGGAACCAAAGCCGCCCAGCAGGAGGAGCTTGAGAGACGGCGGCGTCTCGAACAGCAGCGGAAAGACTTCCCGCTTCACGCCGGTGAGACTCGGCTGTTCCGCCCGCTCCTCCTCTTTCACTGTTTGTTATGTACTTAGTTAATTGGTTGTGTTGTGTCGCTGCTGTCAGATCTGTCCACTGCAGTGCCGGGTCTCAAACAGGAAGTGATCTGTCTGGACAGCAGTGGAGACGAGGGTGAGCCTAAAGAAGCCCCGCCCCCTCAGCTACCTGACCTCAGAGATGGTAAACTCAACATAAACACACTGCAATATAAAACAGTATTGTTATTTATTTTAATGACATTATTATTTACATACATTTAATATTATAATGATAAATATGCAAAATATATTTTAAGCAAATCTTGAAAAACGTATTTAACCATTTTTATTATTATTAACAATTTATTATTATTTACTTATTTTCGTTATTATTATAATGATATATTGATTTCATTATATACACAAAAAATGAGTCGAAAAGGAGTCGAATGTTTTATTAAATATGTATTGTAATAATTGTTTATATATATTATAATTACTATAATAAGTGTTTAATAGTTAGTAATAATAATAATAGCAGTAAATAATAATAAATTGTGTATATATATATATATATATATATATATATATATATATATAACATTTATTATATGTAATAAATGTTAATTAATAATATAAATAACAATATAAATGTAAATAAATGTTTAATCATTAATATATGCAAATAATAAAATAAATTCATAATGAAAAAAAGTTATGTGTGTATATATATATATATATTAGTATTATTTACAGTTTATTATTTACATACGAACGTGTGTATGTATATATATATATTTCTCTGAGTAAAAAAAAAAGTCTTCTCTAAAAAAATTCTTCTAAATTGATCTTGTAATGAGGTTTAGGTATCTTATTGTTCCTTTCTGTTCCATTGTTCCAGATGTGATTGAGTTGAGTTCAGGTGATGAAGATGCCATGCGGATAAGCAGCGAGGAGGACAACAACGAAGATCGCTCGGTCACTCCCGGCCCGGAGGAGAGTAGCGGGTCTCATGTAAATGACGCCATAAATCTACCGGACGCCCAGGGAAGGGTGCTGGTCAATATCAACCACCCTGGAGAAGAGGAGGACCTGTTCCTCGCCCCGCAGCTCGCCGGCGCTGTTAAACCACACCAGGTTCACACATTTTGCCATTAAATTAACATTTTTCCAGTGTTTTTCCGTTTTAGTTGGACATGGAATCCATTTTCAATGTCTCTTCCTTTCTCTGTCAGATCGGCGGCATCCGTTTTCTGTATGATAACCTGGTGGAGTCTCTTGAGCGCTATAAGAGCAGCAGTGGCTTCGGCTGTATTCTGGCTCACAGTATGGGCCTGGGCAAAACCCTACAGGTCATCTCCTTTATCGACATCCTACTGCGCCACACTGGAGCCAAAACGGTTCTCGCCATTGTACCTGTGAGTGGCGTTTTCAGTGAGGGATTAGATTAAATACTTCTGTCTGAGGGGTTTGCGTCTCATCTTTCCTCTCTTCTCCAGGTGAATACACTACAAAACTGGCTGGCTGAGTTTAATCTCTGGCTGCCTGCTGCTGAGTCCCTTCCCCCCGACACAGATCCAGCCCAGGTTTTACCTCGAACCTTTAAGGTTCACATCCTCAATGATGAGCACAAGTATGAACGCCGCACCAGCTTTTGTGCTTCATTGTCATAGTAAATAATGTCACATGGCTATATAGGATATATATAGGCTATATATTCTTTATGCAAAACATAATTATACAATAAAATAAAAAAAAGGTGAGATTTACCTGCAAAATGGAAAAAACAAATCACACTATATGTTTGGGATCTTTGTTGTCAATGATTTTGTGTTTTTTGATGATTTAAGAGTTAATGAATATCTGTAGTTTTGCTGAAGTTGCTACCAACACTAAGGTACACACATACTGATAAAATGTGTTGAATGCACTGCAAGTTGCTTGTAGCATCTTCTGCCGAAATGTTCATGTATTTCGTTCATTTGGACCAGAACCACAGTGGCCCGGGCCAAGGTGGTGGAGGACTGGACTCGTGGTGGAGGGGTGCTGCTAATGGGCTATGAGATGTACCGCCTGATGTCGCTCAAAAAGAGCTTTGTGACCGGCCGCAAGAGGAAGTCCAAGAAACCCGCGGGTCCTGTAATTATTGACCTGGACGAGGAGGACCGTCAGCAAGAGCTCATGAAAGGTCTGTCCGGGTTCTGCGGGTGGAAAATGCGTGGCATCTACTTCAGCTGTGGTCTTTAACAAATGTTCTTGTCTCGTCTGTGATCTTCAGGGATTGAAAGAGCGATTTCGAGGCCTGGTCCGGATGTCGTCATTTGTGATGAGGGTCACCGCATTAAAAACTGTCACGCCAGCACCTCCCAGGCCCTGAAGAACATCCGGTCACGGCGACGGGTGGTTCTGACCGGATACCCACTGCAAAATAACCTGATCGAGTACTGGTGCATGGTGGATTTCGTCCGGCCCGATTTCCTCGGTACACGGCAGGAGTTTAGTAACATGTTCGAGCGGCCCATTCTGAACGGTCAGTGTATCGACAGCACGCCACAGGACGTCCAGCTCATGAGATACAGGAGTCACGTCCTGCACAGTCTGCTGGAGGGCTTCGTGCAGAGGTGAGTTGTTGTTGTTATTATTATTAGTTAGAATTTATTATTGTTGGTTTGTGAAAATATATTATTATTATTTACTTATTATTGTTAATATTAGAATTTTTAAAAATGCATGATTGTTTATATATAATTATTATAGGTTTTGTTTAGATTTATTATTCTTATTAATGGATATTTATTGTTTAATTGTTATTACTATTATTATTAATTAACTTTAATATTTACATTTATTAACAAAAAAATATTTTATATAATTATAAATAAATATTTAATTTAGTTTACATTTATTTATTTTTAAATATTTATTGTTTACATGCATTTAATATTTATTGTTTGCATATTATTATTAAATTGAATATTAATGTTTGTTTGTAAATGTATTGTTTATATTTATTTATTTATTATTATTAATAATAATAATAATGGATATTCATTATTGTTTACATGTAATTATTATTAAATGTTTGTTCTTTTATGTAATGTTTAAAAAACAATTTACATTTATTTTATTATTGTTATTACATTTATTATAATTTACATTATTCTTATTGTTTTAATATATTATATGTAAGAATAATAATTCTTTATCACAATTTTTGCTTATCAAGTAAATATGAGTTAAATTTTTATTTATTAAATAAAAGTACTTTATTTATGTATATTGGAGAGACAGTAAGCTATAGGGGCACGGGATCAGGAAAGGACCATTGAGGCTGGATGCAAACTCTGGTTGCCCAAAGAGCTGTTGCGTTATATAGCGGAGCGCTGCCCGCAAGGCTATGGCTTCGACTCAAACTTTTTTTAGTTGGACCAAAAATCAAGCTAAACTGTTTTCTACCTTCGCAGACGAGGTCACGATGTTCTCCGGGAGCAGCTGCCGCCGAAAGAGGAGCATGTGATTCTGGTACGACTGTCTCGCCTGCAGAGGGCGCTCTATACGGAGTTCATGAACCGCTTCAGGGAGGCGGGAAACAGCGGATGGCTCGGACTCAACCCGCTTAAAGCTTTCTGTGTTTGCTGCAAGGTACGGAGACCCCAAACACACCGTCTGTTGTTATATAGTGGTCGATGTGCTCACATCTGTATTTTGTGCGTCCTGTAGATCTGGAATCATCCGGACGTTTTGTACGAAGCTCTGCAGAAGGAAAATCTGGCCAATGAGCAGGATCTTGACCTGGATGACCTCAACTCCACAAGCGGGACCCGGTGCTCCGCACCGGGAATGAAGGGCAAGTCGTCCGACCCTGCCAACAGCAAGATGGCCATGGCTCTGGGACCCCTGAACCCCTTACAGGAGAAGGCCAACCAAGTCATCACCTATGAATGGGTAAAACCTTCAACGTACAATGTGTTTATTTTTGTGGGAACACAATGAACGTGATGGCTTGGTGCGATTATCAAATCGCAAAGTCTATGATTTAATTAAATAAATATATACGCTGCATGATTCTGATGGTTTAACTCTTGAAAATGAAGAAAAGACAGCCATAAATATTAGTTTTCTAAAATATTTTTTTCAGTGACCATTTTAATTATAATATTTTTTATTTTATTTAGTAATAATAATGACAATAATTATCATTTTTATCTTTTATATATAATATATGTGCTGCTGAATAGATTTGAGTTACAATCGAACAGTTGATATGTAAATGTTGGTGGTTATATGTTAATGAGCTCATGGATATGCTGTCATTTCGTAATCTATTTGTTTTAGGCAAAAGACATCATGACCAACTACCAGACGGGTGTTCTGGAGAACTCGGCCAAGATGGTTCTGCTTTTCCACCTGATTGATGACAGCGTCAGCCGAGGAGATAAAATACTTGTGTTCAGGTGGGAAATCTATGTTTGTGTGACAGTATACCGATGTTTGCCTTTTTATCTGGAATCTCTTCTTCAGCATCCTGAACTGTCAGTCATGCTGTTGTTTTACGGTTACGTCAATGCTTACACTGGCTCATTTATCTGTGTGTGATTCTTACAGTCAGAGTTTATCAACGCTCACAGTCATCGAAGATTTCCTGAGTCGGAGGCCCATGCCGATCCAAACAGAAACTGGGGGACACAACTGGGTCCGGAACATCAATTACTACAGTGAGTTATTAAAGGTTTTGATGCCAAGTACCAGGTAGCTGAGAATTAAAAACAAAAACCGTAAAAAAAGTTTCCATTTACTTAAACTTATTTCAGCTTGTTGCCAAGGAAGTACTAAAATAACTAAAATTAAATAAACTAAAACTATAAACAATATTATTTTATAAAAATAAAATAAAAAACAAGAGAAGAAAAAAACACTCAGCAAATTACTAAAACTTTAACTAAAATGATAGTGAAAATATAAAAATAAATGTTCATTCAAAATATTAACAAAAAACTAATAGTATATCAGTGATACTAAAATGATATTGCCAAGGACCCCCAAAAGCCTAATTTTAAAGCCTCATTTATACTGTGTGAAAGAAATAAGTGCGCTATAATTTAAAATAAAAGTAATTAGTAAAAATGATTTAAGAATTATATTTTATAATTAAAGTGTGATTAATTTATAATGTATAATATCTGGAAATATCTGAGAAATGTTAATAAAATAATTATTAACAATTTAAACGTGTTAGCAATACATTTCAAAATATTTTGTAATAAATATTGACCCAAATAACTTTTTGTCATGATATTGTCTACACACCCATATTCTCAGCCTTGTTTTAATTTCTGCGTCCTGTAGATCAACTTTGCCTAAGGTTTGTCATGGTTTAGGGTGTGTGTTGTTCTTTGTAAATTCACCTTGTTTATGTCTCCTGTGCAGGGTTGGATGGGAGCACATCATCTTCAGAGAGAGAACGACTCATCAACCAGTTTAACGACCCTGCGAACAACCAAGCCTGGGTCTTCCTGCTGTCCACCAGGTGAAGAACTTGCACGTTTGTCAGCATGTTACAATATGCCACAGATAATGATGAGGTCTGGAGTCTGGACTAACAGGCTGCTGTATTCACAGGGCTGGATGTTTGGGGGTGAATCTGATTGGCGCGAATCGCGTGGTGGTTTTCGATGCCTCTTGGAACCCGTGTCACGACGCTCAGGCCGTCTGCCGCGTGTATCGCTACGGCCAGCACAAGCCTTGCCACATCTACAGGCTGGTGTGTGACTTCACACTGGAGAAGAAGATCTACGACCGTCAGGTGTCCAAGCAGGGCATGTCTGGTAAGAGAGGGCGGAAAGGTGTGTTTTGGGTCTCAATGTTGTGAACAGTTCTGACGTTATGATTGTGCGTTGGCCAGATCGAGTCGTGGACGATTTGAACCCGGTCCTCACCTTCACGCGGAAGGAAGTGGAGTCGCTGTTGCACTTTGTAGAGGAGGAGCCTGATACCAGCCATTCAGAGCTGGTCCCTAGTGAGGAGATGGAGATCGTCATTAAACAAGCCTGTCTGTTTTACCCACACCTCTTAACCAAGGTAATTTATTTGTCTGCTTTCCACACCAGCCGTTATTTTTAAAATGTGACTTTTCTAAAAATATATTCTGAAAAATTCCGAATCCAACTGTGTGAAAGCTTAGCTCATGAATATTAATTGATTTGCAGCCATTTTTCAATTAATTTTTTTTTGGCAAAAGTAGGTTGCACTGACATAGCTGTCTTTTTTATCATGACCAGCTAATGTTGTACAATTCAGCTATTCTGGGAAAAATCTAGATCCTACTATGGTGCAGAATATGGTGTACGAATATTAATTAGGTTGTACAGGCGTGGCTTAATAAAACATTTAATCACATAAGCTATTTTTTGTCTGAATTCCATTCCAGTAAACATTTATCAATTGAAGTACTCTAGACAAATTCTAAATCCTACAATAGCGAAGGCTTAGCTCATGAATGCTAATTGTGCTGAAGTTGCTTCGTAACTTCCTGGAGTGTCCAGTCATGTGAGCCGATTTCTACACCAGCTACTTGTCCGAATTAATCTATTCCAGCAAAATTCTAAATCTTCAATGGTGAAGGCTTAGCTCATGAATATTAATTAATGTGCTGAAGTTGCTTTGTAACCTTCCTAGAACATCAAGTCACATAACCTTATTTGAATCTGCAAATGTTTATAAATTGAAATATTGTAGATCCTACTATGGTCTAAGCTTTGCTCATGAATATTAATTGGCTTGTGCTTATTCATAACCTTCCTGGAGCGTCCAGTCACATAAGCTCATGTTGATCTGGATTTCACACCAGCAAACGTTGATAGATTGAAGTATTTTAGACAAATACAATGTTGAAGGCTTAGCTCATGAATGTTAATTATATTGTGCTTTGTTTGTCATTCAGTCACCTATACTAACATCTCTCTGTTTTCCACACCAGCAACCGTTCCATCATGAGTCTCTCCTGATGGACCGCAAGGATTTGAAACTGACCAAAGCAGAAAAGAGAGCAGCCAAGAAAAGTTATGAAGATGAGAAGCGGGCGTCTGTGCCGTATCAACGGCCCTCTTACGCACATTATTACCCGGCTAGTGACCAGAGACTCACCAATATCCCTGCCTTCAGCCAGAGGAACTGGTGGGTCCAAAACAGAAAAAAATATGTTCTGTTCTGTTTAAGTCTTAGATGTTTGCTTATCCAAACCTTTTTTTCAGGCGGCCCCCACCTCATTTAGAAGAGAAACCAGTCGCAAGCGTGAGGCCAGTTCAGTCCACGCCCATTCCCATGATGCCCCGTCAGGTACCCATGGGCGTCCCCAGTTCAAGCGCAGGATTCCCCGTCAACTACCTGCAAAAGGCCGGCGTTTACGTACAGCGCGTCGTCACCACCACTGGTACAGACTTTTCACTTGTAGTGCATGCTACTTCTTGCTGTGTTTGAGGTCTCAGTTTGTTTCTTCATGGTTTCATGTCTTTGCTTTTTAGATATTGTGATCCCAGGGTCCAACAGCAGCACAGATGTCCAAGCCCGAATCGGTGCAGGGGAGAGTATTCACGTTATCCGAGGATCCAAAGGTACCTTAGAAAACTGTTGAGAATGTTTACTGTACTGTAGATAAGGTTTATTTGCTTCATATTCTGTCATTTGTGCTGCAGGCACATACATAAGGACCAATGATGGGAGGATATTCGCCATCCGCTCTGGAAAGCCAAGACCATCTGAAGGAGCAGCCACAGCTTCTAGAGGTGTACTAATTTACTAATTTGTCATTTAGCAATTCTTCTGGGATAACCTTAAGGCTGAAGACCCCAGTTTATAGTCTGTTATTATGTTGTTGTTTTTTTAAGTCAGATGTGGGATGTTCCTACTTTTACATCTCTTGCTTCCAAACTTTTAGGCATTTCTTAGCTTGACACGGTCTTGAAACAAAATGCCAGATCAAAGATTAACAATTATTTGCAATACTTTTTTATTGCACTTTTCAGCAAGTAGATAGTTCTGTAAATACTGACTTGCTTGAAAAGCACCATTAATGTGCTCAGTTCATCTGTGCACATTATTCCAATTAAAAATGTTTCGCATGCCTTGATCTAGAGGTCTGTATGGGGTGGATATTTTAGTCTCTTTACTGCAATATTCTGCCCTGTATATTTTGTAATGCTCCTGCCCACAACTTTCATGTTTTGTCCCGCTTGTAAAAGCATGCCGGTAGAGGCAAGAGGAAGGTGCAGAGTGCTGCATGTGGGTACCCGACAGGTGAACTAATATTTGATGTAACGGGTGGAATAATATTTACATTGTCATTTGCGGTGCGGGTGCAGGTCGGGAATCAATAGGCACTGGCGGACTGGGGGTTCAATAGCCAAGACTTTTTGGTACCTACTGATAGGCAGCTGCTTTCAATTGGTCTGTGCTTATTTGGGTTCACACTGCGTAGTCTGAAGACCGAAATTACAATGCGATTTGAAGCGTTGAGCATTGTAGCCAATTTTTGGGTCTTTATATTTTGTGGTACTCCATTGCTTGGGGTTTCTGCATGTGTACTGACCTCTACCTTGATCAAAGTTGCAGAGTTGATTTGTAGATGGATCAACCCAGTTACTGGGGATTGAACCCACAATCTTTCGTTGACCATTCCAGATCTTTAACCATTAGTCAACATAAACATGAACTAACAAAATCTCTTTCTTTCTCACAGAGGATTCCGGCCCTTCCTTGCATTCTGTCAGTAATGGTCGTGCGTCTCCTCAAGAGCCGAAACGTTTAACCCCTGAGGCTCAGCCTCGCCCTTCGCCCCAAGATAGCCCGGAGCTCCTCCGAGAATACCACAGCAACAAAGAACCCGTTTCTGCAGTAGAGAACTTACCGTCTTTGGGAACACCCGAACCCTCGGGAGCGGACAGACCCATCCAGCACCCAGTTCGCGTCACTGAGCAGCACCGGCAGCTCAGCAATGACATTGCATCATCTATGGATGTTCAAAGTTTAAAGCGGAAGCTTTTGGAAAGTCGGACATCCAAACAGCCTGGTGGCAAACGAACCTCAACGCTAGCCGGTGCACCCGGGAGTTACCCGGGATTTCCTCTAAGCAGTGGGTTTGGGTTCACGCCCATGGGGCTGAACCCTGCCTTGCTGGGTGCCCTGGGTCACATGACTCCACCCTCACTTGGAGGCAGGTCGCACCTCCTACAGCAAGCCGGTCAGGCTCTGGGCGACCTACATGCAATGTTCCCCACTGAACCGCTCGGACTTGGCCCGTCCAACAGCACTCTTTCCTCGAGTTGTTCGACCAACACCACATCCTCAACCCACGCTGGAATGCTGGCCTCTTCTTCATCCTCTGTGCCCTGTTCGTCATCGTCCTCCACTTCCTCCTCGCTCCCACCCTTCATGATGAACCCTAGCATGGCAAGCATGCTCTCTAGCTTCCCGGTACCATTTTCCCAGCCGCTGTTCGCAGGATCCCTACACCCCAGAGGCCTGTCTTCTACGCCAACCTCTGCCTCCAACTCCTCCAATTTCCTCTCTTCCTCCGGCCTGCTGGGGGCAGCATTCAGCCGCCCCGACACGCACCACTCGCTCGCGGAAAACGGCGGGAGCAGCTCGGATGACGATGTCATAGAGGTGATCGGCCAGTGATCGCTGATCGGCTGCTCCAGATTCCGTAGTTCCGAATGGAAGAAACCTATTGGATGGAGCTGAAATTATATAAATCCAAATGCTGAATATGCATGGAGTGAAGAAAGGCGATTATATATTTTTCTTTACCGTAAGGGACCAGAGCACAGGGCTAACTTGAAGAGCCCTTGTCATATCTCTCTCACGAGGGCCTAGACACTGAACTGACGAACTTCCCTCAGAGAGATTACAGAATCAAACTTAAATGTGATTGTCTTTACAGACTGTTTGCATTCATAAGAGATGACTTTAGAGATACTTAGCCGTTTGCTAGACCTTGTAGCATCACTTGGAATGAAAAACAAAAAAAATATGTGACTTTTTTTTAATTATAACTGTAAGTACTACTATTACTTTTGTAAACGGTGGTCCTACATGAATATTCATAGTCGTTTCGACCATTGAAAATCGCAGACTGGGCAACTGGGGGAATTCATAACAGTCGAATCGTAGAGCGACAGAAGCCATGCCTAGCATAAGCACCGCCGAGACCTTTTTGCTTTCCTTTGAGAAAAAAAAAAAATGACAAGGAAAACCTTACAAACTCGAATGTATTTTCATGTTAGCCTTTAAAATTTGGTGGAGGAGATGTAAGTTTAGTGCGTTTAGTTCGATATTAGCCTTAAAGCAGACAAATGGATCTGTGTTCTTGTTCAATTGCGTAGCAAACAAAATCATTTGTCGTTATCCATGGGGATCATCTTACGAATGTGTAGACTGTTAAGCGAACCCTACTAGCCGTCATTTTCTAAATTTGCGCTTTGCATCATCTGCACGGCTATTCAGTTTCATCCGTGTTGGGGCCACAGTCATGACCAAAGTGTTCGTTCGGCCATTTTGAAAAATCTTGATGTGTTTAACATTTGTGTTAATGTTGAATTGTATGCGCGCTGGTTGACCTGTGACTGATAAATCCCTCAGCCAATAACACTGTTCATTCTCTGTGCCTATTAGAGCTCTTTATTTTGACTCCTCCCACAGTCTGCTTTTTGATTGGCAGATAGCCGTGTCATGATCTTTGGCCTGAGTCTGCAGACGCTGTTATATATACAATGGTGTGCATTTGACATGATATCTTTTTTTGTGTTTTGTTACATCTTATGTATGTTGTTTTCTCTTTCAACTATGTACAAATGTACCAGAAATATTTATTTATAATGCTGAAGAGTAATTCATTTTCATTCTTTTTTTTTATTTTTTATACATTTTCGACCTTTTTTTAAGGAGAAATAAATCGCTCTATTAGAGAGACGCAGGGTTTCACCCAAACCCCCACCCCCACCCCCACCCCCATAGGCGAGTTCAAGACCACGATCTGTGAGCGATTCGGCAGTCGGGACCCACAAACACACGTGATCCCGTACAGACGCTGTACCAGGAGGTGTCCACACGTCATCTCATGTTCCCAGCAAAGGGAGTAGATTCAAATGACATTGTATTTATTAAACATTGTTTTAACATAAAGAAACTTGACTCCTCCTGTATTCAGAATAATGGTTCTCGCAGCTTCCAGCAATTACAGCTCGACTCATGAAAAGAAAAGTGTGCGTGTTGTGTGTATGTGTATATATATATATATATATTATTTATATATATATATATATATATATTTCTT
>NC_139968.1:26242454-26417454 GCF_963993115.1 Abramis brama | reverse complement strand
AACAACTTAAATATTTGTATAAATTATAGAACCTATATTTTCATTATTATTAATGGTGTATTATTATGATGATGTGACAGAATATTTTATATTTTGCTAAATAAATAATTATATACACAAACGTTTGTGTTAGATGCGATTAATCACGATTCATCGATTTTTACAGCACTATATATAACAAACAATTGAAATATTTGTATAAATTATAGAAACTATATTTTCATTATTATTAATAGTGTATTATTATGATGATGTGATATTTTATTAAATGTTGTCAAATAAATAATATACATACATTTTACATATACAATACACATACAATAGTATCGATCTTTTGCGCATACAACCATTACAACATTTATATTTATAGGCTATAATCTACTTTCATAATTAAGAGGATATTTGCACTATGTTATTTTGTCATTATTTTAAATGAATATAACGTTTGATTATTAATATAATAACATGTACGTATATTCCTGTCAGAAATAAATTAGATTAAATTATTTTTATCAATAGTATCAAACAACATATAAATTCACTACAGGAAACGATCGTTTTCTGACAGCACAGATCAGTGAGAGTCCGAGTACGATCTTCACACTGGTGTTTATTGTACTCACTGGATCCAGGTTTGGCGAGGACCGTGATGAAGCCAGTGAACACAGCGCACAGCACATGAGTGGAGACTCCGCACACTATCCTGCTGTAGCGGTACAGCTTAGGCTCCGACTCGTGATGGACAGTCATATTGTACTCTACTGGGTCTCTCTCAAATCTATTCCATACAGCTACATACACAAACAGCACACTGAGACTAAACTAACTCAACCCATTTGAAATGCTCGCAATCTCAACTCCGAACTCTGATCATTCAAGATTTCCGGTTACACACCAACATGCCATAATAAAAGTCTCATCTCGTTTCGAAGCAAAATCTGATTTGTCATAAAAATAAATATGATTTATATATTTTGAAAACCCACTACGATAAATTAAAATGAATCTTGTTTGCGCCAAAGTATATTTTCTTCCCTAAATGATATAAATGACTTTTATTTTGACAATAATTGTAAATAATTTCTTCCAGATTGCCTCTGTTCTAGAAATCCCTGTGCTAATGCTGACGTGGGATTTTGTTTACACGCATGTCTTTCCGTCTTTTGACCTGCAGGGATCACACTGAATTTATTTTTCAGATTCCACAAATAAATGAATGCTTCACAGTTTATTGTTATCTGTGTCTGTGCAGAACTTATTTTTAAATATATTTTTTTCCTGTCTATAAATACTGAGATCAATGATGTTTTTAACTTTAAAAGTATGTTTGTTTGGTTTGTTGTATTTTATTTATTTGTAGATTAAATGTTTTTTGTTTATATATATATATATATATATATATATATATATATATTTTTTTTTTTTTTTTTTTTTTTTTTTTTTTTCACAATGACATTTTTATCTTTAAAAATAGTTTGTATTTTTGTATTTATATTTGGTTTGTTTAGGGAAATGTCATGAAATTACTCGTGAAATTTAATTGGGGAATCCGATGACCGTAACTAAATCAGACTTTCACAACCAATTACTGTGTATTGTCCTCTATGCGGAGCAGGATTTCTTCGTGTCCTGTGACCTGCTCGTCCTGCTGGCCCTCATCCAGACTGAACGGAGGACAGAAACCTTCTTATCTCATCTGGGTCTTCTCAGACCTCCTTCCTGATGATACATACATCCGCTATCAGACCAAAGAGAGAGAGAGAGAGAGACTTCAGTGTTAAATCAAGCCTATGGAGCTCTGACAACTCCCAGTTTGGAGCAAGTACGCACACTAGATTTCTATGCACTGAAAGCTTTGCAGGAAAATGGTATCTTCCATGTTCATTTTCTACGTTATTTATTAAATGTATGCATGAGTCTGTATAAATATTCTGATTTATCAAATAACGACTTAAATTTCAGTCTGCTCCCACACCTATAAGGACTTTAGAAGACTTGAAATGTATATTATACAAGTTGTATGAACCACTTTGTTTGGAAAAGAGCTACGTTAAGATTCTCGAGGAAAGATGACATGTGGGCGAGTAGATAATAATTTTGAGAGCGCTGTCCCTTTAAGAATGAGTTTAATTTTAAACGAGGTCATTGTAAATAGACCCGCAGGCGTGGGTTCAGAATATAAAACCCGAGGGTCCATCAAATGATTCAGGAAATGATGTCTGCTCTGCCTTCTCCGCTCTTAAATAGGACAGATCGTGCTGGATTAAGCGTTAATCTGAGTCTGCGGCGCATGCGCACTAACGCGCGCTAGCGGTCGCGCTGTACAAGGTGCGCGTTCTGACTGAAGAGAAACTCATAATCGACCCGGTTTCGAGCTGCGACCGCGAATGACGCCAACAACAGTGAACCGAAAATATGAGGAGACATCTGTCTGCCAGAGGAGCATCATTTCCACTTTACTTTTGCCTGTAATCGAAGATGTTTTCTCTGTTTTACGCAATCACTTGCGTTATCTCCTCTCAAACACGCGATGCGCGCGCAGATTACGCGCTGTTTGAGATTTGAAGAGCGGATTTGAGGAAACTGAGCCGTTTACTGTCAGTCTGAGGCTCTTCTGGCGATACAAGTGTCTTGTTTTGGGTTTACGGTAGGTTGGTCTTTTTAAGCAGTTTCTACAAGAGGTTCAAATACAAGTAGGCTACAACTATAATCTGACACTATAACCATCAAATTATAGATGTATAGCCTACTTTCTGCAGTTTGTAGGGTTTTTTATACTCCACGTCAAATCAATGACGTCGAATTGCTAATCTAATCTGTGAGAGATTATTTTGTTCCGTGTTATGTGTTTGGAATGAATACTACTACACTTTTTTTACAAGTAGCCTAAATTTGTAAGTTTTTTTTTTTTTTTAAATATGTATTTCTTATTATGTTTGTTATTTATTTTCTTTATTTTCTATAGGCCTATTGTATTATAATATCTTGGTTTGTGTATTTATGCATGTCTGCTTCTGTGTAAATTCTTTAACTGGAAGTCAATATATTTTGACATCTAATCTATTCTATTAATTTATTTATTCGTTTTAATTGAATTAATTAAATCGAACACTAATTAATTTAGTAATTATATATTTTATGCTTTTATTTAAAGATTTACATGTAAGAATGTATGTAGCCTATTTTACATTAATTGTTGCGATTTATTTGCTAATTCTCTTAGTTAAATATTTGCGTTATTTACTCAGTTGTTCAACTGTATTCTATTTGTCCATTCTTCATTAGTCAATATTATGTGCTTTTTATTTGCTATGCTTTTGTGACCCAGTTTTACGCCTCTTTCTATTCTGGTTGGCTGTCCGGGCCTTTGGGCTTCTCAGGATTAGGACAGTAGCCAAAAGAGGTGCCCTACAACAAAAATGGTCCAAAAACACCCTTGAGTGAATTTTCCTCCTCACGCATACTGATCAGCCTCCATATAGATGTTGTCAAGTGGTTTTGTAAAGGACAGATTAGTTTGCACAAACCCGCTGGAATGTTAAAACCCCATCATTTCCTGTCTGTGGACTTTCTGTCGTCTGATGTTTAAAGAAGCTTTTACCCTATACAGACTAAATATTTAATTCTGTTCAACAAATATCAAGGGTCTCTCTTTTATTAAAAATATATAGGCGTAATATACAAAAAAAAGTAATTATAATGGATTTATATTATTAAAATAGATTTATAATATATAGGCTAATATTTATATTACTTAATGTATTATTATAATAATATATATATATATATATATATATATATATATATATATATATAATTTTATATTATTTATATATAATGATAGTAAAACAAATTAATGGAGTCCTTTGAAGATCAGAGAGATTATAACTGTCCACATTTATCTCACAATATATCGTAATCTAATCTAATCAAATCTCTGTTGTTTTTCCTCAGATTGAGCCAGATGCTGCTGAAAACTGAATCAAGAGGACATCTCGCTGAAAACATCATCTCTTTTGTATTAATATTGTACGATCGTCAAAGTGATCCATGTTTGTTCTCAGCCTGGATGTGCAAACACGTCAGAACCCGACGCGAAGTCCGTCGACCTGGTTCGGAGTAAACCGGGTCGTTTTGAAGTGATGCTTTTTAGCCTCCCACATCCCCAAGATGGCAAAATGTGAACTCATTGAATTACAGGACTTGACTCCGGACGACCGCATTGAGTTAGCGCCCCCTAGCGGCCCTCCGCCCACTCTGGAGAGGTGGAGCAAAGAGAAGGTGGTGCGGATGGTGGGCGAGCGCGTGCGTCTGGAGGACCCCGACTGGCCGACGTGTAAACCCGGACGGGGTCACGACTTCCAGCCCTGCAGCCAGACGCAGCTCAGCTGGTGTGACCTCTGCGGGGAGTTCATATGGGGCCTGTACAGGCAGAGTCTCCGCTGCACACGTGAGTCCTTTACCCAGATAATACAGAACATTTCCACTGGGATATTTGTCTTCTGCTGTGTAAATGTTTCTGTCAAGACAATCTGGCCCTCAGTGACTGAAAGCAAATAGGAAAAGGATGTTTAGGTACGGATTCGTTTAGACAGTGTCTTCTGTTGGACAGAGATTGTGTGGGTGTGTGTTTGTTACGAAATTTAAGAATTCAAACGGCAAATCAGTCAGTAATGTTGTAAGTTTATGGACAGTAATTCATAAGTACAGCAAATAAATAACACAACAGAATAGAATAGAATAGAATAGAATAGAATAGAATAGAATAGAATAGAATAGAATAAACCGTATACAAATTAGATTTTAGGCAAATAATGCAAATGGAATAAACAAATAAATGTTCTAATAAATGTATAAATACATACATGCTTAAATAAATGTAAAACTGAGTAAAGGCATAAATAAATTTGAAAAAAAATTGATTGATTTAATTTAGGTCAAATTAATAAATTGGGTAATAACATAAAGATTAGATGTTAAAATATGTGCAACCGATTTTAATTTAAAATTAAATAACACATAGAATAAATAACAAACTGCTTACGAACCAACAGAATAGAGTACAATATAGAAAATGAAGAAGAATAACTGCATAATTACATAAATAAATGCCTAAACCAGCCAGAACACCTTGGCAAATCCCTGGCAACCTTCCAGAATATCTTGTAACAGTGAGATTTGCAAGTTCAACCCACATTTTTTTCATATAAATAAAAAATATCGTTTGTTCTTTTTCTTTCTCTTTGCCAAAAACATCACTTTAAAATGTACCAGCATGTTTTTACACTTGGTAAAGCTTTTAAAGTGGCTTAGTCAAACAGACCACAGATGAATGATTTATTCATCAAATGACCCAGAACCACCATTACCACCAGGTGGCGCTGTAGACTCATTCATGAGCAACGCTTGACCCCTCTGTCATGTGTTTCCACTAAAATCAGACTGCTGCTCTGTTAAACTGTAGAGCTATATTTAACTCTAGAAACGAAAACTGGATGTGTGGTTTTGGTTTCTGAAGGAATGTTTGTGTCTCTTCAGACTGTAATTACACTTGTCACTACCGCTGTCAACCCTTCATTCAGCTGGACTGCAGCTCCGACTGTGACGCCATCCGTGAACAAACGAACTACTGCGAGGACACGATCGAGACGGACACCAATGTGGTGAGAGAACGACTGCTAGAGAGCACACGTCACCCGTAAACGACGTAAATAAGAGAGGAAGTTGTTTATGTATGTGCTAGTCATTGACGCTTTCGCCATTTCTGCCCCATAAGAAAACAATCATGCTCTGGTAAGTCATTATGACAAAAAGTTGCAATTTTTAAGAATAGAAATTATGACTTTGTCACAATTATAACATAAATCAAAATCATGAGATAAAAAGTCGAAATTATGACAGAAAATCATAAGATGCAGAGTCGAAATTATGACATACTAAATCATACGTTGAAATGATGACATAGAAAGTCATAATAATGAGATAAAACGTTGAAATTATGACTGTCACAATTATGACATAAGTCAAAATTAAGACTTAAAAAGTCATAATTATGAGATAAAAAGTCAAAATGATGACAAAAATTAGACTAATAAAAAGACACTAAATCGAAATTATGACTTTGTTACAATTGTAACATTAAACAAAATTATGGCTTAAAAAGTCATAATTATGACAGAAAATCATGAGATAAAAGGGTAAAATTATGACAGAAAATCATAAGAAATTTTGAAATTATGACAATTATAGGATAAAAAGTCGAAATTATGACAGAAAATCACAAGATGCAAAGTCGAAATTATGACATACTAAATCATACGTTGAAATGATGACATAGAAAGTCATAATAATGAGATAAAACATTGAAATTATGACTCACAATTATGACATAAGTCAAAATTAAGACTTAAAAAGTCATAATTATGACAGAAAATCATAGGAAATTTTGAAATTATGACAATTATAGGATAAAAAGTCGAAATTGTAAAAGAAAGTCAAGATAAAAAGACATTCCTGACATAAGGTAAAATTGACATGCTAAATCAAAATTATGAGATAAAACCTTAAAATTATGACTTTGTCACAATTATGACATAACTTGAAATTATGACTTAAAAATGTATAATTATTAGATAAAAAGAAATTGAAATTGATTATTATCTTTTTATCTGTCATAATTTCGAGTATTTAGACAATTAATTCAAAGTTTCTAAAAGCTTTGTTTCCCCATCACTAGCATGTGCGCATAAATTCAACGTAAAACATAATTGAAGTAGGTCTGACTCGCGGCTCGCCATATGCCACCAGTGCTGATTTTATTACGTCCTACACACGCAGAGTCACGCGCAGTTTACGACAACCACACAATAAAGCAGCTGCTCGCTTTTTAACATTTCAAATGTGACAAATAAATGCGTTACTTTTAAAACATTCTGGACATTTATTGACCAATGTAGAGTTGCATGGAAGGTTTTAGTTGATGATTTAAGATGGTAATCACGGTGATGATCTGCGAAGGACAGATCTGCCATTGATTTTTCCATGTTAGTGAGTCTTTCTTGAGTGCTGATGTGAAAGTGATATGGGGGAGGGCGGAGGAGGAGACAGCTGGAGGAATGAACTGATCACGCTTTACCTAATTACAAATGTGCAAATCATCTTAACCTCTCATTTGGCCTTGTAACGTTTGCACGAAGGTCTTTCTACTTTTACATTTTTTTTAATTACACATAAGACTTTACCCAGTGGCACCATATGAAACATTTATATACATATATATCCTCCTGAGACCCAGTGATTCTTTTCTGTTCACTGTGTTATTTTCTGCACTTCTTTTCTTTAATTCTAAATTATTTTGTTTCTTGGTAATATTGGATATAATGATGATAATAATAATAATAATCATTATAATTATTATGATTTAATATACATTTGTACAAATAAACGTATACTATTATTTACTAATATAAATATACAATTTAAAATAAATGTTATGTTTTATATATAACAAACATTGCATATTATTATATGTAATTTTTAAAGTAATTATTATATAATTATATTTAGATGTAATTATATTTTTCTTTGTCAACTCAGTGATTTTTATATTGTTTGTTTGTTTCACAGCTTTTTCTGTCATACCAAATACTTGTATGTTAATTGGCAATACTTCAAATAATAATAATAATAAATATATATATGTACATAATGGTATAAATGTATTCAAAATATATTTATACAGTTATTTACTATTATAAATGTACCATTTAAAAATATTGCATATTACTATATGTCATTTTGACAATTATTGTATAATTATTTGTAGATGTGATTTATAATTTTATTTGTCAACTGTAATGATTTATCCATTTTTATACATAATAGTATAAATGTATTTAAAATACTATTATTTACATTTAATTTAAATAAATATCTGTATAATTGTTATACCATTTAATGTATATATAATTATATTTTTTATAGTTAGAAATTGTATTGTATTGTTCTGCTGGGTCTCGAGGGGAGGGGCCAGGATTGAATGGAGGGAGGAGCTTACGTGCAGTATATTCAATCCGGGGGGCGGAGCAAAGCGGAAGGGTGGGGTTTCAAATCACGCCTAACGGTTGCATTGCATCCCGGTTGCACGAGGTCAGTTAGTCAGACAGCCACATCACCCTCCTCCTCACTCAGACACAGCGGAAGCTCTTATACAGTCCCGGTACGGTCGGTTTCGGTGTGATAATGACGGATTGTGAGTGGTTCGACATGACTTGGGGCAGCAGCGCGAGCAGCGGATACTGCAGCCAGAGCGACTCCGAGCACGAGCACGAGCTCGAGCAGTTCTACACCGCGCGCACTTCACTCAGAAAGATCAAAAAACGCAAAGACAAAGTAAGACAGTGATACATGATCATACAAAATACTATATTAAGCTTAAATGTATATTATTTTGGCGTTTGGGGTGGGCTTTGCTATTTTTACAGTCCATTTGGAACTGGAGAAACTTAACTTGCGGATATCTTCGGCTCGGTGTGCCAACAATGCATGTGCGCAATCTGCGCATGCGTGGTTATTTTAAATGATGCTTGCATATACTTTCAAAGTGTACAATTTAGTAATTTATTTTATTATTAAAAATCGTAACATAATTTATTTTAATTATTCATTATTTTTTTAAAATATTTATTGTATTTGTTATATTTTAGATTTAGTTAATTGTGTGTGTGTGTGTGTGTGTGTGTGGGATGGGGGGGAAGTGTTTCCTCTTAAAATGATGTCATGCTGAGTAGCACTTAAGGTGATTAACAAATCAAAGCATCTGCAGTCTGACCATGTCTCATTACATAGCCCATGATCAGTGTAAAGACTCTTAATTAAAACTTCCATTACTATTTATGAAGCCAGCAATTTTATTTAAAGATAAAAGTGGACCAGGCTTATACCAGAAACATATATTGCTTTCTTATTTATTTAGTAGTGTTTTGTTTTACACACAAAAGAGATCCATAATGCCCAAAATTGTACATTATTAGTGGAGTCTGTCTTATGAATTTATAATTTGTAAATTAATTTTTAAAACATGCATTAATATTTAGATAAAAAGCAGGAATTATTATCTTAAATATTTAATAACTACTTAAATGAACCAGTTGATAAATATTTAATTCAGTTTATATGGTACTTTTAACAGTTCCGTAGATTTACAGAAAAAAGTAGAAAACTTGGGATGAGGCGGTCTCGAATGTAGGAAACACATTTTCCCACAAATTTGGGAGGAAATCATACTTGTTGTGAAGTATTAGAGTTAATGGGGCAGACTGAAAATCTGTTCATTCCTTGCTCACATTCAGATGCATTTGAAGTCTACATGTGTGTATGAGTGAGTGTGGAACAATGTGTGTGTGTGTGTTCGTTCCCACTTCCTGTCGGCTATTTCTGGATGAGGGAGGGTGTTTTCCTGTGGCCCGTGTCAGTCTGTGTTAGTTGTGGGTAAAGGATCCAGCTGGATCTGACGGAGTATTTGAAACCCACTTTCTGTCTCAGACTGCATTTGTTCTGCTGTACAAACACAACCAGCTGATGTTGTTAAATATAGTTACTCGGTCACATAAAATCAGGCTTTTTTTTTTGTCAAAGTACTTATAAATCTGAGTCTTATTGGTTTGTATCTCAGGAAAACCCATAAAATCAGTGTTTAGGATGAACTATAAAGTTCTCATAAACCTAGGGATACATCGGCCAGTCTGAGTCGCTTGAGCTTTCTTTGCCTCCCCCTTGTGGTCACGTGATGCATTACACACTCTCCTGTCCTCTGTCCTGCAGGATGAGCCGGTCGACTGCAGGAAACAGGAGCTCTCTGTCACTGAAATACAACAGAAAGTGAAAGAATACAACGCTCAGGTCAACAGCAACCTCTTCATGGTTCTGGTAAGGAAACCTGTCGGTCTCCATTTATGTAAATCTATCAAATAGTTTTTTGCTGTTTTTAATTTTACAATTTAATATATTATCAAATTTATATATCTTAATGTATGTATACGTGTGTGTGTGTGTATATATATAATATACATTATAATATTATTGATCTTTATGCTTATTAGAGGTGCTTGCATTATAGGAATTTTAATTGCACATGTATATTATTATAATATTAAATGTATTTATATATTATTGTATTATATTTATTTGTGATACTTGCATTTGGACGAACCCCTAACCGTAACTATCAACTTCAATGTGATTCTTTACTTGTCCTCGTCATCAGAACCGTGATGGATCTTACACTGGCTTCATAAAGGTCCAGTTCAAGCTGGCCCGGCCCGTGTCTCTCCCTCCTTCACGGAGCACGTCCTCCTCCTCGGGATGGGACTGCACTGAAGCACTGCAGCATCGCACCTCATTCTACCTGCCCAGAGACACCGTCAAACACCTGCACATCAGCTCCAGCACACGGGCCAGAGAGGTCATCGAAGCACTGCTGAAGAAGTTCACCGTGGTGGACAATCCGGCCAAGTTCTCTCTGTTCGAACGCAGCGAACGGCAGAATCAAGGTGGGGAGAACAACATGTATACTTTTATTTTGACACCTTACCTACATTGATTCTTATAATAAACAAAATATAAATTGTATGTAAGTATCAAAATTCCTATTATCTTTCTTTTTTCAGTGCACTTAAAGAAGATTGCGGATGATGAATGTCCGCTTTTCTTGCGTCTGTGTGCTGGACCCAACGAGAAAGTCCTCAGTTTAGTTCTTAAAGAGAATGAAACGGGAGAAGTGAATGTGAGTAAACGCCCTTCTGACAGTCGCCGTCTGTACATGGTTATTTTTATCAGAAATAATAAAAAAATTAAAATATGCCAAATTGTTTTAAAAGGTATATACACATATTTGAGGTACAAGTATTCATGATATTGTTGGCTTCTTCTCGCAGTGGGATGCGTTCAGTTTTCCCGAACTCCGGAACTTCCTGCGCATTCTGCAGCGGGAGGAGGAGGATCACGTCCGGCAGATCGTGCGGCGCTACGCCTCGGCACGAGACAAGATGAAAGAGGCTATGAAGAACTTCAGTACGCCTGGCTGAAACAAGCTGCTTTTATACCTCAGTAACAAGAGAAAAGGAGAAGAAAACGTACTAAGTACGCAGCTTATTACTGTTTGAATCCAAAGAGTGTGTGGAAGAACCCTTTGAGACATGAGAGGGTTGTAAATGAAAGAGAAATGCAGTGAGAGAGAAAGAGAGTAGCGTGTGTTTAAGCGTGACTGATGAGCGTGAGAGGAGTGTGACGTTACACTGGAAGAAATGCTGCGGTCGTAGCCGTAGATCCAGTTGTGGAGCAACGTCTTTCCAGTGTGGGTGACAGATTATTGGTCTGTGGTGATTGCATATATTAATGCAGATTAAAGAGTATTTTAATCACCATTTGAACTTGTAATAGGAAAAAATATATAATTTTAAAGGCTATATTAATATACCACCATTTAGTGATGCAATACTTGTGAGCTATTGAAGGACCCATGTATATATTGGATATTTGTTGTCAGTTTCTTTGAAATTAAATAAAGTAGAATATTTTTCCCCTTTAAAAATGACTGTTTTTGTTATGTGCAAGAACCATTAAATGACAAAAACACATTTCATTGTTTTTTTGCATTTTATTATTATTAATAATTATATTTGAAATATATAAGTAGCTTTTAAAGTTAAGTGAAAAGGAAAGCATTTTACAAAACAAATTTTTTTTAAATAACGTCCTCTATTTGATAGTTTACAATATGACCAACAACATGTAATTTAGAAAATACAGATTTTTCTTTAGAGGTCAAATTATTTGCCTGCATGTTTACTAAATTATATGCACTACCCTTTTTTAGTTATTTAGTCTGCTTTTTGACAAAAATGCAAACCATAAATTATTATTTTTTATTTCATTTTGATTAATTACTTTATTCAAATAAAATAAAAATTATTGAAAGAAATAAATTTAGTAAAGACTTTTATTCTGTAAAAAATCAAACTTTTATTCTATCCATTCTCCTCACCGAAGCAGTTCTATGTATTTCCGGTTTTAGCAGGAGCGGCTGAGAGTGTGTCTTGATTCACTCTCTGATCTGCAGCGGTTCGTTTCTGACTATACACACTCAATAAATCTGTTTAAACCCGCATTAATTCGTATTATATCCGCTCCTCTGCTTCATTTAACATCAAGAGACTTTATTCAAGTAAGTGTCATCATTATAAATATGAATAATATTGTGTTATAGACACAAACGTTGTAGGACATTATGATGATGTTAGCCGTATTAGCACGAAAGCTATATCAATTAAGACAATTGGAAAATAAAATAATTAAACTGAATGTTATTTATTAATAATAATACTGATGGAAAATCTTTTTAGTGAATAAATATAATAAATTTGACTCTTGTTTTTGCTAATTTTTTGCTGTCAGACACAATCTGTCTTGTTTTAAGATGCTACATGCTAATGCTGAGGTGAAAATCTCTGTTATATAAAATATTGTTCAAAATGTCAATTTATTAAGAACGTAAAATATTTTTTTTTATGGATTTTATTATAATGAAGTGTTTGACTTGGTGGGAAAGCACAGGTCACAGGTTTCCCATGTCATAAAAAGTAGCCATATTTTATTACACTGACATTATCAGCTTCATGATGTCAATATTTAACAGTCTATTCTTTCTTCCTCCAGAGCTGTACGTCTGTCCCAAGTGTGACCCGACCAGGAGGAGAATGTTCTGCGGCCCATGATGGGTGGCAGCGGGTCTAAAGGTAAAGGGTACTGGCCGTTCTCTGGTTCGGTTGGTGGAGATGAACCTGCCAAAGACGGCCAAGAGCAGAGCCTGGCCAGGGTCCGGAGCATCCGAAATGCGACGCCTTTCGTGTTTACCAGGAGGAGGTAAATATAGCCACAGATCCTGGCATGCGACAGCATAACTGAACCGCTGTGCCAGTTACACTAAGAGAAGAAACTCTCTTTTACTAAGAGAAGGTGCTCTGAAAAACACATTTTCTTGAGTTTCATTGCAGATTTCAAAAGTCATGTTTTTAAAGTATTTGAGTCATTGATGTCATTTAACCATAAATGTACAGTCAATACGCTACATAATATATATACACGCATATTTGTTCATAGAATGCCAAAAGTGACCAATCAGAATCATATGGAAGCTTGTTTCTGCCACAGAATAAAAAATAAAAAAGGTAATTGCGACATTTTATCTCAGAATTGCGAGTTTAAAGGGCACCTATTATGACCCTTTACACAAGATGTAAAATAAGTCTCTGATTTCCCCGGAGTATGTATGTATGTGAAGTTTTAGCTCAAAATACCCAACAGATATTTTTTTACAGCATGTTTAAATTGTCATTTTTTGGGGCTCAGAAAAACGCGCCGTTTTAGTGTGTATCCCTTTAAATGCAAATGAACTGCTGCTGCCGGCCCAAAAGGCGGAGCCTCACGAGCTCGCGCTTCAGTCAGGACAATCTCATCTGATAATATCAAAACAGAAACTCTCGGTAGTGGTGTTCTTTTCGACTCGGAGTCGGACAATAATATCCACAGAGCCAGAGAATATATGCTGTATGGAGATAGAACAGGTATAGTTTAGCTTAATTATGGTTATAACTTATTTGTCATCTGCTTTTATCCACTATTAATACAAGCCTGCTATAGCAGATCTCGTCCGAATGATGACCAAAATATACTGATGAGTTAAGTTTTAAGTTTATTGTACATGACACAAAAGATGAAGCGTTAGTTTTACTCCAGAAAATCACTGTAAGAGCTGAATAAACACAGTATATAAGATGTGAGCATTTAAGTCTTATCCAAAACTCTCTCTCTCCTTTTCATTAGCATGGAACATACACAGCGAAGTACACAAAACACTCGTTACAACTAACAGTAAACAAATATATACACACCTTTAATAAACTGGTACACTGTATATCCGTAAAACGACTCGGTGAGCTGTGATAAAGTGCGCGCTCTCACTTTCATTTCTGCCGTGGTCAGTAACGTTAGGCCTGTCGCTCCGGAGACCGTAAGCTGGATCACGAACAGTACAGATCCATCCGAGAGTAACACCGAGAGTAAATGAAGACTGCTATGTTCATTCAACAACAAAACACCTCAATCGCTTAGGAGACATTCTTGTCTACAGCGTCTCAAGCGTCGAAACAATGGCAGACTCTGTGTCCAGCTCACTCAGGGCGGGTCTATGCTCAAACTGCAGTATCAATCAACAGTCGTGGGAGGGGCCTGTGCAAAGTGACGTCACATTGCCCCGAATCTGAGAACAGCTCGTTCTGAGACCGTGCTTATGATTTATGGGGATTATAAAAAAAGCACTGGGTGGATTTTTATCATTATAGGGTGGTTGTGTACACACACTGCCAACACACATTTATGTTCAAACATCATGTAAAAGTGAATTTTGCATAATAGGTGCCCTTTAAATCTCGCAATTCTTTATAACAAAACTTTATAACACGCAATTGCGAGTTTATATCTCAATTCCGAGAAAAGAAGTCAGAAAATAGGATATAAGCTAACAATTGCAAGAATAAGAGTAGAACTATGAGATAAAAACGTCATAATTACTTTTTTTATTCAGCGGGGGAAACAAGCTGCCATAGAATCAAGTGTTCCATTCACACTGAATGTTTTCTTTTAAAAACACAAGACGCGGGGTATTGTAATGAAAAAAGAATATCTAGAGCCGCCCGTAACATCATCTTTTTACATGCAAGTCTCTGCAAAAGACACAAGGCATGGTTAATCACGTCTAGGCTATCTAGTGAATGTTTACATAGAGAAACACTGGAAAAGCAGCACAGTGGAACTCAAACGGCCCCTTAAGGCCCGTTCACACCAAGAATGATAACTATAAAGTTTTAATAATCGTTCTAATTCTATGAGAATAGGAAGTCTACACCACAACTAAAATGATAATGGCACAGAGACACAACAAAACTGCTGAGCGCGTGTAATAAACAGAACTTATCGTGCATTGGTGTGGATGCTAATATAGTTATCGTTATACTGTAGTTCTCGTTCTTGGTGTGACTTTGTAAAAAGATTTTGATTGTTGCACATGTATGTGATTTTTTTTACATTTGTGTTCATGTTGTGAAGCTCTTTGTACTACGATGAGGACGGCGACCTGGCCCACGAGTTTTACGAAGAAACGGTAGTAACGAAAAACGGCCGAAAGAAAGCCAAACTAAAACGAATCCACAAGAATCTCATACCTCAGGTTAGTCAGCACAGGAATGTTTTCATTATATTGAATTGTAATAAGTCTTTGAATATTCATGATTACTAGAACATTAATATTGGGAATTTTTCCGTAGGGAGTCGTCAAGTTGGATCACCCTCGTATCCACGTCGATTTTCCGGTCGTCATCTGTGAAGCTTGATGTCGTCGGTGACCTCCTGTGAAGATTCCGTCCTCCCTCATTTTCCTCCCGACCGCTGGATCCTGGACACGCTTGCTGTGTAGCGCCCCTGTGAGTTTGGGAGGGCTCGACGCGTGTATGTTGAATCCCGGCAAACGGGCCGCGAGATGCTCTGGCCGTCAGCCTGAGAAGAGGCTGAGGCCTGACAATGATGTCCTGACTTTTTCGTTTTCTTGTAATCCTCCACATGTACGTCTTGAAGACTATTATGGGCTGTACGGCCAAGACACTAAGTGTGGTTTGTATGAGTGAATGGCTGTTTGTTTGTTAGTATATGACCATAGAAATTGAGAATATATAGCTATGTTTGACTTTTATCAGGAGCACATCATGAAGGACTCTGGAGAACCTTCTAGAACATTCTGTTTAGAATTCTGAAGATGTTCTAGAAGCCCTCAGAAAGATCAGGTTGCATTTGAACGCTTTAATCGACGGGCATTGTATAACAAGCAGAGCTTCGCAGATCGTCAGGATGCGATGTTCGTAGAGGTAATGCAGTTAGGGTTAGTACAAAATAAGCAAGTAAAACTACAGCCTGAATTTTGCATGTAGTTCATATAGACCT
The DNA here is from genome assembly GCF_963993115.1 of Abramis brama. Lineage (NCBI taxonomy): Eukaryota > Metazoa > Chordata > Actinopteri > Cypriniformes > Leuciscidae > Abramis > Abramis brama. Next base: position 26,401,404 of record NC_139968.1, on the reverse strand, counting down.
GATTCTGCTTTCTTTCCAGCCAGTAGGAGAGAATCAATGGCTGTTTACTGCGCTGTGATTTGTTTGTATGCTGATTGGATGATGGAATTGCTGTCGCTCCTTGATTGGTCGGTTGAGGCACTGACTGACTCAGTGCTGCCAGTCATTGTGAGAAGCCCTGCCCCCTCTCACTGTTCTGGCAGTCTTTATTTATTACAGTTGAAATGACCAGATGGCATTAAAGAAAATACCACGTATAAATGCATATCAAACTGTGTTTGTCTGTTAATTCGATATTAAAACGGAATATTTAGTGGGACACTGAACTGATTTTATCCATGTGGATTTGATTGAAAATGAAGGCTATGATTTTTTTGTTTTGTTCAAAATGATTTTTTAAATTAATATATATCATTAATATATTCATTGTCTAAAAAAAAGTTTTATGATTTATTTCTACTGTTGAATATTCCAAAAAATGCGATGCACAGGAAGTGACATCAGTTGGACCGTTCTACAGCATGACGTAATGGTAAGTAAACCTCATTCCATTTAAAAAAAAAAAAAATCTTGTTTTTTTTAACACATCACATTGTTGACCGTATTTGTTGAGACTGACCATTCAACCCTGTTACTGAAGTAATTGCAAGATAACTTTTTTTTTTTTTTGCCCATAACTATAAACCAACATTTGATTTTATTATATCAAAAAAATACAAATGAATAACATTTTAAAAATAAAAATAGCTAATTAGGTTGCAGGTTTTGCATTAATTTTGTAAATTTAAATCTGAATTAAAGGGTTAGTTCACCCAAAAATGAAAATTACCCCATGATTTACTTACCCTCAAGTCATCCTAGGTGTATATGACATTCTTCTTTCGGACGAATACAATCGGAGTTATATAAAAAAATGTCCTGGCTCTTCCAAGCTTTATAATGGCAGTGAATGGTTGTTTCTGTTTTGAAGTTCATCAGAGTGCATCTATCCATGATAAAAGTGCATCTATCCATGATAAAAGTCTGTATTTGTATTTGTAATGTATTTGTCTGAAAGAAGAATGTCATATACACCTAGGATGGCTTCAGGGTGAGTAAATCATGGGGTAAATTTCATTTTTAGGTGAACTAATCCTTTAAAGCTGCAGTTCTTAACTTTTGGCGCTCTATCTGTTAATAAAGAGAACTGTGTGCATCTTGCGGAAGAACATTGTAGCCAGAGCTACTTCTCTCTGTTTATTTCTATGATGAGTCACGCAGGGACTGGGCTACTCCGCAGTGGTACGACCCGTACCAGTCTATATAGTCCGAATATAAACACTTATAATAGGTGTACTGTAGTGATTCAGGATAAGACAAAAACAGTTTGGAAAATGGATTCATGATGTACTCACTTATTTATATACATTTTGAACAAAAAATAAATATAGTTACGGACTGCAGCTTTAAATCTAAATCTACTTTGTAAATTTAGCTGTCTAGAAAGTAAATGGGGTTCATGTTGATTTAATGTGGTCATCTAGATTTTGACATAATACCTGCTGAATATTTACCCTGTTTAACCAAGAGGAGCAAAACCAATATTTATGGGTTGTGTGTAGTTGTGTCCTCTGTTTAGTTTAATTAAGATCCATCCACAACAGGACAACATCAAATACTTTAAGCCATTTTGTCTCTTAGTTGACCGTCTTTTCCTCCTGCACTCTGTCCTCTAGTTGAACTCTTGTTCTTTCCACAGATCTGAACTCCACCGTTGCTTTGATTCCTTCATCTTCCATCCACAAACAAATGACCAGACAATGTTATCTTCTACTGTTGGAATCATTTAATGATAAATTATTATTAATTAAATACAAGGAATGTTTTCCAGCGACGCTAATCTCTGACCTGGACAAAGGCACTTGAAGAAAGACAGGACATTCTTCTGAAGCTGAATTATAAGGATATTTGCCAAGTCAAACATCACTATTATGGTTTATTATTTGGGTTAGTGATTTGAACAAACTAGCATTAAGTATTAAACTTTGCAGTGCAAATCGTCTACCACAATTTGTGCTAAGAATGATTTGTTCTAAGTGGTCTAACTTGCAGATGATAAAATGAGCAAATAAACCCCATCGTATAAGCTTGTGGGAGGGATTTATTGAGTCAGGCCAGAAAACAACCATTCAGAACCAGCTAGTTACCGCGTAGCATTGTGCTAATAACCCCTCATAACACTTTAGCAATCAAGTAGCAAGTTTAGTACTTCTTCAGAAAGTGTGAATATCTTGTTGACCAAATTGTGTATGCCAGAGATGTCATGATCATAACTGCTGTAGGAATCTGCATTCCATATCCATGATTCTGTCTTTAACGAACCACGGTCTCACACCCACCCAGAGTCCTAATTGGGGCTTTTATTCCCGCTTGGTTTTCTGAAGATTAGCTGTGATTTCCTTGGAGAGGCCAAAATGAGCTGTGATTGTTTTAGCTGCTGTGCCTGGAGACTTGTAATCTTTATCATATGAGTTACTCAAACTGCTTCAGTGCATATGAAACAATTTTATATCCCAAATCTGCAATCAAAACTCCCACGTTAAAGTAGACTCATCACTCATTTCAGCTGTGCAGCTGCATTTAGCGTTAGCAGAAAGTTCTAATGGCTTCTAGGTTAGTGACCAGTGATATAGTGTGCACAATACTTGCTCTTATGTATCCTGGGAATGTTTGTAGTTGAATACTAGCACACTATTCACGATATTTTGTAGTTTGTTTTTTTACAGTGTGCTAATTATGTCATAATTGCCATAATTCTGCACATATTGGGTGGAAATGGATTGAAATATGGTAAAATGTGTTAAATTAAGCTACGAGTGCTACATTTTTATTGGTATATGAAAGCATCATTATATACAGTATAGCCTACTGTGTAGTGTGCCAAACTTCTGACAAGAAAATTTATTTACAAAGTTGCAATTACATACACATTCATGTGACGTAATAAAACGTTATAAAGCTGCACCCATTTGTAACCAATTTGCCTAAACGTAAAACAATTATGAATTCTCATGAGACTGTTGAGTGTGTAGTATGCTAGTATTTCATTCTTTTGGATTACTAGACGCCTCTCTTTGGTATGTGACGTGCTTGATTTACTCTGTGACTGCGGTATGCTATCATTCCATTTGGCACAATTACTGGACACCCCTCGCTGTATTAAACTTGCAATATAGTAATAAGTCATGTGACAACGGTGTAGTATACTACTATTTGGGGTGTCCATTGCTAAATTCATAATCGCATACTTGCATACTACTTATACTATGTCTGCCATAGAAAGATGTGGTAAAAGTAGTATACTAATATGCGGTTCTGAATTCAGCACCTCTCAATGGGCTACTGTATCCCACAATGCAATGTGGTCGATTTGACCTTTGATGGGGTATCAGCCTTTTTGACTTGGGCTTATTAAGTAGACCACTATCAGTGAAGACCTTTTTACACAAAAGTGGATCTAAGATGCAAATTATATTCAAACTTATTTCAGAAATGATACATGGACATTTCTCACTGTATAGTATGCCATTTTGGAAGAGCATTCTTCCATACTATTTCTGTATTATATAGTATGTTTGTTGTTACTACTGTTTGAAGCATATCATTGCATACTATTTAAAATAGCCTACTATTTAGAAAAGAAGGCAGTTTGCTAGTATTCTATTCAATTGGACTACAAATGGTTACATATACTATTTTAATAATATGTAGTATGCAGTACTGCAGGGGCCAGTTGCATAAACATAGTTAGTATGTCAAGACTGACCAACTAGCAGTTAGCCAAGGGGCAAGCAGTATTACTTTTTAGTGTCCAAATTAGACCAATCTATGTTTTTGATCTAACTGACTTAAAAAAGTTATGAACAGTCTTGAAGAAAAAAATGTGATGACTAATCAGTCTTGATGACTAGTCCAAGCAGTTTATGCAACAGTACTCCATTGCGAACATATAGCCATTGAGTGTGTGCAGGGTTGATCCATCAATGCGGGCTGGTCCTCTATTTAATTGCTTTCAGATGATTCCCAATCATTTGAACCTCAGGCTCATTAGGCAACAGCGTTCATGTATTTCAAATATTTATCCATTCAAACAGGAATGTTTCAAACTCTCAGTTGTGCCGTAAATGTTCCTTTAGCCTATAAATTTTGCTTTATGGCGAGTTTGTAACAGAAAACAAACATCCCCCAAATGCCTCTTTTTTTCGTAATAGTTTTGTTTAGAAAATTTCACGCAACCCTTTTCAATGACATGTCCTTGATCACCATGACGGTTCTCCCGCGGTATTGACGCACGGCAGCCGAATTCTTGCTGTGCCAGGAGTGACCTTCCTTCCCTTTCGAACAGTCCCGTGTCCTGACCAACAGAGTCATGGGCTGATTAAAAGAAAATACTCATCCCGTTCACTGACACAGGAAACACAGGTCAGTGAAAGTGTGTGTGACTTTAATTAAAACTCATATTTTAGGGCAGAAATGTTTGGCCAGTGCATTACAATCATGCATAACAAGAAGTATTTGTGTTTACATACTTGATTTGGGTTTATTTTAGGATTAACTTATGCTAGTTGACTGAAACGCATCCCTTTTTTCATGGAGCTCAAAGTGAGTTATTTAGCCGAATGTCCAGGATGCTTTTCTCTATACTAAAACAAGATGATAAATAATTGAAATAAATAAATCTTAATAATAATAATTAATTATTAGAAATAATTGTTGGGTGCACTATTACTTTAAGAAACTAAAAATGACCAGTGGTTTTTATATGTCAGTTTCTGGACAGCATGTGTGCTTATAATCAGATTTCAATGTTCTCTTATCCATTTTTCAATAAAGCTCCACGTTATTGCTGAGCTCTGGGGTTTTACGGGCTCAATCTCTCTCTTGTTTTTACTTACAGGTCTCTGTTCTTTGCTTTCTCTGCAAAATACCCAGAAAGTCGTTCCTGAGTCAGCAGAGAAGAGGAAACAAGAGAAAGGCAGTTCAGCTGTGTTTATTGGCTTCATCAAACACGATGACCGCTTCACTCAGACATTGGAGGTCAGTTATCGATCTTCTCATTAGCGAAGACAGAGCTGATTTGTACTCTGGGATTCATTACTCTAAACAAGCCTTTCAGACTCCACTGATGTCATTGTTTTAGCAGCGAGCTAAAATTTGTTTTGGAGCTTTTGTGCTATGGACATGAGTGATGCTTCAAATTGTGTGGCTTGTTAGTTTTCTTCTTGACTTTCAATTTTTGTAGCACAGCAATTGATAAAATTGGTGTTTTTACCACCCCAAGCACCCTAGCAACCACATTGTAACACGCTAATAACCTCTCAGAACACCCTAGCAACTCCATAGCAATGAGCTAAGTTCACCCAGAGCCCCTTAGCAATAAATGGCAACACCCTGGCATTGTGGTGGTAAGTTTAGCAAATCTAATATTTAGAAAACATAAGGCAATTGTTAGAAGCCATTCAAACAGAATGCGAGAAAAACGCATTTCCCCCGTGGAAAGTGGAATGGGAAAAAATGCAAAGTCTCAAGACGTTTTAAATTGTTTATTCTTTTTGATGTTAATTTTTTTTATCCGTGTTTTGATTCCACACAATTTCAGTTTTCCAACACCCCCCAAAAAAACCCAGATGTACAAATTTAGAGTATTCAGCCACCCGATGGCTACCGTCAACTGTCTGGTTACCAACATTCTTCAAAATATCTTCCTTTGTGTTCAACAGAAGAAACTCATACAGGTTTGAAACAACATGAGGGTGAGTAAATGATGACAGAACTATTCCTTTAAAAGATGCAAATGCAGTGGTCAAAGACGTGCGTCTGGCGCATGTTTACATAGACAAACAATGGAAAAGCAGCTTGCTAACTGTACTTTATGGTATGTTTTTGGTAAAAGTGTAGTCATGTTAGTGAAATTTCAGTGAATTTTTGTGGGCAAAGGTGGTCTGTTGTCAGTAGCGTGGTTATTGTATGAAGCACAAACCAAGCAGCTTTCTCTTGGCAAAACCGTGTAAAAAACTTGAACCCATTGCGAAATTCATACAGGAAAATCTTTCGCACTCATGCACAAAATTTCAAGTTGATTATTATTGAAATTTCTGAAAATTTCTTGATTTTGTCTTTTGGACTTATTAAATTCTGACACCCAATGGTGTTGGGTGCATTGCTTTTACTTTAATAATTCGTCATATGATCTCCATGAAGTACCAACTATTTTTCTTACCTTTATCAGACACTTTTCAGACACTTCACTCTAGAGTGCATTGAATGTACATGTTTTTTTTTCCATTATTTGTGCCCCCTGGGAATGATAACCATGAATTTGCTAGTGTCATGTTCAACTATATTTAAGTACTATTAATTTCTTTAGCTATAAAACTTTTTAATTAGCATTCTCGCCTCTATCTCCTCCACTATCTCCCATTTCATCACTTTCACAGTGATTTATTACTCTTGTAACTTCAGTTCTGCTCGGAGTCTTCTAGATCACCTTGGCAACCAGAACCAGGGGCTGCCTGGGGTCTCCTGCAGGGGCTGATCTGAGACCAGGCTAAACCACTCAAATCCAATCCTTTAACACGGTAGGATCAAAAGTCTGGCCGGGCGCCCGGATGGGTGAGACGGGCAGGAATGTGGGAGGTACAGGGGTGTGGGCTCTCCCAAGATCAAAACTGAATACACAGCTGCTTTAAGAGAGACTCACAGAGACAGGCGAACTGAAACAGGTGCACATCTACATATAGAGAGACAACTGAGGACATCTGTCTGAGAGAGAGAGAGAGAGACAATCTTTAAGTACGGTGAGTAGGAGCAAGTGACATAGTGACAAAATGTTAAATATTAATGCAAGTTGTGTTTTTGGAGTAAACTACATTTAAAAAAGAAATATATGAATGCAGTGCAGTATAGTGGATATGGTCAAATATGGACAAGGTACAAATATACAAATTCGGTCATCGTTTACTCACCCTCTTGTCATTCCATATGATTGTCCTTCTTTCATGGAACGCAAAAGGAGATGTTTGGCAGAATGTCCAGGCTGCTCATGGCCGTATTGAGTGAATTGAGACTTGAGCTGTAAAGCTCCAAAAAAATAATATGAAAATACCATAAATACCATGTGTGTGTGTGAGAGAGTCATTTTAATTGACAGGATTTTCCGTCATCATAGTTGTGAAATCCCATTTACGCTATAGGCATTTTTCCATCATGTTGCACTGAGTTTGATGTCAATGATGTTAAGGCTATGATATGGCTTCAGAAGACTTGAAATGTAGATCGCATGTTGTACGGATTACTTTTATGTAGTTTTTAGACCTCAACACCTCCAGTCCCCATTCACTTTTATTGTACACTAGAAAATATTGACCAGTTAAATTTTTGGGTGAATAGGTACTTTAAGCCATGATCAGGGTAATTTTATTATCATTACTGTACTTTCTTATTGTTTATTAATATTTTGAATTAGTTTTATTTTTACATTTTCAGTTTTCATTTGTTAAAGTTTCGATAATTTTATTGTTTTAACTTTTTTATGTCTATTTAGTTTTTATTTCAGTTTTAGTCATTTTACTTCAACTTAAAATAAATGAAAATTAGAAATTGTGCCTTCGCAATTAACTGAAAGTACATTTGTTTTATATATTAGATTTTTTTTCTGTTAATTTAAATAATTGTAAATAGATTTTTTTGTATTTTTAGTTTTACTTTACAATAACAGCAGTGACCATGACAAGATGTGAAAGAAAGTATTTAAACATTAAGGAACAAACACCTGTCAAAGTCAGATGGTGAGTTTTTATTTTATTTTATTTTTTTACCTCATGTAATTAGACATTAGCAGTGAAAATCACTCACAGCTGTAAGATCTGCCTTCTGTTTATAAGAGGCTGTAAGGGTCTGTGTTGGCTCTTACAGTCCTTTTATTAGTACAAGATGTGTTTTAGGACTGAGGTATTCCGCCCGGAGCGGGGACACAGAATATCTGCCTCCTGCTGTGGTCAAAAGCAAACAAACACACGGCATTCGTCATTTGAGGGACAAATGCACTCTAAGTACTCGCCAATGCGGGTACATGAATATTTTTAATTCTCAACGAAGTACTGAAACTGTCCTAATACCAATTGTGATGTTTTCGTGACATCTGCCCTTCAAATGAGACATCAAAGGTAACCCCTTTGGTCTCCAGCTGTGGGTGGTTTTCCTTCTATCCGCCCCCTTCACTTTTCCTGCTAATGCAGACCTCAGAACTCCTATAGAAGTGACCGCAACTTGTCATTACGCCCATCTTCACTGTAACACATGGAAACGAGGTCTTTCTGGGAGGCCTTTATGTTCTGTAGGCATCCTATAGGGATTCATAGTTTGAGCCTGAATAAGCTTTTGTTCTCGCCTGTGACCCCAGATCCCTACAAACATTAGCATCCGTAAAGAGCAAGTGGGTTTCTCACGGTGAAATGTGTGTGTGCGCAGAGGACTGTGGGATATTATGAGGTCCTAAGGTTGTTGCATCCTTCCGTTCAGTTGGTTCATTCGTGTGTATGTCATCAGTTTCAGGTGAGTCAGCACACAGGATGGTCCCCAATGCCACAGGAAACAGCTCTTCCTTGCAGTCAGCTGACTTCCTGCCTAACAAAGGTTAATGTCAGACAGTTCCACCAACACTATGGTGTTTTGCAATGCCATTTTTTTTGGCAAATTTACAGTTTTAATGTACTGTTTAAAAAGTGAATGTTTTAAATCTAATCTAGTTCTTTCACATGGCTAATTGACTCAGCTGTATTTAAGCGTTACGAATGTAGTGTATTAAGATCTATTAGAATTTATCAGTGTAATGGAATTCAAAAAGCACCATGGTATTGCCATGGTACATGATCAAAAACATGGTACTAACATGATACAAATGTCAAAAACTAGGTACTAACCTGGTAACGTTACCGTGTTAAAAAACAACGTAATATTACCTCAGGTCTTTTTGCTAGACAGTCATACACTATTTTCATACTGTAGTTACGCCATGTCATAAATAATAGGACATAATAAATAAAACAAAGGAAGGTAAAGGCTGAAAAGAGAATCTCATTATTCGCAATGATTTCGAAGTGAAATGTGATCTGTGTGTAATAGATCTCTCAATCTCAGTTTAGTTGAGTCGATTCAGTTAGAAAAGCTTCTTCATCTCCAGCGGAGAAATACGGACGAAACCAACTCGCCATGTAGGGGGGACCAGAGGGCACATTGTCGAGAACTCTGGTTGCACACCCAAAACAACAACCTCGGCACCTTATATATATATTAAAAAAAATATCTTTAATAATATGGCGTATCATATTGAGTGGTCGCAAAACTTTACATTAAAGAATAGCGATTTGCGTCATTTATAACAACTCGCACCCCTCTACCCACAACTATATGCATCAATCTTAGGGCCGAAATCCGCACACATTCAATCATTAATCCAGATGAGCCAGCTGAGCACGAGCGATACTCTCTGAACGCGTACGGGGCGTTTTAAGGCGTTGAAACAATGATAATAGACTGTTTTGTTTCGAAATAGCGATTGGGAGTTTATAGTTATGAAGTGTTGGCATCCGCTGGATATATGGATGGACGCTGCGTGGTAGTTTATGAGTGATCGGACCGGTGTGTTGAACGGGTTCAGTCCGATCTATACAGGTCAGTGTTTCCTCTAATATATCACAAGTTAGTTTGTGTAACGGTTCCTAGAAATAAAAGAGGAAGCGATTTTGTAACGCACAGCTGTAACAATGAACCGAATCGACTGTTTAAATTAAAGTTTGAATGTTCCATAGAATGTTAAAAATATGAATGTTCTTTCCTTTCTTCTAGTTCGAATGCCAGAGCGGCGTTCTAATAATGCCGATGTCAGGAAACACATATACTTTAAAAATTTATATTTTAGAAGTATTTGATAAAAGTGTGGTGAATGTAAATGATCTCGTTTATTTCTATAAGTATAATGCAACAATGAATTAAACATGGCTATTTTAATGGTTCTAGTGGAACCATTTGATTATTTAGCTTTTTTGTTGTTGTATTAATAGAAAATCTCCTTTAGTTGAAAGTTCCTGCTAAACTTATAAACTTTATTACTGTAGCTCAGCTGGTAGAGCATGGCACGAACAAAGCCAATATTATGGGTCTGATTCCCAGGCAACACCTGTTGTGATAAAATGTGCATTATAAATTTATAGTCAATTGTGTTGTGATAAAAGTTTGCAAAATTCATAACTAAATGTACTTAGTTACGTGTGTAAATGCATGTATAATGTAACAATATTTGAACATACTTTAGGATATATGTAGTATTTTATTAATTTTAGTGGTTTTGTGTATTTTTAGGTCTGAAATGAGGAACATCACGCGTCTCTTTGGGACGACCAGACCTGAATGGGTCTCCTGTCTGCAACTATTGTTTTTGATACCCTTTTGGACCTGTTTAAAAGCACAGCAGTTAAAAAACACTAGATGGCCACTGTATTCTGGTAAGCCTTTGCTGTTGGCCTGGAATGCTCCTACTGAAGACTGTAGACCTCGACATGACGTCAAATTACAGTTGGATCAGTTCCAGATAGTGGCGTCACCAAATGAGGGCTTCACCAAGCAAAATCTCACCATCTTCTATCATGACCGTTTGGGATTGTACCCATACTTTGAGGCAGACGGCACTCCGGTCTACGGTGGCCTACCACAGACCGCCAGTCTCACGCAACACCTAGAACGGATGTTGGATGGGCTCAAGAAGTATATCAAGGACCCGACAGCCAAAGGTCTCGCTGTGATCGACTGGGAAGAGTGGCGGCCCCTCTGGAAACGTAACTGGGGCACTAAAGAAATTTACCGCGAGCGTTCAAACCGGTTAGTCACTGAGAAAAACCCAACTTGGACTCCGGATCAGGTGGCCAAAGTGGCCCAGCAAGAGTTTGAGCTCTCTGCAAGCAAGTTCATGTTGGAGACTCTTCGATTGGCCAAGAGCTTACGGCCCCAGCAGCTTTGGGGCTTCTACCTCTTTCCTGACTGTTACAACCACAATTACCAAAATAACCAGAACTACACGGGACGCTGTCCGGATGTGGAGGTCTCCAGGAATGACGAACTGAAGTGGCTGTGGATGGAAAGTACAGCTTTGTTTCCTTCCATATACATGGTAAAACCACTGAAGGACAAACTGTCCGGACGGCAGTTCGTACGGAACCGGGTCAACGAGGGCATGAGGTTGGCGTCTGTTGGGAACGGGTCAGCCAGACCTGTGTTTGTCTACACACGGCCCACTTACGTTAGCACTACTCCAACTTCTAACGGCAACTCTCCTGAACTCCTGCCGCTGTCCGAGGTGAGATTCCTGTAAGGGTGTGTTTGTCTATGTGTGGCTGTTTGATTTTCTTAAAAAAGTAGTGTTAAAACTGGACTATTGTGGGTGCCTCTTTGTTGAAGTTGACCTGCACCCTAAGTAGGCCTGCACAACAAATTGGTATTAGTTTTTTGTTTTTAATTTATTGGTATTGGATGATATTGGACATATAATTGTTGCTTATGTTCATTTCCCCTGTTTTTACATTTAGATTACCTCATTGAATGCTCACTAAAAGCAAAGGTAATACAATGTAAGAAGAAATGAGCATAAACAATTAAATATCCAATTAAAGATTTTCTAATATTAGCCGAAATGGTACCGATATATACCTCACAATCTAGTGAATAGTCATTTAGTTTGTTTTAATCAAAAGGGAAATCACTTATTCTATGTTCATCCCCTGAAGTTACCTGAGGTCAGTTTTTGTATTCGACTGTACGGCACCAAAATATTTGAGGCAATTCCTGCAGAAGCAAAAACCCATTTAATGCCAAAAGCTACATGACCAGCTGAACAGATCTTTGTGATGGCCTGTTGTCCTCCCGAGACCGTGAAGGAAGTTCAGCTGTTTCTGAGATGGTCATATTTCAGGAGTGCGATGTCATGGTGTGTTTTTCTTGGCGTTGAGCAACGTTCCCAATGGGGGATATAGGTGCAGAGAACTTAAGCGTACTGATATATGTCACAGCTTGTCCTAAATATAGCATGCAGAATCTTCTCAGCAAAGACTCATCTGTGTTCCTCATCGAGTCTCGTTGGCTCTGTAGAACAAATACCACAATGCCATCAGCAGCTGACATGTGAGGCCCTGAGGTTTACTGTATTCTGGTCAACACCCTGGTTTGCTTTTTCTGATTGGAAAAAAAACAACAACATTTAATCTGTTTCGGAGCATAAGCATCAGTTAACATCAGTGATATTTTTCTTAGTCTTCTGTTCTTTGATTAACATTAATGACACAGACAGCAGCAGGTATATTAGGCTGTTGTCCCTTTAAGACCGAATGCACTGATCCAATATACTGTAACGCGTGCATTCTTTCTCAACTATTTACGTTCACTTAAGACATAACCGACTATGTTTATGAGGATGTTTTGACACAGTTTTGTGTGTATTTTTCAGTTTAAGTGCAAGAAGACTCTAAAGAGAACTCTTTATATCCTATCGTATACGCTCTGATTGTGCCCAGCACAGAAAAGAGCACGCGAGTGCCAAATTGAGTTCTCTTTTGCGTCTTCTTGCACTTGAATGGTTTAAAACCACATTAAAATGCGCACACAGGAATCGGTAAGCGGAATCTATTTTTATTAAATAACAATTATTCGATTCTAGATTTGGAATCGATTTTCTATTCCAAACCCTAATCAGTGGCATGTCTCATTTGTTTGCCATGCTGAATTGCAACACACCAACACATGAGGAACTGTGATGGCAACAACACATTTACAAACTAACAGTTGATTTGGACAGCTACTCTTACATGAAACGCATGCAGAGCATATTCATCGACAGAAGCGTACATTATAGGAACTCTTTCCAGTTGAAGTATTTCAACAAAAGCCAATAAATGAAAGAGTGATTGTCATTTATCAGTGACACAATGAAAGGGTGAAGACAAAGTGTGTGGTCAAGAAAGAGAAGAATAAACTCTTTGTCTTTCTTCACCGATGTCACTTGCCACAAATATACAAATAGCAGAACAATTAACAAATACGCACTCGGACAAACTATTCACAAACACTCTCAAGAGCCTCAGTGTTTGGAGTTAATTTGCTGATGGAATTATTTGTCTTTTTCCATTTCTGAAAGCCACACGTTCAGTGACGCATGAAGTGTTATCTAAAACACGTGTTTTGTTTCCTGCTCAATCATAGTATTTGGGTTCAGATGAATCTGATTTATTTCTGTCTTCTCTTTGCGCAGATGGATCTGGTGTCGACTATCGGCGAGAGCGTGGCGCTGGGTGTAGCGGGCGTGATCCTCTGGGGTGACTCCAACCATGCTAGCAGTCAAGTACGTTTGTGGCCTAATCAGGGCGTTTACTCATCATCTTCACATAAATTGACTTTAGGGATCGACCGATGATTATTCAAATTCAGGGTGAAATATAAGGAAGGGATCATGTACAATGAGTTGATTATCCCAAAATATACCCACTTACAGATGGATGGGTCTTGTATGGTCTTAGTGGGGTTTATATATATATTCCCTATATATATTTAATATTAAAATAAATGTCTTATATATATATGTGTATATATCTATGTATTAGTGTTGTCAAAAGTACCAACAACTTTACCAAGTCGGTACTGAAATGTAAAAAATGTGACGATACCAGCCATTCCCTCTAGCATTTTGAGCGCTGTTGAACGGATTCTTAAACACCTCTGATTGGCCATTGCGTTCACACGCTTGTGATACAATGATCAAGCGCGTGAACACAATGGCCAATCAGAGATATATATATGTTGAGTACATGAACACAATGGCCAATCAGAGGTGTTTAAGAATCCGTTCAACAGCGCTCAAAATGCTAGAGGGAAATGCTGGTATTGTCACATTTGTTAAATTAATGAAGTCGGTACTTTTGACAATACTAGTATGTATGTGTATATAAAATGAAGGATATATATAAGATTAATTATATTAATATTAAATTACATATTAAATTAAAACAGAAAATTACATTATAAGCTATCAGTGGATTTCTTTTATTATGCCAATGTAAAAGTTAGCATGAAATGATAAAAAATTGGCCATTTAATCGTCCTAGCAGTTAGTGATTGCAATAGATATTGGTCTAATTTACAAGTCGTAATTGATTTCTCCTCACACCTTCCAGGCGGCTTGTTCTAATCTTAATGAATACCTGCAAGGGCCGTTGGGTCGTTACCTGCTTAACGTGACGTCGGCCGCCGAGCAGTGCAGCCGAAACCTCTGTGGAATGCGCGGTCGCTGCCTTCGCAGACACTCCGACACGGACACCTACCTGCATCTCAGTCCAAACACACACAGCATAGAGCGCCAAGGAAACACGCTAAAGGTTTTGGGCCGGATGGGACCAGAAGAACTGAGCCGCTTACAGGACGAGTTCCAGTGTCAGTGCTACAACGGGTTCTTGGGCGACGACTGTGGCCGAAGTGTGGCTGGGAACAGAGCGACGGCTGTCTTGACCACCTTTATGCAAGCTCTGCTGTTACCGCTTTTCTTGATGGGGTTCCTACACTGAGGAGTTCAATAAAACCGATTTGAGAACAAACGCCGGACCTTCTCTTCAAGAGATGCGCGGCGTTGACTGCAGGAAGGCCCTTTGTTCGCTAGAATTCGAAAGAGGACACAATTGGAGCAAAACACAAGCTAACTCTGTGGACTAAATGTGCAGCACAGTGGCAGCTCAGTGTGGTCCTGTTTGAGTAGATCGCCCCCTGCTGCATGGGAGGCTAAACTGCGGCTGGTGAAATTTGTTTTTTAGCTAGAAATGATGTTTGTGTGTGAAAGTCTTATCTTGTTTGTGTGCTTTTTTCATAAAAAAAATAATTGATGTGGTGGTTTCAGCTGTATGGAGCCCCGCACATGACATGTGGGGAAGAAATATGTATATAGTGGCCACAAATTAACAATTAACTTTACTAATACATCAGCACGTCTTACTAATTTGTTCCCTCATTTGAAGTAAATCGTGCGCACAATATAATAATTTGCTCCTTTTTTTACTAAATCGTGGCAACGTTGTAATTATTTGTTCCCTTGTTTTAGTTCAATCAAAACAAGAGAAATAATTAGTTCAACTAAAACAAGAGAACTGATTCTTAATTTGTGGCCATGATATATATATTTTTTTGTCTGCGTGTCCTGTGCTGGGTTCCGTATAGCTGTCATTCGAGACATTTTACTTCTTTGCCTTCTTTATACCTCTGCACAAAACCAGCTGTGACCTTATTTCTGTTGTGCGTCACATGATCAGCTCCTTAAAAGGGACACATGTTGCTACTTGCAACGCTGCTGCCTCCATTAAAACCTCATTTGGTCATGAAACCTGCTTTCTGTCTCACATTTCACTCCAAAATTAAAAGAAACCAGAGAAATTACATTTTGCATAAGGAAAAATAAACCTGTTTTGGGATTTTTATTTTTTATTTCCTTGTAAGTTATGCATTTTTCTCCCAGAAATACTTAAGCGTTCAGACGGATTTGTTTTTAAATCTCACTATTCTCAATGTGATTCTCATTATAGTAATGCATTAGTTTTATTACAGTAAATAGAAAATCATGATGTTTTTTATTTATTTAATTAAATCATAATAGATTAAAGGCAATACAACAAATAATACCATAAGGTATAAAATCACAATTTATTATATTATAGATTATTCTGTAAATTAATTATAAATTATTAACACATTTTAATGAATTTTTACAGTAATTAAGATTATAAATCATGTGTGTGCTTAATTATCAAGACAATAATGTCACAGAAGATCTTGGTCCTAATAATAAGTTTACTTTATGCTAAATAAAAGTTTTTGTCATTTATTTTATTTTGATTTTGGGGTGAAATATGACTTCAGACATGATCTTAACAGGTTTTCTTAAACTGCTGGATAGTGAGGGATTTTTGTAAATCTGCCAAAAAACATTAATGTAAATGTCAGCATACTGTGGTTTACAGAAGCTTAGATGCCTCTTATTGTTCTGCCTTAAGTTGCACACAACTATTTTTAGACTGGATTTCCTCCCTTAATTGCTGAACTTTGCATTTCTGTTCTTTATTTGTGTGGGATAAATTGGAAAGGCTTTATTTGTGTATGTTCAGCGTGAGTTTGTTTCATCATCAGCAAAAGTGTAGATCTGTGGGGGGGTTTTTCTGTTGTTAGTGCCTTTAAAGGCATAGTTCACCCCCAAAATTAAAATTATGACATTTATTCACCGTTATGATATTTCCAAACCTCTTTGGCTTTCTTGTCCGGATAAGTAAATATTGACAGAATCTAAATGTTGGGGGTGAACAATCCCTTTAATTGAAAGGAACCTCACTGAAACATTTTTATTTTTCATACCAAAATCACCAAATTTTGATACCAAATTCTGCTTGTGCCGTCTAGATTGTTTGGTGACTGAGTCAAGTGAAATGTGTGTTTGTTTTATATTTTTACAATAAATCTTATATTTAAAAGCTTGAATTTGTCATGAACTTTTGGAAAGTATCTCCAGAGAGTCTAAAACCATGTTGAAAATATGGGATTTGTCTCATTTAAACATGAAATCTTGGGATCTTTTAGGAAAGTGCCTTTACATTTGGCGAAAATAGATTATTATTATTTTTTTATTAAAAAACAAACAAGCAAACCCAGCCCAGATGAGAAAAAGAAACGCAAAAATGTAACGCATTACACTAAAAAAGTAACTAAGTAACACAATTAGTTACTTTTTTAGGGAGTAATGCAATATTGTAGTACATTACTTTTTAAAAGTAACTTTCCCCAACACTGGCCATTTTGCCCTCATCCTTACTAGCTAGTTCACTTTTCCTCTAGTTTCTTTCCACCCCTTGGTTTCTTGTTTTCTAGGTCCTTTTCCACTTCTAAGGGGGCTGTCGAACGGTGCCAGAGGAAACATTATGGGCTGGCAGCACAGAGAATGCCTTGTGTTATAACTCGAACCAGACATCCAGTCTCCTTGTAGTCTCTCCCCCCTCTTCTCCGACCCCCAGTGGGGCTTTCCGTTTGGATCTTCCTGTGTTTTCTGGTATGCGTGAATAATACTGGAATCTGTGGCTCAGACTGTTGAGAATCACACTGCAATATGGCATCCACGTGTCTTAGTGAATACGTCATCGGTGCGATATTATGTAAGGTTTGGTTCGAATAATGGTACATTTTTATCTTTATTTGACTAGAATAGAAATTAAAACACTGACTATGCAATTTCTGTTTTCTATTGTATTCAAATTATACTGCTCTTGTGAACATTTTGCCAAAGTTGTTCCATAGTAAGCTAATAGTAGTGTAAGTAAGGCCTGCTATATACTGTATTACCCTGGTAGATGTCCAAAAACATGGTATTACCATGTCCAAAATACCTTGGTACCTTTTATTAGTGTTTTTAAAACAAAAGGTGGTACTATGTTATAACAAAGTAGCATGCATTTAGCGTTACTATAGTAAAATTGAGTCGTCTTATACACGCAGACTGAGGCCGTAACTGGAAATTGTGATGCAAAACCTGTGAGATGCAAAGAAAAATTATATTTTTTAAATGCTTTTGCATTCGCTTGCAATCTTTGCAATCCCCACGCTTGCAAAAGCATTGAAATCAAAATTTTCCTCCCTTCTCATTTTCTGCCCATCATTACTGTGTCCCTTTGGGGCTGCATACGTTTCCAAACGTGTAGTAACATGCCATAATATTATGAAATTTCGTTTCGCAACAACTGAAAGATGTCCAAGGAAAGATTAGCTTTTTTTAAATTGAAATTTAATAAGAACAAAACATATTGTACATACAAGAGTACATATAACCACATGTCAGGGGTAAGAAAAATGCATGAGGAAAAAAAAGGTATTTTACAGAAAAATAACTTTTTGAAATTGTTTCCAAATATATTTTAACATTAATTTTATATCGTTAGAAATTTGATTTTTTTCATTTCTTTTGATTTTATGAATGTAGTAACAGGCAATTATAATAATTAAATCAAATATCAACAAGATTTTAGCAACATCAAATAAAAAAAAACATTTTAGCATAACATCATCATCTACAAAGTTAACATGAATCATAGCTTTTCTTTCTACGTAATTATAGAGTTTTTTCCAAAACATTTGTGTCTTGGGAAGCTCCCAAAATAAATGATTAATAGTCTCAGGGGAAATTTGTACAAAAAAACAACAACAACAAAACAAATTAAAGCGCTGTGCCACAAGTGATTTAACTGGGTCAACTCGATGGAAAATTTCACTTTATGAGGTGTGTCATGTCATCCAAATTTTACTCCAATCAAGATGTTTTTTTTTTAAATAGAGAATTCCAGTGATTAGCAACACCAAGTATACTTTAAGATTGAAGAAGGGATAATATTATTACATCCAGAACTTGTGAAATCCTTGCCCTGCAACTTGATACAAGAAGTAAATGTTTGTAAAGTATAATTATTATTACATTTTAATAGCCTCAAATATTTCCTTGGGAATTGCTTGTAAAACCAAAAGATATTGGATGGGATCAACTGAAAAGTTATAAATATGAAGAAGAAAAAAAATCTGTATAATTGTATAAAACGCCAACATTTTTTATCTAACCCTATATATCTATTATTCCAAATGCTTCTTTTAAGGGGGGAGAAGTTATGGAAAGATACATTTATAACCCATAGACTGTGTTATAACCACAGGACTGAACACAACACTCAAACGGAACCATCGCACACGTTCACGTGTTTCCACACGGAACTATTATTGTGTGTGACGCATTAACGCTGCTCTGCTCACTACGTGCGAATAATGGTCTATCTCAAACTTTCAGGCATCCATCGATTATTGGATATTTACATTATTTCTTACATTTTTTAGGTACGTACTAAACGCGCGACACAGCTCTTATATTTGGTATACATCGGCAGGTTGGTTAGAGCTGCAGTGCGTCTGCGCACTTTATATGATTGACGTTACTTGGATGTAGACTTTTATGCATTAACAACAAATTACAAATATGCATGCTTTATTTTAATATGCAAATATTTTATATATTCGGATATTGCATTTAAGGTATTTTCATGTATTTTTTTATGTCCACCGGTTAAAATGGAGTCTAGTTGTTTAATCTGCTGTGATTAATGAGATTAATGTGTCCTCCTCGTGTCATCTTGTTAAACCGAGTGTTGATGTTGTAATTAAATGGGTTTCCATGCAGATGATGAATTTCTTCCGCAACCGTCTGGTGGTTTTGGGGCTGGTGTTACTGGCCACGGTGCTGCTGTATCTGCTGCTGCCCTCCATCCGGCAGGGGAGCATGGAACCGTCTCTGGAGGTGCAGCAGCGGATGGGTCTGATGCCCGCCTCTCCTCCTCCGCCGTCCGGCATCAACATCACGGTAAGGACCGGGCAGCTGCCCGGGGACCCGCCGCTCTTCTTCCGGGAGGCTCTACCCGTGGACAGCGCCGGACGACAGATACTGCCCAGGTCATTTTAATTCCACAGTTATATAACAGCTAGTGAACTGCCTAGATAAAACAGCAATTTTGGCACGTTCCTACGTGTACAAATGACGCAATAATCGAAAAGCTCTATACACAGAGTATTAAAACTGACTCGTTCCTCAGTTTGTGACGAATAAAAATCTAATGGCTTTGTACCAGAATAAAAACCTTAAGTTACACTTTATGTGTTCGTGTTATAGTGTAATTATACATTTAAGTACTGAGTAACAATAATTAACTACCGCCTGGTTTCACAGACAGGGTTTAGATTAAGCCAGGATTAGGACTTAGTTTTAATCAGGACATGTAAGTAGCTTTAATAAACGTGCCTTAGAAAAAAAAAAAACATTACTGGTGTGCATCTTGAGGCAAAACAATGGCACTGACATATTTTAAGATCTGTCAGGTCAAGTTGCTTTCAGTTAAAACAGTTTAAACATGCATTTTAGTCTGGGACTAGGCTTAAGCCTTGTCTGTGAAACGGGGCTAAATGTGCAATTGTCAGGGGAAAAAAGGCAGAATTGTGACTAGAAAAACTTCCGGAAACTTCCATACCTTGCCCCTTAGACTTCCTTTGTAAAAGTGTTTCACAATAGGGATATTTTGCATGCAAAACAGGTTTATCATTTATTGTCAATAGCATAGAGATGTACGTAGCACAGCTCTCACAGTGCAGTACTAACATTAGCATGAAATGGAAATTCACCCTATTAATTTTCTTAATGCATGTTATTTATATTATTGTGAACGATTCATCCATTCATGTTCTTTTTTTTTTTAAATGGGAATTTTTCATCAAAATGTTACATGAGGTTCTGGTGAATTGTCAGACTTCTCTCTGGTGACGTATGCCAGATTTCTTCAATCATTTAGTCCACATAAACCTGCCCCTTTTTTACAATCGACTGCAAGTTTGCATTCAGATAATCAACTAATGGATACAACCTAGTCCCTGTCCTACTTTTTATTTTTTTCACGATAATTTTTGATTATCTGTTTATGTCACACTACATAAGAAAAGATCTGTTACTACTGAATGTGGTATTTTAATAGAAACTGTGGTAACTATGGTCATTTCCAAACTTGCTAAATTCTGCAAATAAATATTTTGATTCCATATGACCTATTGTTATGCTGAGTTTCAGTAAGTGTATCTTCTCGTCCTCAGGCTGCAGATGGTGCTGCTTCATGGTCAGGCCTTCACCTCTAAGACCTGGGAGGAGTTGGGCACCCTCAGCCTACTGGCGTCCAACGGGTACCAGGCCCTCGCGCTCGACCTGCCCGGTATGAGCTCTGTAAACTTATAAGTAGGGCTGCCCCATAATAGTCAACTAAACATTAGTCGACAAGAAGAGGCTTAGTCGACCAAAATTTTATTAGTCAGTTTGTCGCAGAAATAAATCTCCACAGGAAGTGGTGAAGTCACACGTCCGTGAGGGACAGATCATTAATGGCGGTTCCTTGTGGTAATTACGTTATGATGGACGGGAAATCCAAACGTTCGCCTATCATCTATCAAACTCAAATATGGCTTATCATTTGAAACATGCAAGTTGTAGAAACTACATGGCTGCTCGCTCTAACGTTAACCTAGATAAAGGTACGCTATTATAAGGCGCATATCCAAGTGTTAGGTCAGACTGCATGACACGCAGACATCCGGCGCGTCACTCTTTTTTACTGACTTTTTTCCTGGTTTTTGTCCTGATATAATTTTTTTTTCCTGATAACAGCAGAAACAACTTAAAATTCTCTGTCATTTTTGTTCGTACAGAAAAGAGTAATGCATCATTCGAAACTTTTTATTAGTGTAAACTCACATTTACAACAAAACGTTGTGCTTTTGTAAAATAAAGAAAACAAACAGGATGCGCTTTCTGCCGTCTCGTTCTTCGTGAACTGGAGCGCGTCACAAAAATGAACTGAAACTCAACGTATAGGCTACTTGCCTCACAGACATGAGAAATATATCTATAGAAAGCTCAAAATATCTACTTTTGGACAAACCAATTCAAATCGAAATCAAATACACTCTGATAATGTAATCTATATGAAAGGTGCATTTCTCTCTAAAGGCGCGTTCACTAGGCTACTGTGGAGAAGGCGAGTCAGCATCGTCAACTTCATATTTGCAGCCGACACTAATAGTTTATTAGTAAATTATTAAAATGTCTCCTTGCTCACACTCACATTGCCCGACACATTCATAATCATTACTTTTGCCAGTGCTTTCTGGAAAGCTTAATGCGTGCACTTGAGGGCGGAATATATTATGCCTCTATTAAACGTTCATTATGGTTTAGCATTCCCCAGTACATATTTAAGTAATTAAATTAATATAAACATGCGATTAGTTGACTAATAGCCTAAATGGGCGACTACTAGCTGACTAGAAAAATCTTTAGTCATTACTTTATTAATGTTCCTGATATGTAACCGACTCGCTCCTCCTCAGGTTTCGGGAACTCTCCAGATTCAGAGTCGGTAAAGTCGGATCAGAGCCGCGTGGACCTGCTAAAGCGTTTTCTGGAAGCTCTGGGTGTGCGAGCGCCGGTGTTACTGAGCCCGTCTATGAGCGGCCATTACGCCCTGCCGTTCCTCCAGAAACACAGCGCCCAGCTGCACGGCTTTGTGCCCATCGCCCCTGTGGGCACCCGTGGCATCACCCCACAGCAGTACCGCGACATCCAGGTGCCGTGTTTCTTTCTAATCATCTCACACTTAGGAATTCCTTGACCTGTTTTAACTCTCACTTCCTGTATGTATGACAGACTCCAACGCTGATCATATATGGGGAGTTAGACACCAACCTGGGCGCCCAATCGCATAAGAACCTGATTCAGCTGCCCCATCACACCGCGGTGAAGCTGGCGGGAGCACGACACGCCTGTTACATGGACAAACCCCGCGAGTTCCACCGCGCTCTGCTCGACTTCCTCAGCAAGCTCGACTGAGGGACGGAACGAGTCAAACGATTGTGTGGGAAAGACTACTAGAAGAAAAAGAGAGACGCGAGAAAAGAAAATGATGAACAGGGCTGTGGTGTAGCTGTAAATCCAGTCCTGAAACCTAAAACACCAGAACGTTCTATCACGCATCTGTCCATCCACATCAACTCACTCATTATTATTTCCCTTTTGTTAATATATATAAAACAATCAAATCTTCTGCAGGATTACTATAGGACAGCTTCTTTTGTAGATTGTAAAAATCTTCTTTTATAGGTTTCTACACTGTTGCCATGGATCCCTCTTGTTTTTACTGTTGTTACTGTAACAGCCTGCCTAAAGGTTGTTATGGTTTCCAGTCTGAGGGTTGTTCTTTAATGCAGTTGCCATGGTTTCCAGTCTGAGGGATGTTCCTGTAACACAATCGTCATGATTTCCAGTCAGAGATTTATTCCATAACACTGTCACCATGGTTTCTGGTCTGACGGATGTTCCTGTAACACAGTTGACATGGGTTCCTTTCTGAGGGTCTGATGGTTTCTAGTCTGACAGTTGCTCCAATAACATGGTTGCCATGGTTTCCAGACCGAGAAATGTTCCTGTAAATCAGTTGCCATGGTTTACAGTCTGAGAAATGTTCCTGTAAATCAGTTGCCATGGTTTCCAGTCAGACAGTTGTTCCTGTAACATGGTTGCCATGGTTTCCAGGCTGAGAAATGTTCCTGTAAATCAGTTGCCATGGTTTCCAGTCAGACAGTTGTTCCTGTAACATGGTTGCCATGGTTTCCAGGCTGAGTCATGTTCCTGTAAATCAGTTGCCATGGTTTCCAGTCTGACAGTTGTTCCTATCACACAGTTGCCATGGTTTCCAGTCTGACAGTTGCTCCAATAACATGGTTGCCATGGTTTCCAGTCTGACAGTTGTTCCTATAACACAGTTGCTATGGTTTCTAGTCTGACAGTTGTTCCTATAACACAGTTGCCATGGTTTACAGTCTGACAGTTGTTCCTATAACACAGTTGCCATGGTTTCCAGTCTGACAGTTTCTCCAATAACATGATTTCCAGCCTGACAGTTGCTCCAATAACATGGTTGCCATGGTTTCCAGTCTGACAGTTGCTCCAATAACATGGTTGCCATGGTTTCCAGTCTGACAGTTGTTCCTATAACACAGTTGCTATAGTTTCCAGTCTGACAGTTGTTCCTATAACAGTTGCCATGGTTTACAGTCTGACAGTTGTTCCTATAACACAGTTGCCATGGTTTCCAGTCTGACAGTTGTTCCACAGTTGCTATGGTTTCCAGTCTGACAGTTGTTCCTATAACACAGTTGCCATGGTTTCCAATCTGACAGTGGCTCCAATAACATGGTTTCCACCCTGAGGATTGTTCCTGTAACTCAGCTGCCATGTTTTCTGGTCTTGGGCTGTTCCTATTGTAATGTTGCCATGGTTTTCTGTCTGAGGGTTGTTCTTATAATATGACTGCCATGGTTTCCTGTAACAGCAAGAGTCACATAATGCCAAAAATCATTGTCATATATAACCCTCCATCTCAAATTCGCCTGACAGGAAACTGGAGTCTTCAATCCCACAAGAACATCTCAGAGAAGAAAACGGTATTTGTCATTTTTGGTTTGTATATGTTTGTTTTATCGTTGAGTGAAGTCCAGAGTGTTCACACCAGCAGTTGGCACATACGTATCACTGAATGTAGCATGTCAATGTGTGGATGACTCACTATACGGTTTTAGATGCTCAAAAACAGAGAGAAAGGTTGCAGTATTGGATGCCTGTAAATTCCATTTTTCATTTTCAGTAGTTGCCAGATTTGAACTGGCAGTAGTTTAGTCCTCGCAATAAAAGAGAATTTGCTGAGACTGCAGAGAAGAAAAATTGTTCATTAAATTATAGCGGTATTACATTACTAGACCTAAAAATGTAGGTTTTCATTACATATTTATTATTTATTGCTTTAAGCTTCTTCATGACAGAAACTGTAATGTGTGTGGTATTTATGTGCTGTGGTCTGTTGTTTTTTTTGTTTTGTTTATAGCTTGTAAATATGAATATGTTGTAGAGGACAGTGAGGCACATTTGACCTGTGAATATTTCAGACATCCCAAATCTTCAACCTGAAGGGATTTGTCATTGGACTGAATTCAGATTCCTGTGTGCATGAACCATCAAACATGCTTTTGTTCAATGCAAAATAAAATTCTTTAACATTGATGTTTTGCGTTTGTGATTTAATGGACATGCACACGAGATATGTCCAAAAATTGTAAGTGGTCTGTCATCTGTAATGTAGTTAAAACCACTCCATTTTAACTGGCTTATTCATGAACACCCTATTAGGGCTTCAAAGTTCAAGTGTACTAAATTAAGTAGTATGTGAAAAACAGTAAGCCAACAGTGTAGTGTGTCCGACTACATAGTATTCGAAAAACAGTAGGTGAAAACTCCCCGGATGACCTACTACTACTTCCAACGAGATTCTGAAGAGCACATTCGATGGACACTTTACTATCCCATGAGGCCACGGGAGAGGATTTGTGAATGGCAGAGGCTGCGTCTTAATTACTTCAAGACCACTAAAAAAGTATGTTCTATAGTATAAGTGTGTGTAGTATGAATGTAATCTGTACGTACTACATTTGCCATGTTGTCATTATCATGTGACCTACCACTGTCAGTTACGTCGCTTTACTACCATTCACAAATCCTCTTCTGTGGCCTCATGGGATAGTAAAGTGTTCATTATATGCACACTTCAGAATCTTGCTGGAAAAGTAGGTCATCCAGGTACTTTTTGCCTACTCTTTTATGAGTACTGTGAATTCAGACAAACTTATTTAGTCACATACTGTTTTTCGCCTACTATATAGAAGGCAAGTATGCGATTAAGGATGCAGCCAGTGACACTGGTAGGTCACGTGACAGTATAATATCCATAGAAGTACATTCAAATTCAAATGTAGTAACTACTCAGTATCCGATTTTGGATGCAGGGAAAGTTTATCCAATAAATAAGACATGCAGTGGTGATTTCTAGTTAAACTATAAATATATTAAATATTATAATAATATTATTAATATAAGTGTTTTTTTCTTCCGTGAACTTCAAAGAAAATAGAGGAAATCATAAAAATGAAGCTAAAAAGCTAAAGTTAAAGTTGTAAAATAGTTTATACAATAAATATACGCCATAATAAAATTTTGTTTTATACTGCCTTTCGTGGCTTTTTACTCGTATATTCGTGTTTTGACGAGAGCCGTTTGACGGCTCTAGTTTTGACCACGTGTGCGGGCCAGGCGGAATCGAATGATGCCGACGTCACCACGCACACGGCACACCATGCGTCTCTCTTCGGGAAGATGGCTTCTGCTGTGTACATGATGCCAAACTGAATGGACGGAAAACAAACCGATATTCCTAAAATTCCCCCCTCTTCCCTCCTCTATATCCCGCTCCGCATCCATGCACACGCGTTTACGTTAAAAAGAACCCGATTTTAACCTAGTGTGAAGAACTAGGATGATAATATGACCCAGAAAAAGAAGAAGCGAGTGAATCGCAGTTTGTTACTGGCGAAGAAAATCATCATCAAGGATGGAGGAACGGTGAGTGTTTGAATCTAACCACAATAAACACTTAGACACGACGGTTTAGGTCTTAAGTAGACGTGTACGTAATTATTATGTTAATGTTTGAAAGAAAAAATGCTTTGAGAATATACGTTATTGGAGGAGTGTAACTTCAAATCTTATCATTCATCATGGCTGTAAACATCAGCATTTACTTCCTGTATTACCAATAAATCATACCAGCACGCATAAATTTCAAGATTAACCATTTAAATCACTACATGCGTTATTATATTAATGTTCAGATGGTTTGATGACACATTAGAGGGAGTTAAAGATGTCAAGCTCATCTGTCATTACTCATGGCTGGCTGTAGATACAATTTATGTTATATGGTTATCTATTATGATGAATTTCAAACAAAATATAAATAAATATTATCATAGTATTGCTAGGCATAGAGTTACCGTGTTTTTTGCGTGGTACTATGGTAATTTCATGCTATTTCTAATGCAAATAACATGGTAGATAATCAGGATTAGCCTATGCTATATATCAAAGCACATTGTTATTGTTATAGTATTGCTACAGTATAAATTGTAAAGATAGATATGTGAAACTTGGCTGTCACATATCTATTGGATATGAATGTATTTGTCATGAAATGCGTGCCTATCTCTTGAAAGTATTATTTATAAAAATATAATTTTAGTTTGTTTATGTGCTTTTGTTATTTATTTTTATCTCAAATTGATTTAATAATTATAGAATTTCAACTTAAGCTAGCTTTATTTTTAAGCTGGCGTTAGTTATCAAAGCAATATTTCTAAATATTTAGTTTTATTTCATCTTCATATCTATTACTGAAAATAAATTTTAATTGTTTTAGGGGCCGTTTTCACGACACCGTTTTCAACTAAAAATATAATTAATTTACACGGCGACAGCGTTTTGGGGGCCTGTAAACGAAAACTTAAAAAAAAAAAAAAAAAAAAAACAGGTGGAAGTTTTTGAAAACGATACCGTTATCGTCTCCGTGTAAACTACAAAAACAATTTGTGAAAACAGTGACATCATGCACATGTGTATTGCGTGTTCAGTCTATAGACGTGTGGAGAGTTTCTTTACAAAGTGACATCGCCATCTACTGGCCTGGCATGAATAATACAGCGTTTTTAATCTTTTTCGTGGATCTGTGTGAACGGGATCGTTTTGACAAATTGTAGTCTATATGTGGTCCAAATTTGAACCTAGTTGCTCTATTTCCTTTTTATTTTTAATGTTCCTTTTTTAATAAGTTTTATCTTGCCTACAGTACCTAATAAGCCAGAATCAGCACAGGTTGGCACCTTAAAAAATATTGCATAAACGTCTTAATCTCTCGTTGGAAGGATTAGGCCGCAAACAGACCTTATCTGTTGTGAAAACCAAACCGAAGCTTTATGGATGTGCAATAATGCTGGTTGGTTTCCTCGCATGTTCTTCACCGTCTCTGGTTCTTCTCTCTCCAGCCTCAGGGCTTCGGCGCCCCCAGCGTTTATCATGCTGTTATCGTCATATTTCTGGAGTTCTTCGCTTGGGGTTTGCTGACAGCACCTACTTTGGGAGTAAGTTGTGGTTGTTTTAAACAGAAATAAGCTTGTTTTGTATGAAGAAAAACATCGTAATGGAAGCGAGATTTTATTTTCATATCAAGTGTCGTGTTTAGAAACCCTTTTTATGCCCCTGTTATTATATTGAGTAATATGATCATGTAAAAAAGTTCAAAATATACTTGCATAACCGATGCTGTTTTTGTGTCATGTGACTGCAGGCTCTTCATGAAACATTCCCAAAACACACGTTTCTCATGAATGGCTTGATTCAGGGCGTTAAGGTATCATCTTTAACTTCATCCTGTAAAAGATCTATTATTGAGTCGAGTTCATAATTCATCAACTGCTTGCTTTTGTTCACAGGGCCTGCTGTCATTTCTAAGCGCTCCTCTGATTGGTGCTCTGTCAGACGTGTGGGGAAGGAAGTCCTTTCTTTTGCTCACCGTGTTCTTCACGTGTGCTCCAATTCCTTTGATGAAGATCAGCCCGTGGTACGGTAGCTTTCTCTTTTTTTGGACACAAAACTAAATATTTTGTATATCTATTTGGTAAAAAAAATTACAATAAGGTCTCATTTGTTAACAGTAGTTAATGCATTAGCTAATATGATCTAACAGTGAACAATACATTTTTTTAAGCATTTATTAATCTTTGTTTGTTAAAATATAACCGTTTATTGTTTGTTCATGTTAGTTCACAGTGCATTAACTAATGTAATGCTAATGTTAACTTTTGATTTTAATAATGTATTAATAAATGTTGATATTAACATTAGCTCAAATGAATGCTGTAGAAGTGTTCATTCTTAGTCCATGTTAACTAATGAAACCTCATTGTAAAGTGTTACCATTTATTTCTGTGTATACATAATAAAATAAAACGAAATGTATACATTTAATTTTAATTTAATATAATTTTTTAATTAAATAAAACAAATCAATTCGACATTGAAATTAGTTTGAAAATCTGAATGTATTTGTCCTGACAACAGTTAATTGCTTTTATTTTCAATTTCAAATTGTTAGTAGTTTAATAACATGCTTTTGTCAATTGTATTAATTTTAAAAATTTCAGCTTAGCTTTAATTTATTTTTTATTTCAGTTTTACTTTTAGTAATTTCAGTATATAATTTGAAATTAATTTGATATTTAACAAATTTGAACTCATCTTAATTTTGTAATTATTTTTGCAAATGAAATATACACAAAATTAGGGATGCATGATATCGCCCACCTTATCAGTATCGGCCAACATATGTTCATTTTTAATGTTATCGGCCTAATTAGACAATTTGGCCAATATATTAAAGCAGATAAATAATGTATTATTTCCTTAAGCTGAGACACTTAAAGGGATACTTCACCGATTAGCATTGAGCTTTGTATCAGTAGAAACCCGGTAGTATTTTCGAATGACCGTGCTTCCCTCCCTCATGTCCCCCTGAGACGAGAGATTTCTGTATTGTGTGTCTGGAAAAAAACCTCAGATGACGCAAAAATCGGAGGTTTTTTTGTCCAGAGGCGAGAGACTACAGCCAGTAGGAGGAGCTCGTCCCGCATGTCTTCAACTCGCCCATAGGGGGATCTCACGATAAAACGCCGTCTTTTCAGTTTCGAGTCAACTAGTGGCCTAGCTGTATCATTTCTTCC
This sequence comes from Abramis brama, assembly GCF_963993115.1. Taxonomy (NCBI): domain Eukaryota; kingdom Metazoa; phylum Chordata; class Actinopteri; order Cypriniformes; family Leuciscidae; genus Abramis; species Abramis brama. The sequence continues at coordinate 26,372,040 of NC_139968.1, read as the reverse complement.
GATACTGCCCTCTGTAACCGGTAGGCGTGGCTTGGGAGTGGCCTCGTAGGGCAGCGAATCAAGTGCATTCTGGGAGTTGTTGTCTTTCATCCACATGAGCCAAAAATACATTTTCTGGCTTTTCTCAGTCTAGAAGCACCAACTTATAAAATAATTTCACATTTCTACTACATAAATGACCCAATTTAAATACACATTCATCTTTCCAGAGGTGAAAGTTCATCATGATGTTTTTTAATTGCCTGAAATATGATTAGAATCATAATGGACAGGAAAATACAGTTCAGTCCAACATGTGCAGCGCAAGTTTGTCATATAGGCTACATAAAATTATACTGAGAACACTACTTAAAGAGCCTAAATATCTCATCGATATATCGGTCTGTTTTGTATATTGTAATACATATGCATATCTTAAATCACATGCATAGAAAGATGTTAAAGCGTTCTTCTTGTGTTTCAGGTGGTACTTTGCCGTTATCTCTGTATCTGGGGTGTTTGCCGTTACCTTCTCGGTTATATTTGCCTATGTGGCCGACATCACTCAAGAGCATGAGCGCAGTATGGCTTACGGCATGGTGCGTATAACCCATCAACACACCATCATCATCATCATCATCAGCATCTCTCTTTATGCCCCTCTTTTTTTTGCATTTACGTGTCTGTGCTTTTTCTGAAAGGTCTCTGCCACGTTTGCGGCGAGTCTCGTGATCAGCCCGGCCATCGGCGCGTATCTGAGTCAGGTTTATGGAGACAGTCTGGTGGTGGTTCTGGCTTCTGCCATCGCTATGCTGGACATCTGCTTTATCCTGGTGGCCGTGCCCGAGTCGCTTCCGGAAAAGATGAGGCCGGCGTCCTGGGGCGCCCCCATCTCGTGGGAACAAGCTGACCCCTTTGCTGTAAGTAGATTTGACCTCTTTGAACTTGCTTGGTGCAATAATATTACAATCCACTTTTCACAGTCCAGTCAAGTCCCCAACCGGTTCCTACCGAATAATGGAATTTATTACAGATGTCAAATGCACTGCAGATGCAGAACCTTCAGCATGAGTGTGGCTGGAAATATGTATTGTTTATTTTAAAAAGAGAGAATGGCACAACACTTCGCTCATATGTCATATCCTGTGTGGTTTTCAATAGGGAAGTTTTTTTTACACCCATTTGGCCCTCCACAGTTTGAGGTGTTGATATAATGGAGTTTTTAAAGCTGCATCATATCTGTACAGTGCTTACGCATGTCATATAAGGCAGTTTTCACACGTGGTTTGCTTTGAAGAGTTCCTGCGACGCCTGTTACAGTTTTCCACCACAGTGTTCATGGTTTTGATTGGTTAATGTGTTCCTGTCAATTTTAGAAGACACGGGTCTGTTAAACGTGTACATAAACGAATGCAGATTGAACCATCTCAGTGTATCAGGGTTGCAATATCTTTACAAATAGGGATACATCAATATTAAAATTCCACCTGATGCAGATTTTTATAATGCATTGTATTACATCGGCCAATAAACTGATAAATGGCTGATATTAAACAGTAAACCTAAAATCAGTCATTTTAAATGCATTATAATAGTATTTTAAAAGATTAATTTTACAGTATTACATAATAAAGTGTTTAAAAATTTTACATTGGGTTAGGGTTATAAACAGGAATCTGTTTCTCTCTGCAGTCTCTGAGGAAGGTGGGTCAAGACTCGACGGTTCTGCTCATCTGTATAACAGTGTTCCTGTCGTATCTGCCTGAAGCGGGACAGTACTCTAGCTTCTTCCTGTATCTGCAACAGGTTTGTCAACGGACAGATTTGGTTTATCTCTGTGGTTAATCTTTAACTCCATTTTTAATTGTGTTTAGTGGGTCAGGTCTAGTTTTTTTTTAAATCCTGATATAAACAGGACTGTAAAGTTTTATTGTTTTACCCTCTTATCCAGATAATGGGATTTTCCCCTGAAAGTGTTGCAGCGTTCATCGCTGTTCTAGGATTGCTGTCTATTGTGGCACAGGTCAGTCGGATACGTGCTAATAAAGGATTTTTACTTTTATTATTTTATAATTGGTGGATGATGTTGAATGTGACTTTTCTTTCCACCTACAGACTGTAGTGTTAAGTTTACTCATGCGTTCCATCGGGAACAAGAACACAATTTTGCTGGGCCTGGGATTTCAGATTCTGCAACTCGCCTGGTACGGGTTCGGATCTGAGCCATGGTAAGACCAGATTTTTTTTTTTGTGTGAATAATGGCATAAATGATGGCCTTTTTCTTTTCCAGTTAAACTGTTGCTAAACTGTAATGTAAACATTCAATGAGTTTTTACTAATGAAATCGTTCTTAATTTCCAGGATGATGTGGGCGGCCGGAGCCGTCGCCGCCATGTCTAGTATCACTTTCCCTGCTGTTAGCGCCCTGATTTCCCGCACAGCTGATCCGGATCAACAAGGTAGGTTTTCTTGAAGTGAAGTTACATATTCTCTGAGGCCGACTGCTAAAGGCCATGTTTCTGCAGGCGTGGGTCAGGGTATGGTTACGGGAATCCGTGGACTGTGTAACGGTTTGGGTCCGGCCCTCTACGGTTTCATCTTCTACATCTTCCATGTCGAGTTGGATCAAGTTCCGGAGAAAGACCAGGATATACCGCATCACCATGATCCCCACCAACAGGTAAGTTACCGCACATCGTTGCATTTAACTGAACTATGTTGAATGATGTTTGTTGTTTTTAGGTTTGTTTTAATGGTAAAGTTTTTTTTAAATAATAGTTAAACTAAACTAAAGTTAAAATGCTGAAGTCCAATGCAGCTAAACAACACTCAAGTATAAAATACTTGCAAACAATTTTTCAAAGCATTGCATAATTTTTTTGAAAAAAAGTGGGATACCTGAATGAATTTGCAATTACAAACAAAACCTAGCCTCCACAAATCAAACAGAATAAATTTGTTTTAAATTATTCTTAAACCATTTGCAAGAATTCAAGCAGGACGTGTTTGTTGTTAATTGTTCGTAGAATCATTCTTAAGAATTGATACATAACCAATTTGTGTATTTTGTTTGTAAATAAAATATAATTTGTGTAATTTTTGTTATTCTCTGAAAAAGTTATATACCTGAAAAAATGGTTGAATGCCTTAAGTTATTGGTACTAATTTGTGTAAATTGCTTGTAAAACCATTCTTAAGAAGTCAAGCATTTAAATGTAAAAATTTCTTAACTAGCTGCAAGAATTCAAGTTGAACAAATTTGTGTAAATTGTTTCTAAAACTATTCTTAAATCAAGAAGAACACATTTCAATAATTTGTAAAACTATTTGCAAGCAGAATTCGTTGAACCATTAGTTAGAATTTGAGTAGAACCAAATTGTAAAATTTGTAGAATTGTCATTATTCGTAAATATTTGGATACTTGAAGGAATTGTGCAATACCAATTTGTGTAAAATTTTCATAAATTTGTGGAATTTTCATTATTCTCTGAAACAAGTTAAATACGTGAAAAATTGTTGAATACCTGAAGTAAATTGCTCGTAAAACTATTTCTTAAAAAGTCAAGCAAAATAATTTGTTAAACTATTTGTAAAAACTCAAGCAGAATGAGTTTGTTGTTAATTGTTCGTAAAACCATTCGTTAGAATTTGAGTAGAACCAAATTCTTTGAAAATATTTGGATACTTGAAAGAATTGTGCATTATCTATTTGTGTAAATCACTCATTAAACTATTCTTAAGAAGTCAAGAAGAAGAAATAGTTCGTAAAACTCTTTGCAAGGATTCAAGCAGAGCAAATTTATGTAAATTGTTCATAAAACTATTTTTAAGTCCAGAGAAAAACATTTAAATAGTTTGTGAAACAATTTGCAAGAAAACAAGCAGAATGAGTTTGTTGTTAACTGTTTGTAGAATCTTTCAAAAGAATTTGAGTAGAAACAGTTTGTGTAAATTGTTTGTAAAATTGCACATTTTTCATTATTCTCTAAAAAAAAAATATATATATTTGGATACTTGAAGGAATTGTGGAGTACCAATTTGTGTAAACCATTCTTAGGAAGTAAATTGATTGTAAAACTATTTGCAAGAATTTAAGCCAAACAAATCATCAGTAAAATTTCAAAATATTTGATATCCAAGCAATTAAAAACTCATTCCTGCCTCCACGTGTGAGTGAATCGTCACTGTACGGACTTTCATGCACAGTGTGAAGGAGTTCATAGAGATGCATTTTAAAAAGTCATTGCGCATATTCAACGTTACGAACATTTGGGTGTAAATAGGCCTTAATAATAGACAGTTTTGGGACGGGGTCTTGCCATTGTGTTAACCGTGTTCCCGCCTCATGTGTTCCCCTCACAGAGTGCAATAATCCCAGGCCCGCCGTTCCTCTTCGGCGCATGTTCTGTGCTGCTGGCGCTCCTGGTGGCTCTTTTTATTCCCGAACACCCCCATATGGGCACTCGTGCGGGCAGCTGGAAGAAGCCCACATCACCCCACGGGCACTCGCACAGTCCCCACCCACCCGGAGAGGCCAAAGAGCCCCTCCTACAGGACACTAACGTGTGATCGGGTGTTTCCATGTGGCCGTATTGGCCACGCTCCCTAACCGTTGAGAAACGAACTGCGCATGGAGGCTGTTGTCATTTATTGAAACGTAAAGCTATATCGAAGGCATGCACAGTCTTGCACCTAGAGCTCTACCTTCCTGCAGAGTTTTGAACTTGCTAATTAAGCATGAAAATTACTGACAGGTGTGTGAACTCTGCAAGAAGGAAAGTCTCGGAGTAAGACTAGGCGTCCCTATTGTATCATGAATAGAGCACCACTTTTTAAAAGAAATGTATATAGAAGAACATATATTTAACGATGGTTCTGTCCAAAGGCACTATTGCAATGGCTTGTATTTATTCTTTGTTTTTTTTGCCTTTTTTCTTTTCTTTTTAACATTGCTCTTTTTTTGATTATATAGTTCTTCATTTACCATAGCTCACTCAGGGACATTAACCCGGTCAGGAATGTTTCCGGACACAAGGTGTTCTCCTTATCAGAAGGGCCTAGCGAGAACATACTTGCATACATACAAACAACAGGCGTCATTCATGAAACGCAAGCAGAACGAATTTGTTCAAATCGCTTGTAAAACTATCCGCAAGAATTCACATAGAACAAACGTATGTAACTCGCTCGTAAAAATATTCGTAAAATTTTAAAATGGAAAAAAAATCGTTTTCTAAAACTAGAACTACTTTTTCCAAATAATTCGTAAAAACATTCGTAAGAATTTCAGCCAAGCGAGTTTGTGTAAACCGTTCGTAATCTGCTTGCAAGATTTTGAGTGGAACAGATTGGTGTAAACCATTCATTAATTACAAAATTTGAGTAAATCAGTCGCAAAACCATTTGTAAGAATTCATGCCGAAAGAATTTCTGTTTGTAAAAACATTCATATGAATTCAAGTTGAATGATTTATGTAAATTGTTTTCAAAACTCTCAAGTTTGAAATTGTTCGTATAAGAATTTAAGCAGAGCGAATTTCTGTAAATCACTCGTAAAACTTTCGATGGAATTCATGAAATTCGCTTGTCGTTCTTGAGGCCCAGTGACCTTTTTTTAGGGAGCATAATTGTACGGATTTCCACGTGAATGGCCTTAACGGAGTTCAGTTTCAGACTTTCAGACGAACATTGCATTGGAATGATTGTGGTACAGCTTTAAAGTTTCTTTGTTGTTGTTGTTTGTTTAAGCTGATGCCTGTTTTCTTTATACCACTTAGAATCAATGGTGCCTTCCCCAGCTTAAATTGTGTTGTTGACGGAAACTGGTGAATTTAAGTGATGCGTGCAACTTCCGATTGGGAGTTCTGATCAGCCTCAGCCTTTCTTATACAACTGAAGTTGAGTTTCATAAAACAGCGCTAGAGCTGACTCCAAACCAGTAGTGAAACTGAAATACACGGTGCGTCATTTGTCTGGATTCGCTTTGGCCTTGTGTAGAAACATTCTTTTACGAAAAATATGTACGTTTACGCAAAACACTTCCTAAATGCCAACTGACAAAGTAACATTTGAGAAACAGGTGAAATTTGCCAGTGGCCTTTCTATATTTTTTGGTTTTCATAGAGACAGATGAATGGCTTGTTTTAAGATACATTTGACCAAATTTATATTTTATTGACATAAGACAGATGAGTTCATCTGTAATATTAGTTGTGTGCTTTGGATATTTATGAGATGATTTCCTGTAATATATTCTCTTCGTCTCAGAATACAGTGTGCTTTTTTTATGTTCTGTGCTTTTGTTGTGCCGTCTTCATTATAAATTTTAACATGGTGTATCATTTTTTTGACCAACCAATGTAAATATGTCAAAGTATCTAAACATGCATTTCAATAAAAGTTGAATATTTTTGCTGTATGTGCGATCGTTGTCTGTTTTTATACTTCAGTTCCATAGGAAAAAGACAAACAATTTTTCAAACTGCATATTAGAATTTATTCACTTGTCCTAAAATTTCGCTACTGATGAACAAGCAGCCAAACTGCAATCCATGATAAACAGATTACAAGGTTTACTATATTAAACCATAAATACAATAATATAAATGTACACACAATGATATATATATACAGCTTTACACAGCAAACCAGTCAGTCTGTCATCCACCAATCAAGTACTTTAAATTTTTATACCTTCAATAAAAAAGCCAACTGAATTGAATGAATAGCACTATTTGAGAATACAAAACGGCAGCTCTGACTGTTTGGCAAAAGGTGAGTTCATTCTTTCCCAGACAGTTCATGTATGGCACAAACAAGTTTAAGACACTGAAAAGAGGTTTTTAGGCACCATAGACAAAGGACCAAAAACAGCACCATTATAGTTTGACAAATCGGTCCCATGTTTAGGGTTATCATTCAAGGAATCTAAACAGATTGAGAAATGGTTATAAAAATAAAACTGTTTTAATAAATTACTGAAAATATTTGAAACAAACAAGACCACCATCTGCATGGATACTTTGCAATGCCTTAGCATCTTAGTAGTGGCGTTCACACACAAACTGTAGTGATGAATAGAGGTCCATATAATCGTGCTGTTCGTCATCCTGGGAAATACGCAGACGCTGCGGCCGGTTTTGCTCCAGCCGTGTTTAAAGGCTTAGGGACTTCTGCAGGTAGAAGGCATTTATATTAAATATAACATTTATTAAATCTCCTCAAAAGTATAGCAATTAGGAATAACTGGGTAAAAACGTTTTGTCGCTTGCCTCTATTTAGATGCATGCTGGGTAGGAGACCGCGGAGAGGAATGCTGTCGTCTCGTCTCTCAAAGTACTTGGAGTCCAGACCTACAGGTTCTCCGCTGTTCAGATCAGAGATGCAGCTCAGACACAAGGCTATATTCGAGATCAGGAAGTAAATGAATTCGAGGAACTCACTTCTCTTTATTGGAAGGCTGGGCGAGTGTAGAGGGACTCACTTCTGCTGCTGAAGGTTTGCCACTCATAGGGTTAAACTGGACCTAGAATTTAGTTTAGAACATTATTTATTTGAATAAAGAATTCAACATGGTTTTCTCAGACATTTACAGCTAGCGACTGCCGCTGAAAACAAAGTTTAAATAAATATACGCTACTTGCTAACATTATTGTAGCAACCCATGCAGACTAAAAACTATTTGACTACAACAAACAAACAAATCAGAATTGTGTGACGTGTGAACAGAGACTCTAATAGAGACAAGCAAACCACAGAAAAACGAGATGCATGAAGGAAAAGATGGTATGAGAGAGAAGAGGAGACGAGGCCTGCCTTTGGTCCAGACGTCTGATTGTGCAGTGCCAGGACAGAGCGAGTCCCTGAGCTCACACAGGAAAGAGGGAGAGGATATTTGGAGTTTATCGTAGAGGTGATGGGGAAACCCTGTCCCAAAGACAAGGGGAAACCTTTGCTATCAAGCTAGAGAAGAGAAGAACGGCTACATCAGTCCAATCTGACATGCAAACTGATGGTTACTGTATGATTTCCAGCTACATCAAGCAGACAAAAAACCTGTTTGGTGGAATTTATGCTACATTTTCAGTGATGTGTCATTACCATATTGTGAGAGACACTTCCTGTTCTCAGCCCTGCGGCGGGCGTCTCGAACATTCCCAAACTTTCCTGCTTCCGAGAGAGCTGGTTCTCATTCAGCTGCTTGTTCAGCCAAGTTATTACTACATGAATGCACAGGGATACGAAAGCAGAAAAATACACCGAAAATTATATAGTATATAATAAATTATATTCCATGAAAATAATACATATAAGAGAATAAAATACAAATATTTTTAAACTTAATAAAATAGATAAATAAATGTAAAATACATACATTGAAAAGAATACATATACAGTGAGGAAAATAAGTATTTGAACACCCTGCTAGGGGTCTGAAATTGTCATCGTAGGTGCATGTCCACTGTGAGAGACATAATCTAAAAAAAAAATCCAGAAATCACAATATATGATTTTTTAACTATTTATTTGTATGATACAGCTGCAAATAAGTATTTGAACACCTGTCTATCAGCTAGAATTCTGACCCTCAAAGACCTGTTAGTCTGCCTCCACTCCATTTATTATCCTAAATTAGATGCACCTGTTTGAGGTCGTTAGCTGCATAAAGACACCTGTCCACCCCATACAATCAGTAAGAATCCAACTACTAACATGGCCAAGACCAAAGAGCTGTCCAAAGACACTAGAGACAAAATTGTACACCTCCACAAGGCTGGAAAGGGCTACGGGGAAATTGCCAAGCAGCTTGGTGAAAAAAGGTCCACTGTTGGAGCAATCATTAGAAAATGGAAGAAGCTAAACATGACTGTCAATCTCCCTCGGACTGGGGCTCCATGCAAGATCTCACCTCGTGGGGTCTCAATGATCCTAAGAAAGGTGAGAAATCAGCCCAGAACTACACGGGAGGAGCTGGTCAATGACCTGAAAAGAGCTGGGACCACCGTTTCCAAGGTTACTGTTGGTAATACACTAAGACGTCATGGTTTGAAATCATGCATGGCACGGAAGGTTCCCCTGCTTAAACCAGCACATGTCAAGGCCCGTCTTAAGTTTGCCAATGACCATTTGGATGATCCAGAGGAGTCATGGGAGAAAGTCATGTGGTCAGATGAGACCAAAATAGAACTTTTTGGTCATAATTCCACTAAACGTGTTTGGAGGAAGAAGAATGATGAGTACCATCCCAAGAACAACATCCCTACTGTGAAGCATGGGGGTGGTAGCATCATGCTTTGGGGGTGTTTTTCTGCACATGGGACAGGGCGACTGCACTGTATTAAGGAGAGGATGACCGGGGCCATGTATTGCGGGATTTTGGGGAACAACCTCCTTCCCTCAGTTAGAGCATTGAAGATGGGTCGAGGCTGGGTCTTCCAACATGACAATGACCCGAAGCACACAGCCAGGATAACCAAGGAGTGGCTCTGTAAGAAGCATATCAAGGTTCTGGCGTGGCCTAGCCAGTCTCCAGACCTAAACCCAATAGAGAATCTTTGGAGGGAGCTCAAACTCCGTGTTTCTCAGCGACAGCCCAGAAACCTGACTGATCTAGAGAAGATCTGTGTGGAGGAGTGGGCCAAAATCCCTCCTGCAGTGTGTGCAAACCTGGTGAAAAACTACAGGAAACATTTGACCTCTGTAATTGCAAACAAAGGCTACTGTACCAAATATTAACATTGATTTTCTCAGGTGTTCAAATACTTATTTGCAGCTGTATCATACAAATAAATAGTTAAAAAAATCATACATTGTGATTTCTGGATTTTTTTTTTTTAGATTATGTCTCTCACAGTGGACATGCACCTACGATGACAATTTCAGACCCCTCCATGATTTCTAAGTGGGAGAACTTGCAAAATAGCAGGGTGTTCAAATACTTATTTTCCTCACTGTATATATATATATATATTTTGAACTAACCGTTCTCATTGGTTTTTAACACTTCCCTGCTCTCGTCCAGTTTCTGAACTGTAGCTTCCAGTTGCTCCTTTAATCTTGTTGCCTGAAAACAACAAAGACTGTTGGTGAACAGAAATGTTCTGGGACATGTGTTGGCAGCACATGTGGGGTTGGTACGGTACCTCTTCCTCTTTCTGTCGGAGCCGCTGTTGGGCGTCCTGCAGTTCTCGCTGCTCCCGTTGCAGTTTCTCCGTAGTTTCCTGCAGGATCTTTTCTTGAGACACGGTCACTGTGTTCTTCACCTTGATCTTCCCCACCAGAGCCTTCAGATCCCCCTGGAGCTTCTTGATGATGCCGTTCGCCTGCAGTGGGAATTCAGAATTAATCCGACTGTATACAGGGTTTCTGCAGATTTGATGAAGGTACATTTGAGACCTTTTTAAGACCAAGTAAAGAAAATGTAAGTAATAAACTGAATGGAACACAATATGTCAACATGTTCTCTAAATGAGAAACACAGGGAGTTGTATTAGCAACACTTAAAGGTCTAAAAATTTAACTTCTAAGAGATATTCATTACTTTTTAATTCATTTTACAAAAAGTAGCATGAAAAGCTCTGAATATGGCACTCTCTTTTACTGTATCTTCTGATCGCATTGCAAAACAGATGTTCTTCCTCAGTATTTCGGTCTTGTTTTGTGTAAAGATTCTTAAATCAAGATGCATTTACTAGAGATACAAAATGACAAAACATGAAGTCTTGTTTTCGGTGAAATTGATCAAAATGAAGTGAGAACAAATAACTGTCAATGGGCTCAGCAAAATTCATTTTTGATAACACTGACAGATATTTGTTCTTGTTTTAAACAAACTCACTTCATTTTGTCCAGTTTTTCCAAGACTTAATTTTTACATTTGCATCTCAAGTAAGTGTATCTTGATTTAAAGTTGTTTAAATATTTGACAAAAATACTAGGAAGATATTCTCCTTTTTTTTGCAATGCATGCAACATTTCTTGCCATGACTTTATGAAGGTAGACCTTTTTAAGGTAGTAATTTTGTGTAGCAAAACTTTTAGCACCCACAGAAACCCTGGTGTGAGTAATTCACAGTTAAATTCAGACGCAAACCTTGATGAGTTCCTCCGACAGGGATTTTACCGTGGCCTCCAGCTTGCCGATCTGAAGTTGCTTGCTTTCTGCATTTCCTTCAACAGAGTTCTAGCAAACAAAAAAATTAATTAAATATAAAATGAATGAATATAAGGATCCGTTCATGTCAGATTTCATCTGCTGACCTTCTGCTGCTGTGTGGCTTCCAGCACCTCTCTGGTCCGCATCACGAGCTGGTCTTTATCTTTGAGCTCCTGCTCTACGACAGCCACTCGCGTCTGCAGCTGGTTGACCAGACGCTCCCTCTCGTGGCATTCGGTGTCGAGGCTGCTGTTCTCCCTCCTCAGCGACAGAACCTGCTGCTTTGACCTCTGACACTCCTGGACAAACAACACATTAGTTATGCAATCAGATTTTCTTGTGACTGTCAGACCATATCCTTCTAAATAAATATCGCACCTCTTCCAGACTAGCCAGTTTGGCTTTGAGGTCTCGAATGGTGGAGTCGCTCTTGTATTTCTTGTCGGTGAGCTCCCGGTTGGCCGTTTCCAGCTCAGAGACTTTGGTTTGGAGCTGCTGGGTGCTTCTGTGATGAGACGACTCAAGTTCCTGTCGCAGCTGTTCGTTCTGCTGCTGCAGACGCGCTTGTGTCTAATAACACAAGGAAAAAATAACATCAGTCTCTTCTTTGAAGAGATAAAATTTGAAATACATATACAAGTTTTTAGCTTTATGATAGAAATTGGACTTTACATTACTATATCTATACTATTAATATATCTACACAAAGTTTTACTCCATGTTCAAGCATTTTTTTATACAGTACATTTATACAGTTTTTTTTTTACTTTCGCAACTTATTGAAATGTTTTCCCCCATATCAAGAAACTCAAGTGAAACGCCCATGTCAGATCACCTCCAGAGCATTTTCACGCTCAGCTGTGAGATCCTGCATGTGTCTGCTGGACAGAGACGTCGTTTGGGACGTCCATTCAGACCGCAGTTTGTCCAACTCTCGACTTTTCTCAGACAGGGTCTGGAGGATGAATAATAATAAAGAAAAATCATAATGACGTAATAAATATTGAAATGAATCAATATAATTACTATAAAATCAAAATGGTTAATACATTATTATAATATAATTAATACTAATACTATATACACGTACATATAGCAGCTATACAGAAAATCATATTGATGATCTCTATTATTTCTTAATATCTTCATGCCTTATATTCGCCTTTAGCAGATTAGAGCTGGGAGATAATATTGCTACATTTTGCGACAAAATAAAAGTCAAGCATCTGAGATTTGGTATATGTACTGTTTTACGTGAATATACTGTATATATGCAGATAAAGTAGGATATACTATATATCCAAATTTTTATTTTTATTTTTCACATTTTTGACGACATATATAACAATCAAGCCGACTGATAATAGTTTACATTTTTTGACAAAAAGGGTGATAATATAGTTTACGCTTTTTGACGAAATATTACAATCAAGCTGGGCGATAACATAGTTTATATTTTTACCCTTTTCATCAAAAAACTTAGCTTATGTTTTTTGTTTAGCTCAGTTTATGTTTTTTGACAAAATAGGTGATATACAGTTTATGTTTTTTGATTAAATATAACAATCAAGCTGGGCGATAATAGTCTTTTTTTACGATATAGGCACAAAAAAACAAACAAATTTTTGATGGAAAAAGGCGATGATATAGTACGTTTTTTGACTAAATATAACAAATCAAGGTGGGCGATAATATATTTTACGCTTTATGACAAAATAGGTGATGATATAGTTTTTTACAAAATAGGCAATCATATAGTATACGTTTTTTGACAAAAAGGGTGATAATATAGTTTACGTTTTTTTGACTAAATATAACAATCAAGCTGGGTGATAACGGTTTACGTTTTTTTGGCAATATAAAAATCAAGCAGTACAGATTTTATCTAGTACACACCGCTTAACGTGTACTGTATTTATCCGGGTAAGGTTGGATATACTTGTAGTAGTTGTACAATTCGCTTTTAAATATTAATTTATTTGGTGATACTGACAATTATCAAGCCTGTGAGGTTTTGCTCAATTTATAACAATTTGGTGGTTATATTATAAATAATACATATATTAATTAACTTTAGAGAAACCATCTTAAATTTGACTTACTTGCTGTGCATAATTTAGCTGTCTTGTCAGATCTTCCTCAGTCTTTCTCAACTTCTGTTCCAACTGTTGCTTTTCCTCCTGAAAACAGATATATTAAAGATGCATTCATCCAAGCAAGCAGGATATAGCCATAGTCCATGATGATGAGTTGTACCTTTACAGTAGACAGACAGGTGGCCAGATACTTCTTAATATCCGTATCAGATCCCGGGAGCAGTTTCAGAGAGAGATGTGTGAGGTGTTTAAAAGCGTTTGTCTCCACAATATTAAGGTTTGAAGGACCGTGGTCGAACGCCGATGAAGCTGACGTGAGCTGCAACAGGAACCTGAAAAGAACCAGTTCTTACAACCCATACACATTAAGAAAAGATTTATGAGAGATAATATTCAGATCTCTCACCGTGGGTTTTCTCTGTCCTGTTCAGAGATGCACTGCTCAAGCAAGTCTATGAATTTCTGTGGGAATGATGTGAAGTCTATTAAAAGCCCTTGTTGTACTTTTAAGCTGCGAAGGAAAGCAAATAATGATTATTACAATGTGAAAATCTCACATTGAGTCAAATATTACTGTGCTGACAATAAATATGAATCATTATTTTATAAAAAGATCAGATCAGATCACTACACCTCTGAAAATCCTCCTCTGATATCACAAGATTGTATAAAAAGTAAAGATCAGTATCATCCGTCAGCCGTACAATCAAATCCTGTTGATAAAACAAACAGAAAGACATAAGACAAAATGCTTTACATTCATAAGTAATTATGTATAAATGATAATTCCTCACCTTCCTATGGACAGGATTTGATAATAGCTGCAGTTCAATACTGATGCGAATGACTGAACGTCTGTAATTTAAAACAGCATAATATATAAGCACATTTAGACCCTTAATAGTCTCCAAAAACAAAATACTGTAACATACATGACAGTCAAAGAAAAATAAACCCAAACACTCATTTAGGTCTTATGTTCAAATACATACACAATCAGTATTACCTCTCATCGGTCTCTCTATTCTTTACCTGCACCTGTAACCTCTTGTTAAAAAGTAGTTCCGTCATTTTGAGTTCATGTAATAACACAAAAAGCGATAATAATCATTAAAAAATCGCAGTTTTTTCGTGTTTTTAAGTTGTTGAACGAGTCATTTGTTTTTTCGCGCTTCGCTCCCGCGTTTGTCCGTTTCTCACCGGATGTGCTGAGCGCCTCAACCTAATCACGCGTATTATCGTATTTCAGCATATTTATTTTTTAACAATCGTAAAAGACAAATATATACAATTGAAGTTGTGTTTGATATATATTTGTGGGTGTTTAAGGCTGATAAAATTAAAAATCTTTTCTGTTGGACTTCACCGGCGCGTGTTGTGATTGGTCGAGAGGCAGGCGTCAAACGTCAACGCCGAGTGGGCGGGGCGTAGAGGAGTTTTGAACATGGCGGTGAGTAGCGCAAACGTTTCCACACCGTTCACTTTACAAAACGCTTGTATGGTCGCATGGTTTTTATAAACAAACATGTAAGCACATAAATGACTTGTGAACTTTTAAAGTTCGAACTGTACTCACTAGAGGCTGCTCGTTATTGTAAATTTGATGTGTTGTGTATTAATGAGGAGCTAAGCTACATACTAAGACACTGGGTCTGATATATATTACACACAGGCCTGTTATATAATATGTGGTTTTGATTTTCAGGATAAAGATAAGAAAAAGAAGGAGAGTATTTTTGATTTGTCGAAATACATCGACAAACATATAAGAGTAAAGTTCCAAGGAGGTCGTGAAGGTGAGACAGTTGCTTCATAAGATAAAATAAGGGTTTAAATAATTCCTATATTATGCTTAACTAAATTACATTGCATTTAACATTCACTGTTTCCTATTTTCAGCAAGTGGTGTCTTAAAAGGCTTCGACCCGCTGTTGAATCTTGTGTTGGATGGCACCATTGAATACATGCGAGGTAAAATCTCTTCATTTATTTCGTCCTTTTTCTCAGGGGTTTTCAAACTGGGACCTGGGATTAAAAATAAAAAATAAAAAATGAGATTAACATAAGTAAAACAATTATTTAAAAAATCACTTAAATAAATAATGTAACATAATAGAAGCTAAATATTTTCCCAATAATATTTTACACACTATTTTTTCATAGTATAAATTGGGTCATTATACAGTAGTTAAAGCTGCAGTCCGTAACTTTTTGGGGTTAAAAATTATCCAAAATAATTTTTTGAGGAAGTACATAACCAGCCATTGTTCAAAACTATCTGCTTACCTTAGCTCGATTCAAAACGGTAAGCTTGTAATAATGTTTTTAATTCCAGTGGTACTGGTGGATTTCTGCGGGAAATTCGAGCATGTCTTTGCGTCATTACGTCACATCTGTACACATAAAGAAGGAGTCTCGGCTAGTAGGCTATGTTGTGTGCGAGGATGTTGGAGGTGGAGATTTATAGCCTTTTCTCACAGCACTTGATATAATAAAACTTATCAATTTGATGGCGGATCCAGAAAGATTCAAACGACAATCACCAATGACAACTGAAGATTCACTCGTTGTAAAATGCAAAAGACTTCGGAGTGGCTACAGAAAAAAAAGAGACTGCAACCATGCCCATGCGAAAACAAGGATAAACATCAAAAGGGCTTTTGAAAGTGAAGGGGTTCAAAACGGACGCAGAGACGTCTTTTTTTGTGCATCGGAAAATATTGAATAATGCAATAAATATGCATCTGATTACAGATACGTGTGTTTGTATTTCAAAGAGAACCAGTTCTAAGGAACATTCATTTGTAGGTATGATAATTAGAAATTAGTCTGCACAGAAATGGAAACTGAACTACAGGTAGCCCTAATACGCATTAAATATAGTCACGCAATGCTGATGTTGTTAACATTAACAATTTGAGAACAAAGTATAATTTGCACGTGATATGATAAGTGATCGTTAGATTTAATCAGCCTTAAATTTCCCTTAGTTGGTCAGAACAAAAGTGGATGTTACTTATGTGGATGTTACTGTTACATTTTCTGGTGAAAATTCTTATGTTGGTCATACTTACAAAAAGTAGAATCTGTGATTCCGAATGCCAGTTTCCACACTGACAGCCGCACATTCTCCTCAAAACATTGGATTCATCCGCGCTGTACCATGCCGAGGTAGCCTGGAAATCCAGACCTAAATCTAAAAGATTAAGGGTCTGGCGTCGACTAATGAAAATCGGCCAGCTCGAGGGGTGGCACCAAGCGTCCATTTGAAAATCTCACTGCACGCAATTGGATAACACTACGACCAATCACAACAATAAACCCCAGCTACCAGCGGAGCTAACCTTATTAGACATTCTCTGATTAGACTCTTACCGTATCCGGTTGGCGAAACAGCAAAAACGGCCTTCTTGCAAAGGAACGATTCGAGCGGCGTCTTCTGTTCCTGTTTTAGCTAAAAAGCCAAGTCTAACTCGTTCATTGTAGCGGCCAAAGCCGTTTCAAACAACTGGTGTTCATCCATAGGCATCTTGCAATGTTTACTAATGACTTCGACGTCACAGGGCTGTCATCATCTGCTTAGCTTGCCTCCGCCTATATCAGATAACCTGATGTGATTGGTGCAGCTCAGATCGAGGGGCATATTTAATGAGCATCATTATTCAAAACCAGAGTAACTCGCTGAGCAAATTCAACTTGTGCTCTCGCGAGAACTCTGGATTACCAGGGTAATGCCGAGGCACAACCCACGTAAAGTTGATAAATCCGCGAATAACTGCAACTGCAGATTTCGAACAGAGATGGCGACAAAGAGGAAAAACGATGGACTGCAGCTTTAACATTTGAAGTGGATCAAAAAAGTTAAAATTCGTAAATAAGAAATGTTAACTACTGTACATGAAAATATATAGTTGTATTCTGAAGCTTAAAATACAGCTATAAATTCATACGGAAGTAAAAGTTTTGCGTAAAAAAAAGTTTATTTATAATGTGATCTGCAGAAGCCAGCAAATTTATGCGCAGACAATATAAAAAACAAAGACGACGATTGGAAAAAAGATTTGCAGAGTTTATGATACAAGCCCTTGTGTTTTGCTTGTATATAGAGCTGTTACTGTAATACTTGTGAGCTCTGACACATCACTGCCCTTTACGGGATACCTTTCACAACTGTCTTGATAACATCAGGTATGTTAAATCTTTGAAATGACTACCATGAGCACCGAATTGTGACGAATGTTGCTCTAGAGTGACGTAAAAGTCGCATGAATTCCGATACGAATGTTCAGACTGAGGTCGCATTGCAAAACATACGACCTGTATCGGATTTAGTGGCTCAAATCAGAATTGGAAAGATCATGAGAAAGACAGATCGGATTTGGGCCACATTTACCTGCAGTCTGAATGTAGCCTAAAACCCTTGCTCAACCAGAGCGTTTTATTTATTTATTTTTAAGCTTTTTATTCAGGATCGTTGTATATGATGCCTAATCACATCCTGATAATTCCGAACAGATCCGGATGATCAGTACAAGCTGACCGAAGACACCAGACAGCTCGGCCTGGTGGTTTGTCGAGGGACGTCCGTCGTGCTTATCTGTCCACAGGACGGGATGGAGGCCATTCCAAACCCTTTCATTCAACAGCAGGATGGATAATATTCAGCCTTGTTTATTTTTGTTTTTTTTCTTGCATTTTGTAGATGTCTGGTGGAAAAAAAACAGATAGTTTTTGTTAGGTCTGAAATCATGAAAAATGTAACATTTTGTATTTAGACTCAGGATAAATGTGTTTTGGTTGGTTTTGTTTTTGTTGATGAAACTCATGTTTTTTTTGTGTGTGTGTGTGTGTTAATAATGGTTTTGAATTATAAGGCATGTTTTCTGTTCATGAAAATAGGTGCGTAATACTGCCCTGGTTCTTTCAGTGTTGTTTTGCTACTGACGTTCATTTGGACCATAATAAACATCTGGGATTTAATCATTTCTAATTCAAGCAGAAACAAAGACTATGCTTGTACCTCAAAGGGTGGATCCCACAGCTTTACCTATCCAGAAAGCTTTTGTACACACACACACAAACAGTTGGACATTGTCAGCAAGCTTTCACGGAACACCATTTGTGTAATATTTTGAAGGCCTTCGGTTTCAAGACGCCTTGAGAAAACATTCTTGTTTACTTTTGTGGTGTCCTCTACTCTGTTTTACATTTACAAAACTAATTCCTTAGATTAAAGACTCAGTCATGGACCCTTCCCTATTTGTGAGATTTTTCCGCCCTACTTTTGTTAAATGAATGCATACACTTTGTTAATAGGTAGAACAGCAGAACTAGGTGTACAGGAATACAGAATACAGGTGATCATGCAAGTTCCTAAAATCTTGTGAGGAAACAAGGGTTTTTCCACCCCTTTTGATGGCTATCAGATTGAGATGAGCTATTCATGCTTCTTAGCACAGCCACAAAGACCTGCCTGTAACCTTTCTAGATTTACTTTAGGTGGGAAACGGTATGTACATCAATATAGTCACTAGTTACAGTATAGTTTTCACTCTGATATTTAACGCAATACGTGTGTGAGGCTAATCGAGTTTTGTTGGTCCCTCCATTTGTGATGGTGGTTTTCTAGCAGTTATGAATGAAAGGCTGTGTGTCTTGCCTTGCTGGTGCTCTTTTGAACAGCAGGACTTTCCAGATTTTATCAGTGCGCACTGGCACCCAAGTCTGGGCTTTATTGGGTAACACAGTTATAGTGGTTCAGGGTCTGTTAACTGATGGTTAACTTTAGAGGGGTCTGTAAGAGGAGCTGCTGTCTGAAGACGGGCCAACTCTTAATACTATTCCAGGTCAGTAGAAGTCTGAGGAGAGGTGGTCTAGTAAGCAAAGTTGCATTTCATTTTGCACAGCAGAAAAAACCTACGAGGTAAAAAAAAAAAGATTATGTAAATATATATTCGGTAAATAAAAAATACATCACATTCAATACATTTTTTTTAAATGAACATATAAATGTAAAAAATGAGAAGCTATATAGATACAAAAAAAATAAATATATATATATATATATACATTTAAAAAAAGAAGAAGAAGAAACTTTTTTTTTTAATTTATTGGGAAAATACAGAATAACATTATTGCACAGCACTTGCTCTCTCTATATATACATATTTGCTTTTAGCTAATAGCTGATTTGCAGCATTTGTTGCTGGGTAGGCTTTTAAGAAATTTTCAACTATTTACAGTTTAAGCTTTGGGTTTTTTTTTGTTTTTTACCCCTCCTAGGAACAACAATCTATTGATTCTTAAAATCCCTTAAAAGTTTTAAAAATGGTATTGTGAGAAATAATAGAGGATTTAAAAAAAAATAAGTTAATATAAATATATATATTGTAGCACCGGCCAATCAAAGACCCTCACCTGTGTAAAGCCACGCCCACATGTAAAAAACTAGCGCATAACAGCGCTGCATTCTATACGGTCTCCAAACGTGTCGTGCAGTTTATTCGGACGTCAATGTAAAGATCATTTGTATCAGTGACCAAATGCTGCCTGAAACGGTGAGTAACCATATAATCTATTCTATTCTTCTAAGAATTGTGCCAGAAGTTATTACACCCACAGTTTTTATGCTCTTTGTATTTGTTTCTAGCTCCTCAGAAAAGTATTTGAACAGTTTGAATTTATCTTTGATTGTTTAAAACGAAAATAATATTTTCTTACATCATTTAACAGTATTATAGGCATTTTATATTTGATATGTTGCATTGGATTTGTGAATGGATAAACCATCATTATTTAGCAATGAAAGTTTTAATTGGCACAAATATAGTCAGTATACTACCATTGTTTTTAGTATGCTTGTTTGTTATTTGTTGTGACCTGACATAACATTTATTTATTATATGTGAGTTTTAATAGGAATATATTGTTTTGTTGTGCCAAACTGTATGCCCAAAACTGGCATTTTATGTGATACCTTTGCATTGTTGTTGGCAAGCCTGTAAATAATAGTTTTGCACTTTGTGTCCATATATTTAATCAGAGATTGAATTGTTGTTGCATTTACAAGCCTGAAGTGAAAAGTAACTCTCTGGAACATCAGGCTTCATATTTCTGTGATATAACATCTAAGAATCGACCGAGGTTTGTTTTGGCTTCTCTGAACCACTCCTAGTATTGTCTCATTCTATGGCCGATGAAATAATACTTTGTCATCCCACGAGATGATTTTCACTCTCGGTACCCAAGGGAGTTGCTAATACTTTTGGTATCATAAAAACCCAATCCTGTTTTTACCTGGTCATCTGTCTGTATTCCTTACCTCCATGTGTTCTTGTGTTTTACAGTTTGAATGTCCAGGTTGTGTTGCAGGTCTTTGTATAGACTGAAATGGAGAAGAAAGACTTGAATGAGTGGCCTGAGGGTGATTCACGGCCAGCTTGCCTCTCTGCTTCCAAATGTATAACATTAGCCGCAATACTGATTCTTCTCATCATTGGGGCTGCTGTGGGTTTTATGACAGGTTAATGAATTATCTCCATTTGTCTACAGAATCAAAATATTATGATATTGTTGGACACTTACACCAACCTTGTTTTTCCTGTTCAGCCTACTTAATACAAGAAGATCATTATTTCATGGAGACAGTGGAATTGCAAGGACTCAGTTATGATTCAGACCTGCTAGATAAAACATCAGGATTCTCTGTAGTTCTGACCTCGACTCTGAAAGCAAAAGTATGACCAATAACTTGCACGGAAATCTCCACACTGCAGATGTAAAATTGGTTTTAACAAACAGATGTCCACTGCTGTCTTCTCTGTTTTACAGATCAACAATATATTTACCGCCTCTACAGTGGCAAATCATTTTACTGACTGTCAGATAGTTGCGTATGGGTAGGTACACTGCTTACATGCCATGTTTTAACTCTATAAAACAAGGTGGGGAATTATGTCTGTATATATTTTGGTATTTGATTAAGAGTCTGTGATATCTTTCAGGAATATAAACTCAAATGTGATGACCACTCTTCGTTTGGTCTTCCGGGTTTCTCAAGTCCAGGGGTACACGGAGAACTTCGTTCAAGACTTCCTTCGAGCTGGATTTAAGGCCATGTTGAATGGGAAACCTATCATTGTCCCACAATACGGAGAGATCAGTAGCATCATCCTTCTTGGTACGCCGGATTCCTATAAAATAAGTTCAATAAAGTCAATAATAGTGTCATTTTGACCATTTTTTGTTTTCTTTTTTCAGGGGCAAGTGGAAAGTCATTCTATGAGATTGGCAATGACATAAGTAAGCAGAATGTGATAATATTGTTGATCATATAAAGGTTCATTGAAAACTCAGGGTACTCAGATGTCTTTGTCTTTTACTGCAGGTAAATGTCCTGAGAACACGTTCACCTGTGACAGTGGCGAATGCATCACAAAGCCAAATCCGGAATGCGACTTTATAACTGATTGTGTTGATGGTTCAGATGAAGCCTTTTGCTGTAAGTGTCACCATCTTTTTTATCATGAGTTATTATGCTAATGCTATATTTAGCTGTTAGTTTCCTTTTTGTAAGTTTAAGAACTAATTTTGGCTTAAGGTAAAAGATAATTGATTACATTTGACATATTAGTATCAAACATCACAATTACTTAGGGTTTGTGATTTAAATAACTTTGCATTAAGTTTGCATAATATTCCTACAGACATGAATGATACCTCTTAGGACTATTGCCTGACAGACAACAATACTAGCAAGAAAATCAATAGACTTTTATTAAAGAAGTACACAAGCTATATCTAGGGACAATAATATCAGCAGCCAGCTATAAACCAGCCAGAACAACTTAGAAACCACCTTGCAAGTACCTTGAATACCCTTGCAAATGAATAGAAACATGGTAACAGCACTAAAACAATCACAGAACCCTAGCATTGTGGTGGCAAGCTGTGCAGTCATATTTCCTTCAGAAAAAACAGGCTTAATGTATGTTCTTTGATTGTTAACCATTGTTTCTCTTATAGCCTGTGGAACACGTCCCGTCATGGCTAACCGTGTTGTGGGTGGTGAAAACGCCCGTCACGGGGAGCTACCCTGGCAGGTCAGTCTCAGACTACGTGGCCGTCATACATGTGGCGCATCCATCGTCAACAATCGCTGGCTTGTCAGTGCCGCTCATTGTTTTGAAATGTGAGTAAGCATTTCTGTAAGATCTTCATCAGTTCCTCACTAGGCACCAATGTATATCTAAATATGTCTTCCTTATATACCAAAGAGAAAACAACCCAAAAGATTGGACGGCTCTTGTGGGAGCCAATCTAGTCAGTGGGGAGGAGGGAGAAGCCACCATAGTAAACATCAAGTCCCTGGTTGTCTCTCCGGTCTATGATCCCATGACCACTGACAGTGATGTGACCGTACTTGAGTTGGAAACACCCTTGATGTTTAGCCGTTATGTTCAGCCAGTCTGTATCCCATCATCCTCTCACATTTTCAGTCCTGGGCAGAACTGCATCGTCTCTGGTTGGGGAGCTCTTAATCAGTACACCAGTGAGTATATTTGATGTTGTGTAAAGCATCAGAATATACTTTAGCTTGAGTTTGATGAGTTTAACTCACCCCTAGTCTCATGTAGCCAGACCTTCAGACTGACAGCAGAAGGTCTGGACTCTATTAGCAGCTTTCATTGAACTAGGACAACCCAAGAGGATGTTTGACTTACATGTAGCGCAACCAATCACAGTTTGTTTTGTTCCCCGTCATGTTTAGGGGCTTGAAAATGTAAAGTTGATGTCAATCAAAATCCTGAAGTGTTACCAGTTAAGTGTGCCACATGCATCAGACATTCAGCCAGTGGTTCGTGGGCTTGACGTATGAGGCTGAGACTACCTCACCCCTAAACTGCACCAAACTCAAAACAAACTGTGGTTGGTCACTTTAAATGTCAATAAGGTGCTCTTTTCCTGCTTAAGTTGGTGGTTCTCGATCATAATAAGCTTCCATGAAGACCAGCCTTTTTGCCAAAAGTTTGACTACTCGAGACAACCCCTTTTAAGACAACACCTCTATTACCGAGCAGGTGAGGTGCCTTCTACATTACAGAAGGCAATCGTGAAGATCATTGACTCGAAAGTCTGCAACAAGACATCTGTATACAGAGGTGCACTCACCCAAAATATGATGTGTGCTGGTTTTCTTCAAGGGAAGGTGGACTCTTGTCAGGTAAGGGCTATAACTTATAGCAATAATGCCTGATGCCCTAAAAGTGTTTTCACAATTGAATGTTTTAAATGTGGTTTTTGGCCTTCAGGGAGACTCTGGGGGCCCTCTGGTATGTGAGGCGGCCCCTGGGCGCTTTTTCCTTGCGGGCGTGGTGAGCTGGGGAGTGGGATGTGCACAGATCAACAAGCCTGGGGTCTATTCCCGCGTCACTAAACTCCGCAACTGGATTCTGAGCTACATCAAGATCGCACCAACAGTCGCCCCCACTGACCCTAGTGTCACAACCACTATGGATAACATTGTTAAAGCTATGAACCCCTCCTCTGAGATCGCCAGTCATGAATATAATCCTGCTCCTGGGAACTGCAGTGGTAATTATAACTGTGGCGGAGGCAAGTGCATCAGCAAGATAAACCCAGAATGTGACAGAGTCGTTGACTGCCCCAATGAGGTTGATGAGAAAAACTGTGGTAAATAATCTCTAATAATCTCGATCTCTACAACAGGGGTGCCCAATCCTGTTCCTGGAGGTCTACCTTCCCAGACAATTTGGCTCCAAACCTAATCAAAACACAGCAACCAGATAGTTAATATTTTCAAAACATATAATAATTACAAAGAGGTGTGTTGGAGCAGGGTTGAAACTGAGCTCTGCAGGAAGGCGCATCCAGAGTTGATTCTAGGATTGGACACCCCTGCTTAACAACAATCCACTTGGTTTGCACCCACATTAATGAAGTTTGGTTAACTAGCTAGTGTAGACCTTAGTCAGGGTAGGTGCCATATTTAACTTTACACAAAAGAAACGAGGGTAGCCGTGAATGGTAAATGTACGGGTCCGTTCAATAGTTCACATCCCATTTCTTTTGTCCACTGGTAGAAAAGCATATTTTCAATGTTGCATTGACTAATAGACACCAAGGTGCCCAACTGTACAACATATTGAACAGACCATGCATGCATCACTTACAGCCTCGTCTTCATTAGGTCCATTAAAGTAGTCTGAGGAACAAGAATATAAGGGTCACCTGTTTACTTTGTAGACTGTGGGAATCGTCCAGCTGTGGGACAAGGGAGGATTATCGGTGGCGTCTCTGCTCGGAGAGGTGAATGGCCATGGGTGGGCAGTCTGCAGTACCAACGCACTCACCGCTGTGGAGCGACGCTCATCCACTCCAAATGGCTCCTGACTGCTGCTCACTGCTTCAGAGGGTAGTGTACCACTGACTGGTGACTTCCCAACATGCTCCAGTCTTAAAGAGTTGAACAGAAAAAGACTTAGTGTTTATGTTGTGTTTTCGTCAATAGTGAGCTGAACACTGCTAGTTGGACTGTAAGTCTTGGGTCAGTCATTTGGTCTGGAGTGGGTGCTCTGGTTATTCCAGCGCAAAGGATCATCTCTCATCCTGCTTTCAATAGCAGCACCATGGACTTTGATGTGGCCTTGGTGGAACTCTCCATCCCCGCCCCCAAGTCCTACACCATCCAGACCGTGTGTTTGCCTTCTCCCTGGCATAGCTTCATCAAAACTGCGGAATGCTACATCATTGGATGGGGCGCTGTGAAGGAGGACGGTGAGTTTGGGGTTGGTCAAGGTGATAAGATAAAACCTAAAACCTAGACAAGTAGTTTTTAATATCGTTTTCACACTAGATGTTCTGGTGTGGACCCAGGTTCGATTGAACTTATGTGTCCACCAAGGAGCACGTGCTCCATCTGTTTAGGAAGGGGTCTGGGATTTGACTCACATGAACTGTAATACATTTAGTGATTAATGTAAACGCAATCCGAAAATGAAATGCTATTATGAATATTTTGCGGAAATTATCAGCCTATGAATGTTGACCATTCCCAGCATGGGCATGGAGAGACAAGTGAATTAGGATCAAACGTACCAAGTGTGAAAACGACATAAAAAAAGGTCTTCTAGACTTCATCTACATTAAACCTTGATTCCAAAAAGATATGTGATATTTGTGGACTGCATTTGATTAATAGGATCCATTATGATATATGGTCTGTTTATCCCACATAGGTATGATAACCAATTTGCTGCAAAAAGCACAGGTTAATGTCTTTGATCAGTGGGACTGCCAGCGAGCTTATGGTGGTGGACTTACCGACAACATGATGTGTGCTGGCTCTGTGGAGGGGAACAGGGACACATGTTTGGTGAGTTTGTGAGAATATTAAAGGTTTCTGAATGCTACTGTCCGGAAAAAAAATCAGCAGTTGCACAGGAGTAGGATAAATCTGAATGACTTCTTCTGAAACACTGCTGCACTTACCTGATGATACTTAATGCTCTAAGTCTTTTTTTTTCATCTTAAAACATCCACTGTGCCTCTTAAGCTGATTACGTAACACAGCCCAATATCATTCAACCATATCCTTGAGTTTTCAGCAGACTTCTTTAAATGTCATACCTGCCATAAAAACACGAATGAACGCAGTGGTCTTCTCTTCTTCTGCAGGGAGACTCAGGGGGACCTCTGGTGTGCCGGGAACCCCAGGGCCGTTGGTTCCTGGCCGGGGTGACCAGCTGGGGTCACGGCTGTGGTCGAATTGGCTTCCCGGGAGTTTACATGCAGGTCACGTCTGTCAGAGAGTGGATATCTATATACCTCCCTTTTTAAAAATATGATCCAGAAATGTCCTCCACCATCCGTCTCACAAGTGATGTGCAGACATGTCTCTCAACTGAAGATGCATGAAACTCAAATGGATGACTTTACCAACATGTTCACTCTCTACTGTCAAAATATTTATTTGTGGTATTTATTAACATTGCATTCTGGTGTACGATGCACTAGCCCTTGAAATGTTTTTTGCCGTTTAGGAAAAAAAACATAATATCTCAATGAAACAGATTTTGATGCAATTCTGCCCTGATTTTGAGGGGAAAATGCTCCAATTCAGCAGGTTGCAGATCCTGTGTGGGCCTAAGCATAACCAATATGGCTTAGAAATATGTACTAATAATGATCAATGAGAAGTGGTTTTCACTTCAGATGGAAGATAAGAAAATATGGCAACATTTGCTTGCCTTAAGTTTTCTTGATAAGTTCTGATTTTAAGAAATAAAGGGATCCCCCTTCTCATTTCACCAGCAGAATTTATATTCCAGTAATGGAAAATGTAGGAATAATATCACAAAATGTAGGAAATTTGAAACCACATATTTTGCAAGCAATATATATCAAAAAACCCTTTGAACATGTCAAACTTCAGTACAAAAGTCTGTGCCATTAAACATGACTCATTTCAAACTGTTGCTCCGCCATGACAGTCCTCAACCAGGCTGTAGAATAAGAGTTTGTGAAAATTCATGCTATAATGCAGCTTATGGCAATGCTGAGAAAGCAAAATGTAAGTTAATGTACTTGATTAGTGTGTTTCAGGCCTAATTTGTCCAAATGGTGCTACATCTGTTAACCTGATATTTCATCAATGCAACAAAAACATCAATAAAAATTTACTGACTTGATGGTATTTATTTGCATTCCATAAAAACAGCACAACATCTGTCTGGACATGTCTTGGTGGAGTTTGCATCTCTGTCCAAGCCTTTACAAAACTCAACGAAGCAAAGGAAAATGGGAACTTTGACACGCTTGTACACAAAGGGAACTGCTTTTACAAGGGTTTGTAGTTTATGAGTGTCTAAACAACCCTACTACTGTACTTAACAGACAATGAGACAAATGACACTCCAGTGTCGACAATTGCAGTTTGTTCTTCAGAGGTAAGTTAGAAGCACTTTTCGGCCGAT
Organism: Abramis brama; assembly: GCF_963993115.1. Classification (NCBI taxonomy): domain Eukaryota; kingdom Metazoa; phylum Chordata; class Actinopteri; order Cypriniformes; family Leuciscidae; genus Abramis; species Abramis brama. The sequence continues at coordinate 26,344,814 of NC_139968.1, read as the reverse complement.
CCTGGTGAAGAAGTGACAATTATTGCAACAAAGAAGCCCCTGAATTCTTCCCCTCTGGGAGAAGAGCTAGGTGTGTGGAACAGAGGTGGTAAAGTGAGCCGTTCCCTCAGGGAATGGAGTAACATCCACCCAATGACAAAAGGCAGACAGATGGCACACTGAATTTTGATTGGCTGCTTGATGAATGGATAACGGCATAAGGGGAGGTGTCCGATTTTTAACATTGTTTTTAAACATAGTGAAACCTGCGAGCAGGAACTGGATACCAAAATCCAGACCCGTCCTCTTGTTATCCCAATTCTGCTTATTACTTTAAACATGAGAACTGCTACTACAATTATCATTCTTTAATTTAAATTTGAAAATTATTAATCAGCTATTTTATTGTATTATCTTGTATTATCATTTCAACATGGTTTGAAAACAAAACGTAATGAAAAATGTCCATGTAGAGTCTAAATCCAGCCACCTGGTTCCTTCTGTATCCATCAGTTGTTGTTGCGTGGTAAGTGTGCCAAGTCTATACACTCGTCGTGCATTTGGAGACCAGGCATCTCGACCTGAGGACTCAGGTGATACTGAGGTAGTACCGGCCGCCATCTGCACATCAAATACGTGCTCTTTCCCTCTGTAATCTGGAGTTATATGCGCGGGAGACCGTGTTCCATGCATCCATGTAGCGGTCCATGCACATGGCAATGCATTTCTGGAAAAAACGAAAGGGTTATGCATGGGTCTATATGTTATTTCCTCAAAGAAACATGGACAGCGCTATAGGATGTCCTGCTCATACCTGTTCAGAGTTGTCCAATGTGCTTCCTGGTTTGCCAATGCATTTCTTGAAGCATTTATCAGTCATTCTCTGCAATGAACGACAAATGGCATTAGGAATGCATGTAATAATTCTAGTATGCTAGTACTATAGTACATTTGGTACGTTTTGTAACTGGATACCTTGATGACCCTTATAAAAAGTTACTGTGGCAGTATCATATAATAAAAAGGACTTTGAAACAATTAATTGCTAGAAAATTTGACAAATAGTTACACAGAAACAGCAAGCAACACAATGAATTAAACCAGTCATTTTAAAGTAGAAACACTGAAATAGTATTTTCTTATAAAACTTTTTATTTACAACTTTGAAAAATATATATTTTCTTACAGAATAGTACAGTAATGGCACAGATGGTAATGTTGGAAATCCTTTGGCATACCATGTAGCACTACCACAGTACTTTCTGAATGGGTACTATGCTCATGTACCATGGTATTTCATGGTACTTCAAAGATTATCATGGTAGTAAAAAACTACTTTTTTGTAAAAATTTTGATACTCAAAAATACAGTTTTACCATAGTACAGAGACAAAGCCTTACAAAAAAAAAATCACCATGGTACATGTTTAAAATACCAAGATAATACACAATGTATACTTTTTGGTGTACACGGTGATGATAAGAGATAATATTAATGTACTTTGCTATAAAACAGTTCTTAATGATCACCACCATGACATTTACATGATAAACCAAAGGATAGCCTACCATGGTAAAGTGATATAAGAGTAATCCATTTATTCAGCATCATGTAATGACAAAATCTACCCAACACAAGCCTCTTATATACATACTTATAAATTTTAGGAAGCACAATGAAATTATTTGTAGGGGTATTTATGTAGGGATAATTTAAAACAGCATTTAACATTTTAAGAGTTAAAGTCACTGACCTGCAGCAGCTCTTGCGCGTTTGCAACGGCAATCTGAACTTTGACCTGCTCCATTATAGTGCCAGTGTCCATTTTACCAGAAGATGCGCCTGAAGAGAAATCTGAACCAAAACTGTCCATTTTACACAATTACAGATCTAATAACAGTGACACACCGGATTAAAGTCTGTGTCGCTTCTTTACATGTGATAATTTTGCCCTTGAGATGAACCGGAAGCGATGTGGAAAACATCCTGACTGCTGACTTCTGGGAAATGTAGTTCTTAATTACAGCAAAAACAAATAAGATCATAACGTGATGATTTTTAAACAACATCAAGAACAACATTAGCCTATCATAATGTTGCCTGTCATTAGCATAAATTCAGATTTATACGGATTCATCGCTTTTGATTTAACACATTTTTTGCAGTTTTAAAAGGCCAACAAAATTACATTAATATGGTAGGCCTACTTTTTTTTTTTTTTTTTTTTTTGTAAGTTTGGGTTAGGGTTAGGGTTAGGGTTAGGTAAAACTGTTTTTTTTTTGTAAGTTTGCAATTTCTGCGTCTGGTATAAATCTTTTTTAAAATAACGATTTGTGTTTTCTATGGGTTCAGCTTTATTGCAACATGAGTTCTGTCCAATAGGTGCCGCTACATTCCACCAGATCATTCCTCTATTACATTCCACTATATTGCTGTAAAGAAATTAGTTTATCATTTGTTCTTGAGTTTTTTAAATTAATAAATCATTCAATCAATACATCAATAAATAAATTATAATATAATATAATATAATACAATATAGCATTGTGGAAGTTAAAATGTCAAACCAGCCAGAAGGGTTTTGTTTTGAAAGTCAGATAATTGGTGTTGAGGACTGTGTAAACAGGGCATTGACACAGTAACGGCTGTTTAAGCTCTAATAAATCTATTAGACATGAACAAGTTTTGGCTGAGTGAAGATGAATGAGTGTTGGCAGGGGGTCTGACAGTAATTAACAGTCACACAGTACAGTAAGTCTTCACTCACAGTAATTCACTGGTGATGTTTGTACAACAACCGTTCTGGACAAATGAAATATGCAAAGAAAAACATCATGCGCTTCCTGTTGGCATAACTGTGTTGGAATGAAAACATTGTGGATTGATACTAAATACCTCAATGAAAGAGGCTCAATAAAGCATGTAATCTGGAGGTATCATGGTACAGCAATGGTATAAAGAGGTAAAGCCAACAAACACCGTACTGATTTAAAAAAAAAAAAAATTTACGTAAACATTATTACTATTGTATTTATTTTAGCCTACATTGTAGTTGTACCGTACTTAAAATCTCATTTGCTAGTCTATTTTTGGAGTTATTTTTGACCAAAAAAAAGGCTTGTTAAAAAAGGCACGTTCACGTACGTAATTGAAGAGAGGCGAATTTCTTTCTTTAAACTGAAGAGTGACTGTAAATAGTTTATGCATAACTGCAATATGACCTTCTTAAGAAGAAAGAGATTGTTGCTATCTGTGGAAAGCTTACACAGTGAGACGTTCCTTATCATTCACAATCTCAAGCATGAAAAACATGCGTCTCAATACCTGTGCATCACATTCATACACACCAAATGCTCACTAATTATCCCAAACACTTCTCATTACTAGAAATAAAACATGTCCTAAGATCACCTCCTCCGCCAGGGTTGGACATTTAACATGCGGAAAGAGGAGGAGCGACTGAGATCCACACTACACTCACTCACTGATTCTCGAGTCACAGTAGTAATGTTCCCCAGCGTGTAACAGGGGGATCTCACAGACTTCAGACTGATCCCATCACGAGAAATGTTACTACTGAAATCTTTCAAGACGTCTTAAAGTAACACGCGTCTTTAAAAGTCGAATGCATACTGTTCAAGTCCGCGCGACGAAAGGAAAGGTAAATTCATGCTACTTTTTTAATACTTTGTTACACGACACAATGATACAATATTCAAGCGTGTAGTAGCATATACATGGATTGTATTGGACCGCTCAGTAGATTTGTCTATCGAAAACCTGTCACTTTAACATTAAATATTTAAATATACGTTGCGAAATAGGCTACTGTAAACATCATGTCCATTTCTTCATGTAAATTTTTATTTTATTTTTTATTTACCGAAAAGAAAACTAAATAGAATATGTTTGTATTAAAGTTATTTAAACTGCACGTGTTGCCATAGTTGACCATAGTCACTGCCGTTATCGTTACTGTAAAACCATGGTACATTCATACGGAATTTTCATATGTTAATATTTTTCATGACAGTAGGCCTATTTCCAGTAAAAATAAATAAAAATGAATATGCTATTTTATGACTGGCATAGTAACAAAGTCATTGGTATCTTGGTTGATCTATCTTAGGAAAAATAACATTTTGGTGTCTATTTAAAGGCTTTTTAAAGATTTGGTCGCTGGCCTTATTATGTGACCAGTATTTAAAATACAAAAAACACATGGAAATGTTATTTATTTAACAGTGGTGTAGTAGTCATTTTAGTTCACTGTTGTACTATTGTTAGACAATTAAGTTTCATACTCCTATGCAATTTACTTTGTTTTATGCGTAACTGAAATTATGAAATGATAGAGAGCAGTAACTTTATCAGAGATCAAAGAGGAAGGCGATGATTCATTTCCCATAAATCATTAACCCTTGTACTGAACAATCTCAAGGTAAACGAAATGCTGTTTAACAAACGATTATGGGTTTACTGTCGTCCAAGTATATGGTTGGTTCCAAGAGTAATTGCCCTAACTATAATGTATCCACCGTCTAATTATATGTTAAGGATTTTAAAACACTGCTGAACAATAGGCCTTCTGAGTAATATCAAATGAATGTCCACAGATGATTTGAGATGATAATGGGAATCTGAAAGGAAATGGTTTTAATTTTTTTTCTTTTTTTTTTCCATCCAGTTCAAAGATGTCTGTTAGTAATCACGAGAACCGAAAGTCAAGGTCAAGCTCTGGGTCCATGAACATCCATCTGTTCCACAAAACGTCACATCCAGACAGTCTGCTTACCCACCTCAATCTCCTCCGCAAGCGACATGTCTTCACGGATGTAGTCCTGCGTGCTGGACATCGAGCATTCCCATGCCACCGGGTGGTTCTGGCATCGTGTAGCCGCTATTTTGAGGCCATGTTTAGCGGTGGCCTTAAGGAGAGCCGAGACGCCGAGGTCAACTTCCACGACTCTTTGCACCCGGAGGTTCTGGAGCTCCTGCTTGACTATGCCTACTCCGCCCGTGTGATCATCAACGAGGAAAACGCAGAGTCTTTGCTGGAGGCTGGCGACATGCTCCAGTTCCACGACATCCGCGATGCTTCTGCAGAATTCCTGGAGAAGAACCTGCATCCGTCCAACTGTCTTGGGATGATGCTTCTGTCCGATGCTCATCAGTGCCAGAGGTTGTATGAACTTTCTTGGCGGATGTGCCTGGCAAATTTCGCTAATCTCTACCACACTGAGGACTTCTTAAGCCTGCCCAAAGATAAAGTTCAGGAGCTTGTTTTTAGCGAGGAGTTGGAGGTTGAGGATGAAAGCATTGTGTATGAGGCTGTTATTGATTGGGTTAGAGCAGACATTGGGAGAAGACATCTGGATCTTCCCGACCTTCTGCGCTGCGTTCGCCTCGCTCTACTTCCGGAGTCCTACCTGCTAAAGAATGTCGCATCCGAGGAGCTCGTCATGGGACACAAGGTGGGCCGTGAGATTGTAGAAGACGCTGTCCGTTGCAAAATGAAGATCCTGCAGAACGACGGAGTTGTCACGGGTTTCTGCGCCCAACCCCGGAAGGTCAGCCAAGCCCTCCTGCTTCTAGGAGGCCAAACGTTCATGTGCGACAAAGTATACATGATTGATCACAAGGCGAAAGAGATCAACCCCAAAACGGACATTCCTAGCCCTCGCAAAGAGTGTAGTGCTTGCGCAATCGGCTGTAAAGTATATGTCACGGGTGGTCGAGGGTCTGAAAACGGGTCTTCAAAAGACGTTTGGGTCTATGACACCTTGCACGACGAATGGTCCAAAGCTGCACCGATGCTCGTCGCTAGATTTGGACATGGTTCAGCAGAACTTGACCACATCCTGTATGTAGTAGGTGGACACACATCCCTTGCAGGGTCGTTCCCTGCATCCCCGTCTGTGTCCCTGAAACAAGTGGAGCAGTACAACCCCCAATCCAACAAGTGGACACTGGTAGCTCCTCTTCGAGAGGGTGTGAGCAATGCTGCTGTCGTAGGGGCCAAAAACAAACTCTTTGCTTTCGGAGGGACTAGTGTCAACAGGGACAAGTATCCTAAGGTTCAGTGCTTCGACCCCTGTGAGAACAGGTGGACTGTCCCGGCCACTTGTCCTCAGCTTTGGCGTTACACAGCGGCAGCAGTTGTCGGGAACCATGTTGTGGTCATTGGTGGAGATACTGAGTTCTCGGCGAGCTCCGCGTACCGCTTCAATAGCGAGACGTTCCAGTGGACCAAGTTTGGTGACGTGACTTCAAGGAGAATCAGCTGTCATGCAGTGGCGTCAGGGAATCGCCTGTATGTGGTCGGGGGATACTTTGGAGCACAGAGGTGTAAAACCTTGGACTGCTATGACCCCTCAACGGACTCCTGGGATAGCATAACAAGCATACCGTATTCGCTTATCCCAACAGCATTTGTCAGCACCTGGAAGTACCTCCCATCTTGAAGAAAAATACAACTCTTATTTGGTGAGTATTGTCCAATGTCACTGTCCTGGACCAACTGACAACATTTGCTTTTTTATACATCTGCCCTCTCAGATGTATAAAGCAGTAATTTTTTTTGTCAATGAGAAATGTCTAACCGTAATTAGTGCTGTTGGATGTCAAATAAAGATGAAATGTTTCTTAATAGTTTTAAGGAATGTGGCAGCACAAATTACTGAGTAAAACACGTCTCTCTGGGGCGTGCAAGCTTTCCCAAATGCTTCCAGCAAGAACAGGATCAGGTTCATTCTTGCAGTCCTGCCAATGGCGAGGCCTGTACCATTTTTTTGCACATTGCTCCACTGAAAAAGTGTATGGTCTTGCTTCCCTGGATTGTTTACAAATCTTCTGTCTTTTCTTTTATATAAATGTCAGGGCTTATTGTTCTCACAAGTGTACACAGTAGCCAGACAGATAGCAAACTCAAATAATGGTTTCCCACAGATCATCGATGTTTAGAGAAGGCGTGTTTATTTGAGAGTGATGCGTAATGTTTGGCAGGAAGATTCAAGGATGGAGACAGGAGCCTTTCAACTTGTCAGGTGACCCTGCCCTTTATTTGTTGTAAAACATTAAGAATTTTTGTAGTGCTAAAAACTCGCGCAAGTTCAACTTCTAAAACACATCGTCTTGTTTAGCACTCGCAGCTTGTTGAGCTCAGCGCTCACTTAATGGAAGGACGCCTAGAGGAACTGCTGTTTGCCCTTCCTCAATAATAAACAGATGGTTTGGGTGGAGACGAGCAGAAGAGAGCCTGCGAGGCCTCAGATCTGCACCGCTGCAGCTGACAAGTCTCTTTTATCCTTCTTTGAGTGCAAACGTTGCAGTTCCAGCTCTTTTGAATATCACTAATTCGCCATTGAGTTTTACACAGAATAGCCTTGTCAGAAATGCTGGAGTGAGGCATGTGGAATAGGGTGCAGCTATATTTTGCACCATTTGGCAGCCAGCAGCTTAAAACTTAAAATACAAGTTGCTTTAGAAGTCGTCATCTTGTAACAGGGGCGAGGAAAACAAATAGAGAAGACGTTCTTTTCTTCGATGTTCATATTTGCCACAAAACAACATGCATTAGAGTACATCGAAGATACGTCGCACTAAACTCTCAGATAATTTCTCACCAGCCAGTCACGCAGATAAGTTTCTTTCCTATTGTCATTGCATATCAGCACAGTGAGTCACTGTTTGACTTTGAGTTGGTACAGAATACTTTGGAACGCAGTTCACCCAACTGCATTGGTATGCTTTTTCTAACCCAACCTAATCCTTACATGCATTGTTTATTTACTTGAACAACCCCATGAAATGATTTGACAAGCACAGATCTATTTCCTATGTCAACGTAGGCTAAAAGGAATACCTGCCACAAAACTCTGCTTCGATTGTGGTTTAACTAGGGATGTGTTTGAAATAGCATGTAGGCTTTACTTTTCTAATATAGTATGCCTGTGCACAGTATGCATACTTTCTATTTATACAATATATATATATATATATGAACTACAACTGTAGGCTTACAGTGCTGAATACTATACTGCGCTTGATTACACTTCCTTTTCCAGTACTGGCAATGATCTGGATGAAATATCAGATATTTAATCTCTTTTTGAGTCTTGTCTTAGTACCAAAATAAGACCTTTACACACATTTGAATGCAAAATAAAAAAAATTGTTTCTATAAAGTAGGCCCTTTGTGATGAGGTTATTTGCATGCTACAGTTTAAAACATTTATTGTTCCAGAATGCCTACCGTTTCACTAAAAGAAGTTGTATAGAGTGTATACCATGCGGTAGACTACTGTAAGATAGCTGGTTACAGATGAATTATATTTCCAGTCTTCAGGCAACTTTAATGTTGCCTAGTTGGCAAGACTAGTAATCCGAACTGTAACATGAGCACCATGGAGGAAGTTATCAAGATCCTCTCATTCTTTGGTCTTGCAGAGCAGGCTGTAGTAACTGGCACTTATCCAATACACACCATATGAGTCTCTGTTTATTGTATGACACACCTGATCTAGGTCAAGGGTCGGTTCCTGACTGTTTTATTATTCACGGAGGCGGACCAGAGTGACCGTCACGGTCAATACTAATGTTTTATTAATGCTAGCTTTTTAAAAAAAACAACAGAAAGATTCTTTATTTTGGCAGCTGCGGACAGCCTTATTTCACCGACACGCGCGCGGAGCCTCCGCGTCTCTCGAGCCCCGCGGCGCGGCTGGATCTGCATATTTAATGGACATTTTTCACTTCTTTGTCCGCGGAAGCAGGGCCTGCGGAAAGAAATTGAATAATACAAAGGCTTCAAATTGGTTACCAGCCGTAAATAGATCAAACAGGTCATTCAGCCGCGAACTCGCTTGATGTAATTAATCAGAATTGCATAATATTCATACATGAGATGAGGTGAAAAGGCTGCGATTAGCATACAAACTGCCTTTGTCTTTCAAGCCGGGGGCGCAGAGACTAAAAAGAGCCGGTATTCTTGATCACTTATAGGTCAATTAGAACTCATAAACACAATAAAATGTGAAGTAAAATGCCAGTAAGTAAAATGCCGTCCTTTCACCAAATGTTTTAGCCTGTAGCCTAAACTAATTCGCACGATCCGCTCTCAGCTAAACATTGCCAGAGTAGCCTATTGAGCATAGACTGTAAAAAATAGGTATTGAGAGGCGGCTCATAATGCAAAGCAAAGGGCGTTTCCTAATAAATAAGGTGCTGACTCGGGATTGATCCGAGCACAGATCAATTCACACAGTAGCCTAGTTTACACAGCTGTCATTAATTCAGCCCTGCTGTGACCCTCATTACAGATAGGAGCCATCGGGAAAGAGCTGGAGCCAAACCTGCTACTTAATTTCAGTTCAAGAAATATTTATTTATTTAGCCTATTAGTATAGCATATTGTTTAATCTGTATTAAGGGTTATCATACATACATATGCCTACATACATAAATTAACGTGGTTAATATTTATTATTCAAATTTATTTATTTTCGTATTTATTTAAAGTTGTATTAATTATGAAAAACAATTATACATAAAGTAAGAAATAAAGAAATGTATTTGTTTAATATGACTTAAATATTTTTATTTAAAATCCATATTATTCATGAATTTGGGATATAGTTTCATTTTCTTCCAGTTTTACTATAATATTTAATTAAAAATAAATAAATAATTTGATTAATAATTATTAGGCTACCCTATATCTTTTATTATTTTATTTTAGTCTTACTAATTAAAATGAAAAATTCCTGTTTCACCATTTATAAAAAATAAATAGGCTACATTTGATTTGAGTGATAAATCATTTATTTAGCACCCAAAAATTAGTATTTATTCTGTGAAAATAGTAACTTGCAAATGCATAAGTGCTTTACAAATGAATAAAAAAATGTTAATGCAATAAATAAATAATATTCTGAATACAAAGACTTTAAAAGCTGAAAGATGTGTTTTAGCATGTTGTTGACATGTCTAATAAAACCTGGTAATGTTTGGAAGAATAAAGTAGCCTAGATGTAATGAAGAAAAACAAGAAGGATTTCCAGTTTAAGGCTGTGTGATGAAAACAAGCCTATACAATCTATTAAACACAAGCTGATTGAATCCCAGGCATGCGTTCGGGTCTTTAGACTTGCTTTAATGGAATTTCCAAGGGCTTCAAACTGGGTCAAAGGTCACTTGCTCCTCTGCTGGTTTGGGAAGGGTGAGACCACTGACGCTGATGGATAAGCGCTGCTCGAGCGTTAGTTACGCAACACTGAAGCGCTGTTCACTTCACCCAAGCGTTTGTGCAGCATCGCTTCTCATGTCTTAAATTAAAGTGTCTGCCATGTCCCAGAAATAACACAATGGAATGAAATACTTATGTTTAAATATAACTGGCTGTGAAGCTGCTGTACTTGTGAAAGGGTGATAGCTCTCAGGTAGTATTTTTAATGCTGCTGGAGTGTTGATCGTCTCAACAACGGAAAAACAGGCATCAGCAATATTGGGAGAAACGTCCATGCATGACTTTTCACATCCAAACAGTATTTTAATTTACTGTTTTTTCTGTCCACAACTGAACTGTGACCCTCATGCATCATGTCCAGAATAGTATTGATTTAGAAAAAGGGGTTCAAGCCTTTAATTACACCAACAGACACATGGTGACACGTGTTGTGGTGTCAAGAGACACGGTGGGGTGCAAAAGGATCAGCTGGCTAGTTTTAGCAGTTAGTTCACAGTATTATCTAGACTTTACATCGCATAACCTTATTAAACTCTAAATCAGCTTCAGTGGTGTAAATCGGAGACTCAGCGTTACTCCTTGAGAGAGCTGTAATCGGCCTAACTGGACATTGCGCACATACATTTACAACACTGTTTTTTTCAGCATCTTTGTGTATATATTTTTCATTTGCTAGCATTCAATTATTTGTATAAAAATATTTTAAAATAATTAAAATAATAAAATAAAACATTTTAGGCTATATTATTAATAATACTATTTTATTTAAAAATTAAATTCTTGTATTATAGCTATATCTGCATTTTATATGCCATGTTCCTCTATTGGTTAAGCCTCTGTCAAAACGGTTCACACGTTCCTAATGCAACCACAAAGACAAAATACACCCTTAAAGTAAAATGATCAAAAACTCATCTAAAGGAACAGCTTGTTTTATAGGTTGTGGAAAAACATGTTGTAAAAGTGAACTTCATGATCTCATTACCTACATGTTTCAGGGGATGAAACACATTTAACAGGGCAAGAACAATTTTATAGTGGCCTACAAGTTTTAAAGCTCTTTTGAAATGAAAAGCGGCTTAACATACCGAACGTGATCTCATAGGTGTTTGTATACACATGCATTGATATTATATAGGCTACATACCATAAAGCAAATGCTAGTTTTGTCATGGACTCAGTTTTTTAAACTAATGTGAAGGACTGTAGGTGAACGAACCATGTAAAGTTCAACATGTGTAACTCATTCCCTGTTTTTCCATCCTCAGATCTTTCAGCGTTCTCTGGAATGCAGCCGAGTTTCCCCCCTACGAGGCTTGGGAATGCCGGGGGAGGGGGAGGCGCTTTTCCTCCTTCACATTCACATGGACCTTTCACTGGAAACCAAGCCTTAGGTCAGTCGGGATGGTAACCATGGCAATCGGCAACGGTCACCGCAGTTCTGATGGCGAGAGACGACCCAAAAGAGATGCGGATAGCATTGTGAACACGTGTACATACTCTTACTAGACTTCACTATTTAAACCAGGCTATTTTTAGCCTGAGGTGCCACGCTTCAACGTCTCACTCACTCACACGGATCCTCTGCGTTCATTATTTAAGTAATTATTAACTCTTGCCTCTGGTTACTCACCTTCATGCATGACATGGGGCTCATTGTGTTCTTGGTAAAATTCGGGTGACCTTTGAAAGAGGAAATGAACCCAAAACGGTTGAATAATTAGTTAGGCTGTACTGCCTTTTTTTATATCAAATGTTTTTGAATATATTACACACATTCTAAACATTTTTTTCTGATCAGCACTGTATTCTTGTTATAATAGAACTAGATGAATAGCCAGGCTGAGCTAATAGACAAGTTTGGGTCATATTTCACCCCAAAATAATAATAAAAAAAATATATATATTTTCATACAGAAAATGAAGCCTATTTTTTGGATGTTTGCATTGCAGTATTATTTTTAGGGCAATTAAAACACATTTTCCCTCCAAATTCTCATTACCATAATGCAAAAAGTCATTACCATAATGGAAAAAAAAAACAAGAATGTATTATTTAAAAAAAACTTTAAAAAAAACTTTTAAAAAAACAACTAAAAAATAATACTTAAATCTTGGACAAATTACGGTAAGGTGTAAATGTGATCCTAATTGTCATAAAATAATGTTACAATGCAAAATAAGAACCACCAAATAAGAAATTATATTTTGCTTGAAGACACTGAAGCCTGTTTTTAGATTGCCTTGAAAATATCAATGCAAACAATTAAAGCAGATTTTCCCTCCAAATTCTCATAACCATAATGCAAAAAAAGTGGTTACTATAATGGAAAAGAACAAGAATACATTATTTAAATGATAGCTGATTTAAAAAATAAATACTTAAGTCTGGACGAATTGCGGTAATGACGAAAAATGTTCTTAATAGTAATGATACTATGCAAAAAAAACCTCTTAATGGTCCTAAAATAGGCTTTATTTTCTTTATTCATACCGGTAATAGTAGTTTTCACTCAACTTTGGAATGTGTAGTTTACAATGTGAATAACAGGTGGTTAAACTACTAAAGCGGGGGATTTTTTCCTTAATGGTTTTGTGCCAATGGTTCAATTTTTTCAACTCTTTTCAAAGTGAACAAAAACCTAACAAACGTCTTAAATGTTGCTGTACATGTAGCCTTGATTGTTCTTTTGTGAAGTATATTGTATTTTTTTAAAGTAGATTTTGCACATTGTATTAAGACGCTGTCCTTTTCACTGTTGAACGGTCATCTACACTCATAAGGGTGTTTTTCTTAAACGTAAAACGTAAGAATGTGTTGCCTGAGGCCAAAGAAAGCAGCACAGATAGAGACATGTTACCAGCTAAATGTTGCGTTTGCGAACTGTTTTGCATTGAAGTATGTTGTGTTGTGAAATGTCTTAATTTGTGTACATTTTTTTATATCACTGATACTTCTTGTTTGTTTTTGGACATTCAATGCCAAATATTGTTTCTAACATCTGTCAGTGTGTGTTTAAGACTTTTTAAAATAAAATATCTGTGAAAATGCTAAGCAAGCGTTCTTATTGTAGCACCAGGATTGGATTTTTTGGATTAGCATGACCCGCTGAATGACAAGGAATGTCTAACACCTTTCATAATCATAACTCGCTAGATACACTGGAATTTTGAAATTGTCAGTCACACCCAGCTGATTTCAACCACAGCGATTTCCAGTGTAAAGTTCAATTTCTGTGCACAACCTTTACGACTTCACATTGCTATTTTCGCTCAGAGATGGTCGTCTTCAGACACGACTCTTGAAAGGGTGTGTGGGTACATGTCATGGCACCAGCCTCATTCCACTCATTCCTGGGCAGGTGTGATTAGTGGAAATGCCAACGAATGGCACGAGACTCCAGACTGCGTTCCTTTGCCAAGACTAGGGGAAGAGATCTGGCTGTTGAAAGAAAGAGACAAATAAATGAAGCCAATCTGCTGTTTATCTTAATAGGGAAAATGTATTACAAAAATTTAACATTTCTCTCAAACAAACTGTTGAGAAACTAACCAGATGTCCTTATGAGTCATCCAGAAGCAAAATCCAGAAGTCACTTCAGAGGGTTGTAGGACCACTAATCAAACATCAACGCCTTGTTCTTAAGGCAGATAACTAAAGTGCCCCTATTATGCTTTTCACATATTACCTTTCATGTAGTGTGTAATATAGCTGTTTGTGAATGTTTTAAGTTGTCAGTAATTCCAGTCTTACTGCACAAACCAATGCAGACACCAATGGCGTTGGCTGCCCGTGAACAACGTCTACTTTGACCCTCAAACACTGTAGTTGTAGCTGAGACTGGAGGAGTTTGGTTCATGTTGTTGACATGTCAAGAACACACCGTTTTCTGTGCCATGAAAGCAAATTTTCATTGCATCTCTTCAAAAGAATGACCCAAGTGTAATTATTTTGACCTTGGATGCATGTAAACCAATTGCAGAAGACCTCCAAAACAAAATTAAACAAAATGAATATAGCATAACAGGGTGACGTTAAGACATCAACATTAATGAAATCAAACATTCCTCTATTACATCTTAACCAATTCAGTCAAATCCATGGCTGAGCTCCAGGAGACTGATTGAAAAAGACATTGATACCCAAAGTAAGAGCTGGCCTGATGCCCGCCAGACACTCTTGAATAAGTTATGCATGTGGAGGTCAAAAGCCACGGGTCCGTGCACTAATAGAGCCGATCAGAGATGCCAGATGGGAGAAACCCCTAAAAGCAGCTGGGAGCGTTCCCATGGGGAAGAAAACTGAGTTTTCCAGACAGATGTCTTCGAAAAAATTATTTTGCAACCACTGAAGCCTTTGCAATAAATAGGATGACAGTTTAATCTAGCAAAGTTCCTTTGAAGTTTGAAGGTTATTGCGGCCTTAGGTAATTTACTTTAAGGTCTACTAATATTGGCACACCTGGTAGAACTGAACAAAATGGGCTTTGAAAAAAAAAATCTTTCCTGTGTATCCTCCTAGTTTTAGTTGACAAAGAGTGTATAGGTTATAGTTGTGGTTTTATGATAGAAATCAATTATTTTACTTGAAATGCATCTTGCATTGCTGACGGAGTAGCTGTGGTGAATGACTGGAAAAACGGCGGCAAAAACAAACTTAATTCACCAGCAACGTATTCCAGCTGAGCATGTTGACCCGCTAAGTGCTTCAGGTGTGAGCGCAGATGGGGAACGGCATCTGAATGAATGCGGAGAGAAACACAAAAAAAGGCACGGATACGAGACATCTTCCTTTCAAAGGGATCTTGGCAGGGTGTGTGTGCGCCAGCCTGTTTTTGTAAGACTGCTCAAAAGCACCATTGTCATGCAAAATGCAAAACCGACAAACTCAAAAAGATTCTGCCGCCGACGCAATTAATGCAGCGCGCATAAATAGACGGTTGAATCTTGGCAGAAGACAAAAGGACTATCCAACAGGGTCTGGAAAGGAAGAACCGCCACAGCGTGGACTGAAAGAAGGGGCGGTTGGCGTAGGCGGTTTCAGTGAGGGTAGTTGGTTAATGCTTGTCGTGACCCTGAGCAGAAAGAGCGCAATAGGGTGGAACGGACACTGGGGACGGAGGCAGGGGTCGGGTGCCCCCCTTCACCTAAATACTGGCGTGTGTCTGCCAGGCGGATGCGTGCAGCTGGGGGCCGCCAGGAACACAAAGATCCCGCATTAGTGGAAAAACAGCTTCCAATGGTTGCCCCCCCATGGGGATTTTACCTCCAGGGTCCCAGCCAGAAGCGTCCCTTTTCCAACCGTCCACCTCCTGTAATTGCAACTAAATCAATGCACTAACGAAAATTTTATTTTGCCCTGCAGGAACCTCCTGCAAAGCACATCTCGTTTATTATGCTCAGAAAAAAATTAGGATCCTCAGGCACTGTTCAAGCTGAGGTTTATTTCCCAACCAACACAACAACTCCCATTTCTTAAGAAATGTAGGAAATGTGTTGTTGTGGACACTGCCAGACAAGTCAAAGCAACACGTAGGTGAAAAGTGGCCATAAAAAGACGCAATTCGGGCCGTTTTTTACCACAAGCAGCTCGAAGTGCTGATGTGTAGGTGCGTCTGTGGCGTCTGGGCGCAGGTAATTTCCTTCAGTCGAGTCTAGATGTGATCTGTCAGCAACGTTAATGGTTCTAGTGGTTCCTCAAAGTCCTGTGGTTTAACTGGAGGGAGCCACCACACTATGGCATAAGCAGCATTTACTCAGACCTCAAGGTGTATTAAGCAACATTGAGAAGCTTAGTGAGATGATATATGAAATGATAGCCTTGACAAAAATGTGTTGCATAACTTCAGTGAAATATTGGTCGATACAAACCTTGATTTTAGCTTGACAAAGCCTCAGACAGACATATACAGATAGAGAGATAGATAGATAGGAACAATCTTCATTGCAAAGTAAAACACTTCATCTTATCTGTATCTCTGTGACCACAAACATTGTAAGTAACCCAGAATTTTTCTTAAATGTGTTCTTGCCAAAGTTAATGTACGATGAGAACCGAGGACAGGAAGCATAACTGACACGCTTTAACACGCGTCGCAGGTTCTCCTGGAGCACATAAATCTTCCCTCAGTAAAACGCACATCACTCGGCATTCAACACAAAGAGTTGGGCGCCTCCACCCGCCTGGCCAGAACATCTCTTTGTCTAGACGCCATAAAAGAAGCCGCTTATTTGAGAAAACAATTGTGCACAGAAATCTGAGTCTCTAAAATTGAGACGAGAGACTTCTGAGAGCGTACCGACAGAAACGGGCAGTGGAGAGGAACAGCGTTTAGGGGAAGGTGGGGGGGGGGGCAGTAATCACTGTTTACACAATGAAGTAATTACGCCGAACAGTAGGGGGGCGGCGGCCTGGACAGAAGCTTCGCTGACAGATCTAGCGGCGCTCTGATTAACACTGAATGTTATTATGCGATGCCGAGCTTTGATGCTCTGGTCCATGGCCTCAGGTCGAGGCGTAGCTGCAGATTCAAAACATTTCTCGACTCGCAGTAGGTGAACAAAGAAAATTGTTCCTCTAAGCTCAGCGAAGAAGAATGTTGATGTTTGCAATAGTTTGCACAGATTTAATTGTCTTCCAATGTGGGAAGTGGATTCTTTACCCCGAATGGTGACATAGATAGCGGTTAGACATGCCACAGAACTTATTCACAAGCATTCCACGGACGCTTCACGTGTTTGGATGCTTGAAATAGTTCCTCATCACCATAATGCCCCTTGTTTGTTTGGGATGAGTGGGATTCAGGGAAATTTCCTGGAGTAAAGAAAAAAACGAGAAGGAATGAGAGTGAAGCGTATCTCTAGGACGGGACAGAGCCGTAATTGGACCTTTGTGTCATTCAGACGGGGTGGGGCAGATGGTCTCTTCTCCAGCCTGCCCATCCCAAAATGGGCCCGGTTGATAATTACGGGCCACTTGAACTGAAAAGGCACTCGAAAAGTGACATCAGGATGAATAATACAACAAAAGGAAGCAAGGCGTCTGTCTGCGCCCGTCTCTAGGGTGTTGGGGTGTCAGTCTCTGTATATCACAAGGTTAATGAAGCAGCTGCGGGCAACGACCTACCTAGGCTTTTTGTGTGTGGCACCATATGATGTACATCTAACGTCATGTGGATTGTATTTCTGTTAAAAGGCCTATATATATATATATATATATATATATATATATATATATATCAAGTTTGTTGAAATTTAAGCAAAATTCTTTGATTAGCCAAATATGTTATGGTGATTTTGAAATCCAAGTCAATAATTATCAAGTTCGATCAGTTCTTCATAATGTCACAATCCAATTCCGACTACCTCTTCCCAACAATTTCCAATCTACATTCTACTGTGTCTGTCAATAAAACAAGCCCAAAAAAAGGAAGCATAACGTCAACAAGCTCCTTTAATTTTTTATCACTTTATTTTCAATGATGAAAAAATACAGTATGATTGAACATCACTGATTGTTAAATTTATATTTTAATACGCCTCGCACGAACTGGGCCTCATTTGATAACTTATTTGTAAATTATTCGTGAAACTATTCTTAAATAAATCATTTCATTATGGTGCCAATTTACCTAAGGACGATAACTATAAAGATAACGATAAAGATGTAGTTAACGGCACAGAGAAACGATATCATTGGAATCACTTTCAGAACGATTTTATCCAGCCGATGAATGATAAAAACATTGACAGCCAATCAGAATCCATCCTGATTTAAAGAGCTCATGCATTTAAAGTGACAGACAAGCACGCAATTAGAATAAACTAAATGATATCGTCCGCTGGTATTGACGCAACTATAGTTATCTTTACGGTTAATGTTCTTGGTGTGAACAGGCCTTTACACAAAAATTGGAGCTCATATGGGCGATGCAGGTTTTAATCTAGTTAGTCATACGCTCAACAAAATGCTTTTTCCTAAAGGCCCATTCACATCAAGAACGATAACTATAAATAGGCTAACTATATTTGCTTGCACACTAATAGACGAAATTGTTCTGTTTATTCTAAGCACGTGGTGCAGTTTTATCGTCAGCCGCTTTAAATGCTCGAGCTCTTTATAGCAGGATTAATTCTGATTGGCTGTCAATGTTTTAATCGTTCATTAACTGGAAAAAGCTTTGTGAAGGTGTGAACGGGCCTTAATAGTTTATGTAAGAATGTTTTTACAAAAGATAACATATTTCATAATAGCATCAATTTACGCAACAACTGGTTTACCAATAATTTGCAAACTTTTGCACACATATATAACAGAACTTTTATATTTTATTAACAAGACCCAATGCAAAGCATTTACATTTTTAATAGCCTTTAATTTGCAAATGAGAATATTAGACAGTGTTGAATTACATACTTTTCAATAAATTGCTGGAAATAATATTGCGCTCCTTTATCCTTTTAATCAAATCAAACAACTGACAGATTTATAAGTTATCAAACTAAGCAGCAGTAAAAGCCCTTCATGAAACCAAACAGGTTGGACTTAAAATAAACGGCTAACGCTAACAGGCCATTGACATTTATAGATCATTCAGCTTGGCAAGAATCTTACTCTCTTTTTTCAACAGCACACACACACACACACACACATATATATAAAACTTTTGGCCTGTAACTAAATACACAAAGATTTTACTATGGCAGCAGATTCTTTGCAGGCCACTTTATTGGATTACACCTCTACAAACTTATGAATAAACACAGTGTGTGTTGTGGCATACTATCAGTTCACAGTAACCTTATCTTCCTGGCCATATTTCGCTTTTCATGATGATAAACAAGGAACAATAACTTCATTCATCACCCTTTGTACATTTATATCGGTCACTTTACAACAGGTGGTATTTAAACACTACAAAAGTATTACCAAAAAAGCAATAAAGTCATAGTCATTAAAAGAGTTTCCATGGACACAGAGAAAAATACACAAAATGCATTTATTTTTATGAGGCCAGGACAGGAAGTTATATGGCCTGCATGGGACATGATCACTGGTCTAGACTTTGCAGAGCTGTTATGCAACTGAGAGAGAGATAGAGACAGATAAAGAGAGAGAGAGAGAGAGAGAGAGAGAGAGAGAGAGAGAGAGAGAGAGAGAGAGAGAGAGAGAGAGAGAGAGAGAGAGAGAGAGAAAGAGAAAGCGATAGGGAGCGACAGAGAGAGAGAGAGAGAGAGAGAGAGAGAGAGAGAGAGAGAAAGAGAAAGAGAAAGAGAGAGTGATAGGGAGCGACAGAGAGAGAGAGAGAGAGAGAGAGAGAGAGAGAGAGAGAGAGAGAGAGAGAGAGAGAGATTTAGACTTTTCGTAGATTTTAGACACTATCATGCTGGCAAAAGTGTTAGCCTAGCAGCTTGTCTACCAAATTAGCAGTTCTAGCATCAACACTTTGAGTGTTACAGAGTAAAAATTTGCATTCCTGGGTGTAAAAATCGCATTCCGGGGTTCATACACTACACGGTTGAGTACATAGTGCACAAGTATATAGGGAATAAGTGCATAGTGTGTCATTTGGGATGCAACTGACTCATTGAACCACAAGTCATTTTTCGTCATGTTTGATTCAAAATGAAGCCGTAACGTTACTATAACTGATGTGGTAAGTTTGTGAGAAGAAGGGGGAAAAAAGAAAAGAAAGAAAAAGTTCATGATACTTAGGCTACTGGTAGTTCATGACGTTTCAATAACGATGCAAATATATGCAGAGTTATAATAATAATGGTATTCTAAGAAAGAACTTACATACTCGGTCCATAACCAACACAACCTGTGCTATTAAACAAGTAAAAATATCCTTACAGAATGGCACAAATACAGTGATATAATCAAACTGGGACAAATTTATACTAAACAATATATATTAGCATATTAGGCTACATTACATATTATTAAATACTCCCTAGTAATTTGTCTTGAGCACTACCAAGTACACTATTTAGTGCTTCAAGCGAATTTCTGTCTACTTTTACAGCCGAGGAGTCGACAAATCAACGGCATGAGGTTTGTTTTCGTTTGCGGACAGAGAGAGGTCTTACTCTTTGCACAAAATAACTACAATTAAAAAACGAGTGACGTGCCTATAAACACTCGTGAACCAGACAGGGTTTGTCTCGCAGCATAGCATCTACAAAAAAATAATAATAAAAAAATGAGCAAAGCACAAGACACAGACGGACAGAAAACCATTACAAAAGCAAGAGACCGAGACATCATCTGGTAAAGAACTACTCAGGAACTGGACACGCGGCTGTAAGATCCGGATTGGATGAAAGGAAAACCACAACACCTGAAAATAGCTTTGTTCCGCCACAGCTCTACAATTAGCATGGCCCGAGAGACACGGCCACCAGGTCCTGTTAAGTTGGGCTCCGGCTCTTTTCCTGTGAGAACCGGGCCAGAATCAACAGACCGCGGCCAGTGGGGTCACGCGCTCACATGAGCGTGGAGTGACGGAAATAAAACCAGATTGTCCGTACACAGCACGGAAGATACTACATAACATAAGCACTGTTATACTTACGTTTGAGTTTCCTTTGCGGTCAAGTTCAATTGTAAATTGGCCCGTCAAAACCATGGGCAAGACACGTGCAGCCTGTGTTCAAAACGGAACAGTTGTGTACTACACACTATAGCCTACTAACTGTATAGCCTACCACTGTATAGCCTACTACTGTATAGGCTATATGCACTGTTTTTAGTTTTCCTATCTTCGTGTATAAGTCACATTTTGTTATTACAATTAAAATAATGTAAAATACCAGTAAATAAAACAAAATGTCTACAAACATTTAACACTATACCGATAATAAATCTATAGTGACGCGAACAAAAATACATGTATATAGACTATATACATGTATTTTTGTTCGCGTCACTATATATTTATTATCGGTATTCAGAACAGGACAGGAATGAAAACTATAATTATGAAACTAACTAATTAGAGGCATTCATCATAAAAACATTGATCATAAACGTCAAGCCTAAATTGATAAATTTAAAGCGAATATAAAAAAAATAAAAACTTCTCTCACTTCTCATACTGCACAAATCCAGATACGTGATAATGTTTTGACATTGTATTATACAAGACGCTTTATAAGTCGCAGCAAATTTTAGATGCTAATTTTATTCTGGGAAAATAAGGTAAAACTGGACTTTATGCATTTATAAACATTTCTAAGAGCAGTATGCCAAATTGTTAATATGTTTAATCAATTTAGTGGCGCTCAAGTTGTTAATTTAACACATAAAACAAAAAAGATGTTAGACATTGCACGTTTTTTTTAAGCGTTCATTTATCGCACAGAAAGTGAAAGGTCAAGTTGGGCACATTGCATTATGGGATACAGTATTCTACAAAGTGTGCTGAGCTCCACAAATTATAGCAATGTGGTCGATCATTCCAGATCTTTTTATTTTATTTTTTATTTTATTACATAGACACAAAGACAGTGAGGTTTTTTTCCACATATTTTATTACTAAAATGTCTCTAAAGGCAGCAGTTTAAAGTATTTCTATTTTTCTTCGGTAGAGTGAGTAAAATGGTGTGTAAGAAAAAAATTCACACTGGCCTTGCGTGCTAAATCCTTAAGACAAGAAACATCAGAGACATTAACACTTGAGGTTCCCCTTAAAGTTAGCTGGAATTGAAAAGTGGCTAGTGTAACTGGAAACAGAAAAATCATATTTTTTTGGGACAACTCTGAAATAATCTGACGATACCACAAAGGAATAACACCGTACAATAATGTCGTACAATCACAGACACAGAGAAGCTACAGTCACAATGCATGCCGGCCGGATCAAGTGACAATTTAGAGCGACATGATGGATTTTTTTTAAGCTCACATTTGTAGAAATACAAGAAATCAAAGAGAACAAATCATTGGGAAGTAAAGTGCGCTGCAGCTAAAGAGGTGAGACGAACAGTATCATTCACTTCATTAAAACATCATCAACATCAACATCACATGATTAATTTACGCTTCATTGACAGTCAGAACCGATCTGCTACGGTGTGAATATCTCTTCACTTGCACCACTGAAAAGCATTGGACCTAGAAACTAACATGTAGGATCAATATCAAATCGAACAGCCGTTTTATAAACGATAACCTCAAAAATAAGCTGAAATGTGATCCAAAAGCAATGCATTATGGGTAGTTTTTAAACTAAAATAAAAGCACTAAGGCTGAATGACAGACTTCATTTTTTTTAAGAAAAAAGTGCTACAAAATGAAATAAAATTACACCCAGATTGAGCGCTATAACCATCTGTAATTCCAGTGGTCACATGACATCCTTGCATAATATCTACATCTCATCTATGTTAGAAGGAAACTATGTACAACATATACATACAAATCATATGGTCGCAGGAAACGACCGTCAGAGATCGTTCAGTGACTTGATACTCACAGCTCATGAAACGGAGTGGTTTAAGTCCTAGTCTTTGGTGGCATTACTCTGAAATCCAAAGTAAGTATTACATCACACGTTTCTGTGGTCAATTTGAGAACAGAAGAAATACTTGACAGCTTTAGGGACTTAAATTAGACGTGGAATGAAATGAATGTGGGTCATAAGAGAGGAGGAAATGCGAAAAGTAAATCTGTTTACAGGAAACGATGTTAAAAATATATCTTCTTGAATGTGGAAATAACTAGGATGGGTAAGAAAACCAAGTTGTTGTTAAAAAAAAGAAAGAAATGTATACATCTACCACAATGTTTTACAAAAAGGGCAAACTACAAAATTCTCTGTTTGGCACTAATATTAAATGGAGCAGGTCATATTTTACATAAATACATTTTTAAAATAGATTGACGAATCCTATTTTAGGATGATTTAAATTTTGCATTGAAAATCTGCAGTTAAACACATTTCCCCCCCAAAGTTCTCATTAATGTAATGCAAAAAATAAATAAATAATCAAATTCTCATTACTGTAATGCAGTAACAAAAATGTATTTTACCAGAGAACTATTTTTTGCCCATTTTATTAAAAATAACAAATTAAAAACAGCAAAGCAAATACTACAATAATGTATACTTACTATACATCTATTTTATTTAAATGATTTGAATCATTTTAAAATCATCACATCACGATAATGAGAATGAGATTGTTTCTGCATTATGGTAATGACAATTTGAGGGTAAAATGTAATGAAAATGACATTACAACACCAAAATTGTAATAATCCTCATTCCTTAATTTTTTAATTTTCCTCCTGATTTATTTAATTTATGGGGGGGGGGGGGGGGGGGGGGGCTCCTTGAGTTTTTGTTTATTCAATTGCTTATTTTTTAACAAATTACATTTTTTTGATTATTTGGAAAGCTGAAAATATGGTTTATTTAACATCTGAAACAATTGTGTCCTTCAACTTATTTTAATTTGAATGTAACCTCAAAATATTGAGATAATTTGCTCCCTTCTCTTTAAAGACCTACTGATATAAAAATTAAAAACTGAATATTGGTTAATAAAATCTTGGTTTCTCTTCACGTTTGCTGCTTATTTTTTTTATGATCGTTCGAAGAAATCTTTAAAAAGACGGATGACGTGAATTAAACGACCACTGAAATGGATTGAATATTAATTATCAAATAAAAATAATGTATACAGTGTATGGTCAAAAATACAATATCTTGGACAGAATAAACCAGTATGTGAACAAACTGTTACTTAAATTTAAAAACAATCTATTTGTCTTTTTCCATAAGCAATGACTTTCCAGAGTGACCAGATTGCCGTCCCAAACACAGTGTTTGAAATGGGACATTGACGCTGTGCAAATTAGCTCGCCACAACAATACGCGACCAAAAACATCCATTTATCCTTCATATCGCGCGTTCGGAGCGCGTGCTACAGAATTCTCCACGTTAGTTAACTTCACTTGAAGCTGTCCGTCAAAGTCTTTGGGTTTTCTGGACAAGCTTCTTTTAATTTTTCGCACAAATTAAAACACTTTTCCTGATGTTTTTACAGGCTACAATAAAACTTGTTAGTAGTTAAGACAGGAGTAAAATGTGTACGTTATGTAAAGAATCAAGACCGGCCGAAACGTCAACGCAAAGTCTTTACATCCCATCGGACGCTGTGCGGAGCTCAGAAAAAGATAACGTCCTCCTTGGCGGCTTCATCATTAACAGTGTACTGGGAGGTCTGGTTGTGGGTTTTGAGAGCGGCGGGCGCGAGGCTGGACTGGGCGTCTGTATAAGCGTCTGGAGGGATGAGGGAATCTGCAGGGTGAGCAAACCAGACAACAGGCCTGTCAGCTGGGCCTAATAACTGTTTACACAGCGGGATACGGCCCGTTCAGGCTGAGCCGGGAATGTCGGGTGCGGTTGTTTGTCTTACCTGAGTGTGAATGTTGTGGTTGGTGGGGGCTGATGGGCCGGCGTGCTTTGTGACCTCCATCCGAATCCCTCGCTGACAGCTTGATGCTCTGCTTCATGTCAACAGAAGCTGTGAAAAAGTGAAGACGGATTTAGGAATCAGCAAATTCACTCCCGAGGAACATTGGTAGGTGGTCGCGAACTGACCCAAAAACATTATCCATGACAATGTTTGACAACAAAAGAGACAAACGACCTTCACGCCACAATGAACTGCTCTGTTTGGCACTAAGATTCTATTATTTTTAAAGAAAATAAAACCCTGTTTTAGGCTTTACCTTAAACAACTGCCTTTGTTTTACCTTAAACAATTAAACATTTTCCCCCATTCCTCATTACCGTAATGGAAAAAATAATAAAACAAAGGTTAGGTTGGTTGCATGTAATTATGCGTAATTTACTGTTACTACTATAAGTACAGGTTATATGTATATCAAGGAAACTGTAAAATAAAGTGTTACCAAAAACAATAAATAAAATAGAATTCTCATTCCTGTAATAAAATAACACAAATAACATTTTTTCCCCCTTTTTTTATACAAAATAAATGTAATTTTTTTGAGAAAGCCTATTTGGATGATTTCAATTTTGCATTGAAAGTTTGCAAACAAACACATTTCCCCCTTAAAGTTCTCATTAACGTAATACAATAAAAATAATGAAAAATAAATAAAGTGAAATTGTCATTACTGTAATAAAAACCAAAAAATAATTGCATTAATAAAACAAATTAAAAACAATAAAGTAGTTACAATTACATTTTATTTAAATGTATTCAAATAATACTAAAAAAATTAAAAATGTTTTTCTTTGCAACACGGTAATGAGATTGAGTCATGGTAATGACAATTTGGGAGTAAAATGTAATGAAAATGGCATCACAATGCAAAATTTGTAATGTTCCTCTCAAAGCTGCATCCGCTTCATGCCAACAGAAGCCGTGAGAAGACGGATTTAGGAATCAGCAAATTGGCTCCGAAAGAACGTCATTAGTTGGTCTCGAACAGACCAGTGTGGTACTGACCCGAACTCTCGGTGTTGTGCGAACTCTTGCCCTTCCCGCTCTTCTCCTTGCCCTTGCTGAAGGTGGCGAGTTTGGTCGGTATCTGCTGCTGGACGCTGCCCTGCTTGTGCAGCTGGTTGGTGGTGCTGATGAGATGCATGGGAACCTCGGTCTTGGCCGGCAGGGTGTTGCAGGAGCTCTCTCGGCGCGAGTGGATTTTAGGACGCTCAGGGTAGTCGGCGGGGGACGCAGAGAGAGAGGACCGCAAGAGAGACTTTGGAGGAAGCGTCTGGTCCCCTGCTCCGCCGAACAGCAGCTCACCGTTGAAGCTGGAGGAAAAGGGAAGCTAAAACACAAAAGTGAAACGCAAACGTTAGCAATGCAATTTCAGGCAAAGGGGTTGATTAACATCTTAATTCATTCGATGCATTAGCATGAGGACGAAACTATGGCAATTTTGCAAAGATAAAGAGAGCATGCACAAAAATGTTAGACCTCTTCAGTTACAATCATAGAGAGTCGCGAAACGCTAGCAGGACTAACTTGTAGAAATTTGTACGTAATGTGAAATTTTTGCAAGAATGGGACCATAAATCGCTGAACTGTATGCAACAATTTACACTAATGGATTTACAAACGATGGCGTTGAACGCAACAATATACACGATAGATTTACGACAAATTAAACAAAATGCAACAATATACGCAAGAATGGATTTATGAACGATTATATTGAACGCAACAAATTATAGAAGAATGTAATTGAATTAAATGCAACAATTTACGCAAGAACAGATTCATGAATCATTGAATTGAATGTTACAATTTATACAAGAATGAATTTATGAAAAACTGATTTAAATGCAACAATTTATCCAAAAATGGCTTTAAAAAAAATGAAGGTAAACAAATTACATGAGAATGGGTTTGCTAACAACAGAATCAAATACGACAAATTAAAAACAAACATACTTTTGGGAACGATTTATATTAAAATTAGCATTTAAGCAATAATCGTTCAGTCCGTTCAGATCTTTGTAAATTGTACAGAAAGCCATTATTTCATAATCTGTTCCACTGAATTCAGTAGGACAACAAAGTTGCTTCATGAATAACCAAGAATTGACCCTTCGCAGGGAGTTTGATTGACAGGCGACCTGACCAATCATAATCCGCCATCCGCCGAATCCGCCATTTTTGTCCGACAAAGCAGTCAGGAGAGTTAGCAGATTAACTTTGGAGGATTTGAACTTGAAAAACAAGGTGTATTGACGTCTTTCCGCGGTTAAAATAACTTAACGAATTCCTTCTTATGTTCATTCATGTTTATTTGATGCTATAAATTAACTAGAAGGGAGAGATGATCGGTTCACGAGCAGCTTTAACTGCGATCTGTCAGACACATTAAAGAGCCACAAAACGCTATTTATTGTTTACATTTCTTTAAAAAACGACCAAATTTGAATGTTGAGACTGTTTCATATGAAAAGTAACCTGCTCTGTCCTGTCTGTCTGCGCATTGTCAGTGTCCTCTTTGCTCCGCGATGTATTTTTTCACTGCGTGAGAACATGGTGTGGCGTGAGAGCGGCATGGCTTGTCGGACATAGCAACAGTAACTAAAGGGGGCGGGTCTTTGCGAACAGTCAGTTGTACGAACGGCAGAACTTCAAACAATACAGCTGAAACTGTTAAGATAAATCACTTGTCTCTAACTATTCCTCACTTGTTCATTTAAATGAACGCATCTACTACATAAATCAAGTGTAAAGTAAATATTATGGACCAAAAAGTTTGTTGAGACTTTATTTAAACTCAGCTTCTGAAGAGCAACTTCCATGTTTAAGCACAGGAAATACCGAGCTAATGTGCAATGTAGGAAATCCAATACGAAGAGTTTGGGATTTACAGGACAAAGCTAAATTTAAAACACATGCTGCTTTGCGTGCAGAACAAAGACGTTTGATGCACTGTCAACACAGGCATAAAATTTAACACAAATTGAAGACAGCTCCACATGAAAGGTCTAAGTTAAGAATGAGGTGAAGATTATTAATGCACAACAGCCACTAATGGTTAGCGAGCGACTCTCTCCGAGTCCTTTTCATCCAAAGGACATAGTGTACAGGACGGATTGTCCACCTGGTGTAAACAAGACTTGCTCAAGGGCCCAACAGTGATTATGCAATTCCTGGGAAGTACCTAGAAGTAAAACTTAAAAATGTGTGCAAGGAGTTCAAATAATTAACCGTGACGTTATCAACACACTCGGAAAAGATTGAATAATCATGTCCCGTTCTTCTTAAAGGTGTGGAGAAGATTGCCAATCTTCTTCACGCCTTAAGATGTGATGAAACTAGTGCCGCCCTCCTGAATCTGTTCATCATGCTTAAGAAAGTCACAATTCCACCCTCCAATTTCCATAATTTCACCCAAAAAGGGACAAAAATGCTGTTTCGGAGAACATCCAAACATTTTCCTCTGGAATTGTCAATCATCTAGAGGTTGGAAAAGCCTGACCTTCTCCAACTTGCCCAGGGCGACATCATCTTGAACCATGTTAGTTTTCCCAAACGCTGGGATTCCAACACAGATGCTCCATTGTTTCCAGTCCTTAAGGTGCCTTCAGTAAATATAAGGTTTCCAGAGCGTAAAAATGTGCAAGGTTTTCGGCACAAAGACTTGACTGACATCACATAAACAATTAGGATTGGCTGCATTCCAGCGCTGGTATTAATGAAAGGGTGCTAGCAGGTAATTATACGTTGCGGTTTTCCCAACTCAAGACTTCCCTGGATACTTCAAGCAAATATTCATTTGGAGCAACTGTGCTGTAAAAGGGCTGGACGGAAGGTCTCGCTGCTGGAAACGTGGCTCTTAAATCATGGTGCTAAATACCTGTTTCTGAAGGGTTGTGTTGGGTGTTTTTACTTCACGATGAAGCATCACAAAGACAAATCCTTGGAAACAGGAACGTGGAATATAAATCTTACAAAAGCAAAATATACTCAACAAAAAATATGCTCAAACAAAACATATTTAAGTTGCCTCCTTTGAAAAGCTGGACGTCCAAATTGAGTGAATACACTACCGGTCAAAAGTTTGGAATAATCTTTTTGAAAGAAGTCACCAACTCACCAAGGCTGCATTTATTTAATTAAAAATACAGTATAATATTGTGAAATATTATTACAAATTAAAAGTTTTGTATTGGAATATATTGTAAAATGTAATTTATTCCTGTGATGGCAAAGCTGTATTTTCAGAATCATTGCTCCAGTCTTCAGTGTCACATGATCCTTCAGAAATCATTATAATATGATGATGATTTGCTGCTTAAAGAACATTATAATTATCATTATTAACAATTTTGAAAACAGTTGAGCTGCTTCATATTTTAGTGTAAACTGTGATACACTATAATTCAAAAGTTTGGGGTAAAAAGGATTATTTTTTTAAAGAAATAAATTAATACTTTTATTCAGCAACAATGCATAATGCAAGTTCATCAAAAGTGACAGTAAAGACATTTATAATTTTACAAAAGATTTCTATTTCAAATAAATGCTGTTCATTTGAACTTTCAATTCAAGGAATCCTAAAAAAAATTATGATTTCCACAAAAATATTAAGCAGCAAAAAATGTTTTCAGCATTGATAATAATAAGAATCATAATAAGGACAATTAATAAAAATTGAGTACCAATTGAGCAGCAAATCATCATATTATTTTGATTTCTAAAGGATCATGTGACACTAAAGATTGGAGTAATAATGCTGAAAATACAGCTTTGATCATAGGAATTTTAAAATATATTGGAATAGACAACAGCTTTTTTATATTGTAATAATGTTTCACAATATTACTGTTTTTACTGTATTTTAAATCAAATAAATGCAGCCTTGGTGAGCAGAAGAGACATTAAAAAAACATTAAAAATTCTTAATTGTTTCAAACTTTTGACCTGCACTGCATAAGCGAGCGAGAGAGAGATAAGACAGATAAGCAGCACATGAAAGACCAAAAGTCGACGTTATCTTAAGAGTTGAGCCCTGGTTTAACAAAAGGAAGTGACTAAAGGCAGTAACAAAAGAACAGGTCTCATCCAGGTCAAACAACCCCCAATATATCCGACATGACAGCCAACACTGAGATGGATAATAAAACAATACAGCGGATAATAAAACTAGTCCAGGAAACGGTTGAAACTCTAAACAAAGATGAACGACACAATTAGGAAACCATAAAATCGTACAGAAATCGTAAAAACGACTAGCCAAAATTTTTTGTCCATGTGCTGGACAATCTGATTCATTTTAATGTTTTTAGGTCATAACAAATTCAATGAACACTCACAAGCGCTCATATGAAACTAGAACGTTCTAAATGAACTGAAAAGCATAAGCTTTGTCGTGATAAATCTCTACTATATGTTATGTGTTTAAACGAGGACTGTAGCCTGGCACCATGGACAGACGGTTACTATGGACTCATTGCAGAACTAACCAGAGATAAGCCGAGATCACAGGGAATCTGACAAGGCCAGGCATGACCGGACATGCCTGCGTGACCTCAAACACATACAATGAGCTGCGGCAACTAACTGTCAGGGGGAAGCTTCTGACGACAGCCGACTTCCATAGTAAGAAAAAAAAAAAACTATGGAAGTCAATGGCTACCATCAACTGTCTGGTTACCAACATTAATCAAAATGTCTTTTGTGTTCAACAGAAGAAAGAAACTCATACAGGTTTGAAACAACATAAGGGTGAATACATGAAAACAGAATTTTCTTAATTTTTGGGTGACCTATCCCTTCAAGAAACCGCATACATGACTAAATAAAGGAAATAATACAGGGCTTCCTTAAGACCGATTAGTCAACTAGTCATTTTGACAACTCGATGACTAGTTAATTATGAAAAGTGCATTCTTCTCCACTAAAGCACTGATGCACGCTCATCTGTAACCCAGCAGTGCAAACACACGCCCGGCTGTGGTCGTTTGATTTCGGACCATAAACTTTAAATGCGCATTCCTCCTTAATGTTATAAAATGACTAACACTGATTGTAATTGATCGTGGCTGGAATGCGTTTCGTATGGTCACTGCCTATTAAAATCGCTAACGTCACAGCATTACGGCCCATTAGGAAAGTTCCCCGTTTCTGGAGGTTCCACAGCCATGTTCAAACGGAGATTGAAAGACGCCTTGTCCAGCGTTCATTTCTGAGGAATCTGTCAAAATGAAAGACGCTAGTCATCAAGTATGCACACGCAACCAGACAAGACAGGCTGTGTCGCTCATATCAGTTTAACGTGACTGAAGGAAATCACGAAGAATTCCTGAGTTTGACCACAAACAGATGGAGTTAGTCAAACTGTTGAACAAAAATGCATGGGATGGTTTCAGTACCGAGACCTGGAAATCGCACAATATGTGGCTTTTGTTCTACGCTGTTTACAGAGGCTTTTCTGTGAGCCGGATGAGACTGTTCAAACAACGCTTGACCGAGTGTCTGCTTTTTTTTCCCATAGAGCTTCTTGGGTAATCTAGCAGGCTCATCAGCAAACAGGTAGGGCAGGGTGGCAGGTCGATCAGCAAAGCCACTGCTATGAAATCACACAGTGCCACATTGTTCCCACAGATTGTCCTGTACAGAGAAGCTGAAAGGAGACCGTGGGAAAGGCAGATGCTCTCAGCTGGCACACCTACACCTTGTTTTTATAATAACGTGTGGCACTGAAAGAGAGCGGAGAGGTGACATCATGCTAATTTCATGTATAATGCCAGCTCCCATTTCCCTGAATAGCTGGGCGATGTATCAAATATTCATGACAGATTCGAGTTAGACTTCAACTTCAATGTTGCTCAGTTTGATTCCTTGAGCAATCGTTTCATAAGGTATTGCTAAAAATATGACTATAAATTAATATTAATTTATATTAGTGTGTATTGTTATATTGGTACATAAAAACATTTATTTAAAAAATATTTTACTGTATTTTTAACAACAATGGCCGTTTGTTTGAATTGATGGTTATCATTTCTGACTAAAAAATAATTCAAGCCATTAATAGAGATAAATATTGAATATCATTGAAATACTTTAACTATAAAGATGTCTTTAGCTTTAGCAGTTCAAAAGTTTGTGGTCAGTAAGATTTATTTTAAAGAAATTAATACTTTTATCTAGCAAAAATGCATTACATTAATCAAAAGTGAAGTAAAGAAATTTAAAATGTTACAAAATATTCCCATTTCATATAAATGCTGCTCCTTTTGAACTTTTTGTTCATCAAAGAAATCACGGTTTCCGCAAAAATATGAAGCAGCACAACTGGTTTCACCACTGATATTGGTAATAAATGTTTCTTGAGCAGTAAATCAGCATATTGTAGGGCTGCACGATTATGACAAAAATCATAATTGCCGATTATTCCCTTGAAATAGTAATTGCGATTATTAATTACGATTATCACAATTTACATTGGATATATATATATATATATATATATATATATATATATATATATATATATATATATATATATATATAGATATAGAGAGAGAGAGAGAGAGAGAGAGAGAGAGAGAGAGAGAGAGACGTGCATATATATGTAGACATATATAGACATATTATTATACATGTTTACTTAAAAATTGTGAACACACACACTGTCCCCCTTTACTTAACATACACATTAATTGTAAGAATATGACTAATAGTAAAGACTACTGAGAAATAAACATTAAGCATAGATGCTAAATCTATTAAATAGCAGTCCCAAACTAGCTTTTGTTAATACAATGTTGGTATGAGCCACCAGTCATTTAAAAATATCAAAAATAACACAAAGTGAAAATAAAGTGGCATTTTGGGGTTAATATTGAAACAACAGTTACCATGGTGAATACACAATATTAACAAGAACTGTTAATGAAACATGGAAACTGCTCCTGGTGAATAGAATGAAAATCATCCCTGCATGCAAATCCTTCTTAGCTAACACACGACATACCAGTAACATGATTTATTGGTATTTTACTTTTATTTCGTGACTTACTAATTTACAACGTAGCATGCTCGTAGTTTCCTTTGCATTTTATTCACAGCGCGCGCCGCCGCATTTGCGCGTGCGATTTAAGAGTGTGCGCTACGAACACAGTTAGCCTATAACGGCTGACATGACTGTCACAGGAACGTCCGTTTTTCTGAGGTGAAATTCTTTTTATTTTAATACTTACACATGTCACTGCCTGGTAGTTCCTATTGTGAAGTAGTTGTGATTCGCCTCTCATAACATGCTCTAAATGCACGCAGAGTGGATTTTTTTTTTTTTTTTTTTTTTTGTAATCGCGGCTTTGAACGATTACGTAATCGTGGCATCCATAATCGCAATCGCGATTAGAAATTCGATTAATTGTGCAGCCCTAGCATATTGGAATGATTTCTGAAAGATCATGTGACACTGAAGACTGGAAATTCAGCATTGCGTCACAGGAATAAATTATATTTTAAAATATATTGCAATAGAAATAAGTTATTTTAAATAATGTAATAATAATTACATTACATTACAATTACATTGTAATAATATTTCCGAATATTACCGTTTATTGTATTTTTGATCAAATAAATGCAGCCAGGTGAGATTAAGAGACTTAAAAAACATTACAGACCCCAAACTTCTGAACAGTAGGCCTAGATATGCAAATAAACCCGGGTCCAAACTTTCTGGAAACACGTACAATAAAGATTTCAAAACAAATCAAAACGGCAAAATATTTGACCATGCTGCTAAACATAAAAACAATTGTTTGGATACTTAATTATTCATTCAAGGGTGAACTTTTTTGGAGAACGCTAAGTTTTAGTTTAAGCCTGAATATTCTGCGTGTAATCTTACATTTTTGTCTCAACTAGTCGAACCGGCATGATGATTAGGAAGTATTTAGAAACCTGTCTAAAGTAACTTCAGATTGTTAAGTAGCTTTAGATTTTGTGGCCATCCAAGAGAACCAAGATTCTTGTGGAGAACAACTCGAGTCAGGTGGCATCTCACCTGTCCAACTTCCTGTGCGTACAGAGCTGCAGTATTCGGCACCGTGTTGTGCTTCTTCAGCTTCCTCTGTTGCTCCAAACGTTCTCTCTCTTTCTCGACCGCACGTGTGGACTCTCTCAGCCTCTCCAGGTCTTGCTGGTACGTCTGTCTTTGCCTCTCCAGTTCTTGCCTGTCCTCGGCCAAACGCGCCTCCAGCCGGTGACACTCGTCCTCCTTCTCCTTCAGCCGCTGCTGGTCTGCCTCCGCCTGCCGCCGCTGCTTGTCCCGCTCCCGTTCCCAGCGCTTTTGCTCCTGCCGATGCTGGCTCTGCAGCCGCTGGAAGTTGGCGAGCTCCTCGCGGTGCTTCTCCAGGTTCCGCTGCTTCTCCTGCTCCAGGAGCACGTCGGTGCCGCGGTTCCGGCTTCCGGGACGGTCCCGCTCGGCGGTGAGGAAAGAGGCCCGCTGGAGCTCGATGTGGCTGTCCTGCTGAGAAACTATGGCCTGAGGGGGAAGGAGACAGAAAAGACTTGATGTTTGGATAGTTGTTGAGAGCTTCCTGGTAACTAAGGCTTAGTTAAGCAAGCGTTGTGTTCTCTCAGCTGCCTGTCCTTGTATTTGCTCAAACATGATTTGTGCACTGTATTGGAAAGCGCTTTGGTAAGAAAGTGTCTGGTAAGAATGTAAATTCAATGCAATGAAAACAGAATGAAAGAAAGAAAAAAGAAAGAAAGAAAGAAAGAAGGAAAGGCGGCAATTAAAGGGACAACTGAATGAAAAAAAGATCCCCCCCCACCCAAAAAGAACAAATGAAAGCATAAAAAACAGAAACAAACAAACAAACAAACAGAACCAAAAGAATCAAAGAAAATATACAAGAAAATTAACTAAAGAGCAAGAAGAACGGACTATCACAAGAACAAATCAAAACAGCAAATTAATAAAAAAAACTGAACAAACAAAAAGAGTAAAAATAAAAATCAAATCAGAAATTAAAACAATGAATGAAGACAAGATAGAAAATAAAGACAATTGAAAGAACAAACAAAATAATGAACAAAAGGCTAGAAAAAAGAAAAAAAGGCTACAGAAAGAGCAAACAAACCAGCAAATGAGTAACAGAAAAAAAATCCAGATCAAATTAAACAAACAAAAGCAAAAATCAAAACACAAAAAAAGAAAACAAGAGTGACAAAGAACAAAAAAGAAAACAACAAGAGTGACAAAGAACAAAAAAGAAAACAGCATAAATTAAAGAAAAAAAAGACTATACAATAATAATAAAAACAGAGAAAGAGACAAACAACAAACAAAAGAAAGCAAAACTAATGAAAGAATAAACTATTTTTTTTGTTTGTGTGTACATATATATATATATATATATATATATATATATATATATATATATATATATATATATATATATGGGCTGTCACTTTTGTGAAAAAATCCTGTTCGATTTTTGAGACATAAGTGTTCATTGAATCGATTGTAAAATCGATTTTCCATGTCTAAAGACGTTTCCAATTTAAAACGCAAAATATGGGCAAATCCACGGACAACTAACAGGCATTAAGACGAACGTAAAGAGGGCGCTTGAGACGCACACAAGTCTGCAATATTTCTGATGATTTATTGGCGTGAAGTTTCGTACACAATGACAAACAGGAATGCAACATTCTCGAAAAACAATAAGCAGAGTGAACTGCCATAGCATATGAAAAACATTACCTCAGTCTTCAACATGGCTGTGTTTACGATTAGAAATGTCAAACAAATTTCGCCTACGTAGGCGATTGTAGACGCGTAGCCCGAATTTGTATCTGTATGCATGAGACTGTCTGCATACCGGCAGAATTCACAGTTTTGTAGTAAAAAGAGACACATTATGCAGAAGTATAATTTGCTGTTATGCGTGTTTGTCAGAGCCTGCAGTTGCTGTGTGACGCGCGTTCGCTGCGGGTGTATCGTGACGAGCTGGACGCGCTCCGAGAAAAGACCGTTAAAATCGATTCCCTATTTTCGTTTTCGAAACTTGCATTGGTTGGTCCAATCGATTGTGCAATCGACTTTCGAATGTAAAGTGACAGCCCTAATATATATATATATATACACACACAAATATATATAATATATATATAAACTAAAGAACAGAAGAAAACAGAATGAAAGGAGGAATAAATAAAACGACAAATCGAAAGAGAACAAATGGAAATCAAAAGAACACAGAAAGAACAAAGAATAAACAAAAAATGAATCAACAAATCAGAAAATAATTTGAATGAACAAATGAGCAAATGAATGAACGAACAAACAAAAGAACAAAGAGCAAACTAAATAAATAAATAAACGAAAAATACAAATAAAAGAACCGACAATGAAAGATAGGCAGCTGTTTAACTTTAATATTCCAGATGTTGTGAACATCTGAACACCCCACAAATAAATGTGGCCACAGCATGAGAAAGCTGACAAGATTTAGATTTTATCTGTTACGATTACAGTATGCGTTTTGAGTGACACTGATCAGTGTGTTGTACCTGTAAACTGTAGAGCCTCTGGGACAGCAGCAGCACTCGCTCATAGAACTGGTTAAACAGGAAAACAAGGGCAACATTACTGGCAGGATGATTCAATAATCTCATGAGACACAATGCCACATTCATGCCAAATGAAGTATTGCTGCTTTAACTGCCGATTAGGTGCGGTGAACGCAAAGGTTACCATCTCAGATATGTACTGGGAGGTGTGTGAGAAACAATATGTGCCTTTTATCTCATGGGAAACAAAGGGAGACATAATCTTCTCAATTCCAAATTGATTTGTGCTCTCACCTCGGATTCTGGAAATTTACAGCTGGACCACATTTTGCGGCAGCCGGGTGAGGAGGCCTCGTCCTGAGAGAGACGACAGATTAAAATGAATGAAAAATTATATTATGTGTATCAATAATTGCTGAAAAAATCCACCAAATGAAGATAATTCAAAGACATTATCATGGTAGACGAGTAATGTATTATTTTATTATAGTAATAGTTAATTGAAGTAACAAATATTTATTTTCATATATTACTGAACCTTGGATTCTTTGATTAATATTGTTTTATTGTTTTATTTAATTTCTTTTAAATTAATCCACTATGACACATTCAAATTCCAACATAAAAAATGGTGATAACGTATATATATACTGTTATGTTGTATGTTTATACATTTTTTAATTGAATATATAATACAATTAAATAAATTATATAGTAAAAATTATATATATATATATATATATATATATATATATATATATATATATATAAATATATATATATTTTTTTTTTTACTATATAATTTATTTAATTGTATTATATTAAAAACTGCCCAAAAATTCCTGCCCAAATCATCTGATGTCACTCTCCTGGTTTAGTAAACACGGGCATGTTCCTGTCATGTGTTGGGCAAATGTTGGCATGTTGGTTTTCTCACCGGCTCATCCTGGTCCTGACACGCGTAGACTTCTTTGAGCAGCGGATCCGAGCTGGCCCTCTGACTCCTGTCCCTGGACCTGCCGGACGCTCCGGGAACCTTCTTCTTAATACTGCCGTCTGATTCAACACACAAATACACCCGTTTACAAACTTACATTGGAATGGTACATAATAGAATTGCACATTAACGCCACAAACATGTCATTGACGGATATTGTGGGTAATTAGGCCTCAAAAGATTGCATGCACACATATTTGAAGAGTATCCGGGAACATTTCAAGCACTATTTTCAATATATTATGATGTGAGACATCTTACCAACAGCATTGCACAGATATTTTGCGAATTGGGATGCAAAGCCTTTCAAATACGCAATGAATATACACTGAACAAAATTATAAACACGACTATTTTTATGTACACAAAAGGCCTATTTCTCTCAAATATTGTTCACAGATCTGTCTAAATCTGTGTTAGTGAGCACTATTATCTTTGCCGAGATAATCCATCCACCTCACAGGTGTGGCATATCAGGATGCTGATTAGACAGCATGATTATTGCACAGGTGTGCCTTAGGCTGGCCACAATAAAAGGCCACTCTAAAATGTGCAGTTTTATCACACAGCACAATGCCACAGATGTCGCAAGTTTTGAGGGAGCGTGCAATTAGCATGCTGACTGCAGGAATGTCCATCAGAGCTGTTGCCCGTGAACTGAATTTATAATTTTGTTCAGTGTAGATATCTAACAACAATAATGAGTCTTCAGTTAATCCCCATTAATGCAACATGTATAATCCGTGTCTAATCGTATGTAATGGCTCTTACTCTTATCATATCCGCCGAATGTGTCTGCTCTGCGTGGCAGCAAACTCAAGGACGGACTCTGGTTCCCCTCAGTCTGTGGAGAAGTTTCCCGAGCTCCAGATGTCAGGAGGTTCTGAAGGTTCTCCACTACAGAAAGACAAGAGATAAGCTTCACTAACTACACTTAGCTCTTAAACAATCTCGTTTGCTTTCAGATGCAAGACTGCATCATAATGCCAGTGCTAAAGACATTTAATAACTGATAGAGTTATTATTATTCAGGCCCTGAACCTATGTGAGCTTCTCAGATGTTACCTTCAGTAATGGCTCCTTTGAGCAGCTTCTCCCCCTGCTGGAGGTCGGAGGTGTCACCCCGCAGAAGCAGACGGGAGCGAGAGCTGGCGTCTTCTAGACCGGCCACAGACTCAGCCAGCTCTGCAAACAACTGCAGCTTCTCCGTGAGGCTCTGGACGATCAGAGCGTCCTTTAACGTCAGGCGATCTACAGAAAATGACAGTAAAATATGTTAAAAAAAAAACTTTAGAAATCTTTAAAGCAATGTCATTACTGTCAGGTTTGTGCACACACACACACACAATAATATAGAAACATACTTTATTTTTCTCTTCTTTTTGAGAAAAGATACAGGATTTGCAAGATTTCAATAGGAAAATGCAAGTGCGCCCTCTAGTGACAAAAGATCCTTCAAAGCTCTTAAAAAGCCATCACAAAACATCAAAATGAGCAAAAAAACAAAACAAATGTCATGATTTACGAAACAAACAGAGCACATGTGGCATTTACCTTGAAACTCTCTGAACCGGGTGACTCTGGCTTCCTCTTCCTCACTAAACAATCTCTCTTCTGTATGTGGACAGCTGATGGACAGGAACCAAGGAAGAACGGTTAAAAAAATGCTGATAGAAGTAAATACTGACACTAATGTGGTTATAGACGGGCACAGACCTCTCCACGGCCTGACGGATGTGGGTGATCCACGCGTTGCGGTCTTCTTTCGAGGCAGTGTGGATTTCGTACATCTCGGGTTCGTTCGAGGAGGCACAGATGAGGAACATGGCCCGCTCCTCGTGAGCCACCTCTCGCACGATAAACTTCTGCAGTGAAATAACTGATGGCTTGTTGTCCTGGCAGAGAAACAACACAGATGAGTGGATTAAGATGAACAATTTCACATCCTGTATGAACCAAAAACAAAGTGCATATCGTACTCACCACCATTGAGAACACATATCTCTGATCCTTTTCTTGCAACAAGACGAGAACATCGGTAAGAAGTATAGCTAGAATATCTGCAACGGAAGCAAAGAAGAATCTCTATTGTCAATTGTGAACCACACAGACTTAAATAAGCATTTGCATTCCCACCAAGAAACTTTGCATTCGCTTGGAAAACGTTTCCGCAAAAAGTATTTTTATTCCCCGGAGAAACTTTGCATTATCTCGCAAAACATTTGAGATATCTCGCTAAAGTATTGCGTTCGCTCAAGAACATTTGTGTTTACTGACAAAACATTTGCACTCTCTAGGAAAAAGTATTGCGTTCCCCCAAGAAATTTGCCATTCTCTCGCAAATCATTTGCGTTCTCTCACAAAACTATTGCGTTCCCTCAAGAAACATAGAAATTATATGAGGTGGGAGGAAAAACTATCACAACATATTTGCGAGCAACCGCAAAGTTTCTCAAAGAGAGAATTTAAAGCATTTTCCTCCCATCTTATTTTTTTTACCATCACCCATGGCTTTATACCTATGTATGCAAATTATTCTCATAATACCTTTGAGGCGACCAGATGCTGCTTTCCAGTTTACCAAGCCCTCGTACAAGAGCTTGCGGCGGCCCTGAGAAAGGTCCTCCTTACGAAAGACACGTCCATCTTTGATTTTCCCGTGGGACTTGGGCTCCATCTTGGAAGCGATTTCTCTTAGCCGTGCTTCCTTCTCGTAGAGATTGACATGGCCGTCCACCTGAACTATGGTGTCTTTGATTAGACCGAGAGCTTGTGCTAATCCTTCATGTTCCTCTGTCCCGGCTGGAGTGAGAAAAAAGTGTTTATAAC
Source organism: Abramis brama (assembly GCF_963993115.1). Lineage (NCBI taxonomy): Eukaryota > Metazoa > Chordata > Actinopteri > Cypriniformes > Leuciscidae > Abramis > Abramis brama. Next base: position 26,304,713 of record NC_139968.1, on the reverse strand, counting down.
CTTGCCCATTCATAATATTTCATAATGGATATATTTACAGTAATGACCAACCTTCAGTGTTTTGCAGGATGCGTTCCACAAGAACAGGATACTTGGTGATTCGTTGTGTCACCAGCAAGATGCACTCTGGAACACCTAACCGCCGCACTATTGACAGATTACTTATTTTCTAAAAAACAATAAGGTGAGAGAATTATTCAAAGCAGTGCTGAGGACAAACTAGCAAATGTTAGCAACATTGAGACGTATAAGATCTCAACATACCCTCATGAGGTTCTGGAACTTCTTGTTGCTCTGCAGCTGCTCTTTGTAGTTGTTGACAGCTTCAGTGTGCCGACTGCAGAAATCCCCATAACTTTCCTTCATTCGCTCTCCAAACACTCCAGAAAACTAAAACCAGATGCACACAAAATCACTTCCTGCTTGACATGTGCTGTTTGTCACACTTCCTGCTTCCTTCCCAATGTTTTCTTCTTCACACTTAACACTTCCTGTCCAACACTTCCTGCTTTTCACACCTCCTGTTGTAACACTTCCTGTCCAACACTTCCTGCTTTCACACTTGTGACAACAGCATGTGTGAAGCAGAAAGTGTAGGGCAGGAAATGTAAAGCAGGAAAGGCGACAAGAGAATGTATGAACCAAGAAGCAAAAGCAACAACAGTGTAACAACAGTATATGAAGCAGGAAGTGTAAGGCAGGAAATATTACAGGATGTTTGAAGCAGGAGGCGAAATACATGAAATATGAAGTGGAAAGTGTAGGGCAGGAAGTGTAAGACGGGAAACATGAAGCTGGAAATATAGGACAGAAGTTGTGAAGCAGGAAGTATGGCAAAAGTCAGGAAATGTGAAATGTTGACCTTTACAGCAGCAGGAATTGTGGGAATAAGCGTGGGGTGAGAGCGTGACAACAGGATGTGTAAGCAAGGAAGCGTAAGACAGGAAAGGCAAAGCTTCAAGTTTAGGAAATGTAGACCAGGAGGTGTGAAGCTGGAAGTATGACAACAGCAGGAAATGTGGGGCAAAATGTGTGAAGCTGGAAGCGAAAGTCAGGAAATGTGAAATGTTGGGCTTTACAACAGCAGGAATTGTGGGAGTGAGCATGTGGTGAAAGCATGACAACAGGATGTGTAAGCAAAGAAGTGCATAAAACATTCTATTGTTACAGGAAATGTAACGAGGGTGTTTGAAGCAGGAAAGGCGAAGCTGGAAGTTTAGGAAATGTAGACCAGGAAGTGTGAAGCAAGAAGTATGACAACAGCAGGAAGTGTGGGGCAAATGTGAGACAACAGGATGTGTGAAGCAGGAATCAAAAGACAGGAAATGTGTTGAGTGAAGTTTAAGGCAAGAGGGGGATGACAGGAAGTAGGAAGCAGGAAATGTTGGGCTTTACAACAGCAGAAAGTGCGGGATGAAAGTGTGACAACAGGATGTTTGAAGCAAAAAACCTAAAACAGGAAAGGTGAAGCAGGAAGTTTAGGAAAAAAGTGTGACAAAGTATAAAGCAGGAAATGTAGGCCAGGAAGTGTGAAGCAGGAAGTATGACAATAGCTGGAAGCGTGGGGCAAAAGTGTGAAAACAGGATACGTGAAACGTGAAGCAGGAAGCAAAAGACAGGAAATGTGAAACGGGAAGCATATGGAAAACGGGTGACAACAGGAAAAATGAAGCAGGGAATACAGAGCAGAAGGTGTGAAGCAACGGCACTAAATTTAGAGCATGTACCTGGGATATAAGAATATCTGCGAGTTTATGGATGGCATAGTTGTGCTCGCTGCCCGGCTGCACAGACTCTGCGCGCCGCTCCCTGAGGCGGGACAGGAAGTGGTTGTGCAGCTCCAGCAGGCTGTCCAGCTGAGGAAACAGACAGTCCAGCTTCCTGTCGTCCAGCTGTAGCGTCTCCCGAAGCTCTCGAGCATAAACGAGGAGCATGATCTTGAGCGTCCGCACGTGGTGGATCTCCGTCTGGATGAGCTCTGGAGGAGACAGGAAGAGCTTTAGAGAAGATCTGGAAACACCTTTGACAACTTACAGAGATAAAAATGCACAAATTCCAAGAGCAGTGTGGGTAGGTAAATAACACTAACCATATATAACATCCTGTCTCTTCATCATCTCCTTTGAATATTTCTTTAAGAAGTGCTGATCCACAGCCAGACTCCAGGACTCCACCTCGAAGTCTTGCGCGATGGCTTCCAGCTCCCCTCGCACTGTGGTGTAATAAGCATCTGCATACACACAGATCAACATTCATTCAGATCCTGAATTACAAAGTGTTGCTCAATGCTTTACACGACCCGTCGTAAATTACACACGACACCTTATCTCACGTTCTGGGTGTTCTCAGTGTTGTTGGGCTTTTAAAATCAACCCCTCACCTTCAACGATGAGTGAATCGGTTACAGTGGAGGCGAGAGAGAGAGTGTCGTCAGCGGGGCGCTTCAGCCTGAACCCGTCAACCTCGTCCATCTCTCCTGCGATAGAGCTGCCAGAAAACATGACTAAGCAAACGCTGCAGTAATTATGAAAGCACATTCTTCATTTGCATTGATACATAAGCCTCACACTTCTAATCAACCTAAATGCAACATGAATATAAACAGTAATATTAACACTAAATGTTACATGATATTATGCAAACGAGATGGAGCCAGTTTGTGCTTAAGGTGCCTTTATCATAAATCGCTTTATGATGATAAAGTAATTATCTTCCTTTCTAAAGTAATTAATGTTGGTGAAGTAATGAGACTGCATGACTGCAGACACACAGGACTCACCCGCTGCTGCTGTTGTGGCTGACTGTAGGGTTGCTGGAGGCGGCAGGTTGGGCGCTGTGTCCTTTGGGCGGAACGGTCATACCTGTAACACAGCGCGACGTTCGGGACGAGCCATTGATGGGAGTGAGGGCAGAGCTGGGGTCTCGCAGAGCTGCGGAGAAACGAGACAGGTCATTGCGGTTGCAGTGCCTCAAAACCGAGCGAGGCATGGAGTCGAGGAAACGGCAGGTGAGGAAGTCTCGATGGAGGAGGACTCGGACCCCGAGTCTGCGGGACAGACCCGAGGACGCCGGGAGTCGTGAACCACTCTTCCTCTGAGAAGCTCGGACTCTGGGTAAAGCCAGTGCCATGATGTCTGACTAACTGAGACCACACTAACTGAGAGGACGGTTGGTCTTATAAAAGAGGAGAGTGGGTTCTAGAAATCACGCATGCGCCTTCCCCCCATCGCTCCCCTGTTGAGACAGAGGAAGTTTTAATGAAACAGCTGAGAGTCTAAGTCTCACAATCAGATTAGTGTGAGCAAGTAAACCATCAAGCTCAATTACCATCTCCAGGGAGAACCTGACAGATAATACATAATAATAATAATAATAAACTCTTGTTGAACACGTTTTAATTTATAAAGAAAAAATACTAAAATTGTTGCATCTATATATGTCTAAAAATGTTGATACATATAATATTTTTTATTAATAATAAATCATAATTTTATTTAATTAATAAACATTATTCTATTCTATTCTATGCAGCAAATTAAACAAATAATAAATAACCTTACAAAATATACATTTTGAAACAAATGCTGCATTTATATTAAATAAAATTACAATAATAATAATAATAATAATAATATATTCTTATCTATTGTTATTTTTTATAAAAAATATCTACAAATTGATTATATTATTAATAAATGACACTTTTTTATATTATTAATAAATATGAATGAATTCAACTTTATTAGCTTATGCAGCAGATTAAACAAGAACCTTACAAAATGGAACAAATTAAATAAAACTACAATAAACGTAATAATAAGATATATATATATTTTTTAAATATACAAATATGAAATGTCAATCAATCGCAGCTTACATTGAATGTAATAAAATCAGAATAATTCTCAGCCAAAAGTTTTTGGTGGCCAAAGTTTCGGTGCTTCCCTAGTTATTTTTTGTAATTGCCATTTTAAACAGGCAATTGCAATTCTCTTTCAATTGTCTTCAAAAAAATCGACTTATCTTGGACGAGCACTGTAAAATAATTGTATTATTTATTTTACAATAATTGTAATAATTGTAAAAATTACTATATAAATTCACTCTTTAGTATCCCATTCAGAGAAAACAAACATTTAGTAAATACATTTATTTATTACATTTCTTTCATCAAAAATAAATCTGTATTGGTCTCTATCAAATTATTAAATGGATGTGCTGACAGTTAAATGGATGTGCATCAGTACGATTAACAATGCAGATATACATGTGGCGAAATCACCAATATTCAGCTGCAGCCCCTTTATGCATTTACAAGATGATGTTCTTCCAGAAGTCTCTGAGTGAAGAAGACATTTCCAGATGTTTTCCCCTGGGGAGTGAAGCATTACAGGCTTCATCCGCACTTCTTAAAGCAATTCCCACCTCGGCCTCGGTCACAGCAGGAGGTGTTTAACGAGATGTCCAGAGCTCAGGAATAATAACCACATTGGCAAACTGAACATCTTCTGTCTACAGACTGGTTTGATTTCATGACAAAATCTTACAAAACAAGAGGTGAAGAGAGGCTAGGCAGGAGGAAGCCACCAACAACGTACATGGAACGCTATTCTGCTAGATTTGACTTGCTTTCTCAATCAGTTTGATCACTGCCTGAATGTGTTGCATTAACCAATCAGCACTCAGGACTTGCAAGTGCCACTATTATGCTATTTTAAAGGTTCTTAATGTCGTTTTGGAGTCTCCTACAACAGGTTTACATGCATCAAAAGTCAAAAAACACTTTAATTTTCTCATAATATACATTGCACATCACATTTTTCAATGATTTTCAAACGACTCATCAAATGAATCACTCTAAATCCCTCCTTCCTGCGAGCTACTCTGCTCTGATTGGCCAGGGGTCTCATTTATAAAACTGTGCGTAGGAACCTTACTAAAAGTGTACGTGCGCCCGAAAGCCAAAAATGGTGTACGCAAAAAAATATTCAGACTTATAAAACCGTTCGTACGCCAGAACCTGCGCAGAATTCACTTTATAAATCCCAGTCAGCGGAAGATTGTGCGCACATGCGTCTCCTCCCCGAAATAACCACATATGGAGCTTACAACGCCTAGTTTTACTATGCAGATCCTCATCTGCATATGATTTGCATATGATTATTCATCCACGTGATAACGTTTAACGGTACAAGACACATTACATTAATAAAAATCAAGTAGTTGCGTATCCTTGCCTTGCTTTTGAATACATAAATCAAATAGTGTAAAATACATTTCAGAGAAAGTTTTTCTAAATCTTTTCCACTGGCCGAATTGTATTTTTAATTGATTTATATTTTTAATGGAAACAGATAGGCCTTGGGCATTATTTGCACGAAACTATTTTCTCAGACAATCTGGTATTATCATGATAAGCAATTATCTCTGTGGTTAAAACATTAAAACACAGCATGCCAGAGGATAAGTGTTCAAAAACATCGCATCCACAACAAATATTTATATTGATTGAATTTGAATATAAAAAAATGTTGTAACTTCTCAGTAATGATTTCATGTTTAAGTGTTTAACTCCATTAATTTGAATGGCATATTTAATCTAAATGTTTATATCAGAAGTAAAACAGTTTAAATCATTATTTTATTTATTTAAACTGTTATTTGCGTCAATTGCACTAAACGGCCCAACGCGCTCGCTGGCGCGGACATTTAAGAAGGGATGGATATTTGCTTCAAGTGACAGGCTTGGTGAGTGAAAGTATATTTGTATTATCTTTCTGTATATGTTTAATTTTCTTTAGATTTTCTGTCTAAAAGTGACCAAAAAGACACTTAACTCCAGCTCACCATCGGTGTCGCCAAACTGCTCCGTCTCCAAAACGTTCGTACGCATGGGTCAGAGTTTGTGTGCAGGTGCGCAAATTTTCCCGTCAAGTTTGTTTTTATAAATCACAACTTATGCGTCGGAAGTGGCGTACGCACATTTTCAGCCCCGTTTTGTGCGTACGCCAGGTTTATAAATGAGACCCCAGATGGCACAGTCTGTTGTGATTGGTCTAATCGTGTACAGCGCGTTTTGGAAGCTAAATGTCCATTACCATAACTGAACTGCAGCTCCGTCTGAAGGGCTCCTCAGTTCTCAGTGATACACACTGTAAAGACAGTAACAATGACGTCGATTTTACCATATGAATCCGAGCGCGAGTCCGATGATGAAACATTGGAAGAACTAGTTATTCAACACGAACCTCCATCGCAAGGTCAACTTGAGCAGGACGTTTCTCAGTGGTACGCTACTCAGTTTGAGGTACATTATGAGATGTTTCAACTGTGATTCCTCTCCATTAGCATTAACAAGTGTATGTCCATCAACAAAACGATGTGCATATTTCTAATTTATTGAGGTGCACATGCGGGAACTATACAATTACGGTGCATATGTTCACCCATACTAACGTGAATGACTGATATAACAAACGTTTGTAAAACAAATCTTGCTCCAACCTTTATATTTACTCAAAGTAGTGAGAACGACAGACAATCTGCATTAATAGACCCAGTTTTAGGTAATAGTGGCCCACAGCTGCTTAGCAGAATTATTTCAGTAAGTAATAACGTGAGTTAGCCGGTTAGCCAGAAATGTACACAATATAAAAGCACAAAAATACGTATTTTGAACACCCGGTAAAAAACATATACATTCACACCTACAGATTGTGATTCTGAGGAGCAAGTTGGTCCAAATAAACTGAGTACTGACTGAGATTTGAGAAGCAGTCGTCAGTAAAATAACCTGTTGTGGGCTGGTCAAGGTGTTCGCAGGCGGAACACGTACAACATAGACGGGCATTATGCAAATATATCGTCTAGTGACGTAGAACCGTAAAGCTGTAGGATTCGAGTTAAAAACGACTCGTATTGGCGGTTCAGAGTCGATTCTTTATTTTGGGAGACAATAACTTTATTTATCGTGCATTTTCGACTTTACAACTTTGCAGTTCGTTTGCAACATTTACATTCACAAACCGCTATATTACACACTGCATGAAAGGGAATATTCGAAAAACCATAATAGGGGCACTTTAATATCTGTTTATTAACATGTGAATCCTGCAACCGTTCAAACCTGTGTGAAACCTAGAGCACGAACAGTGAGTCCTGATCAGATTTGTGGGGTAATTAATTGTAGAACTGTGATTAACCTCTTAAGTGCTTCTCTGGCGATGGCAAACGCAGGGAAAAACAGCCAGATGACCTTAATTTGCTATCAAGGGACTCAGCATGTGCCGGCCCAGTGTCCATTAAACACACCATCACACACACGAGAGGACAGCAAAACAAGCTCCTCATGCAGCTGCACGAGTCAACTAAACCAGGCAGATTACAAGTGGGAAAACGCTTATTTACCAGACACCTCTTGCAGCAAATAATGAGATATATTACATTACATAACTTACATAAGTTAAAAATGTTGCCTTTGCAACTAACTGGAATAAAATAAAAGTACTAAAATGAAAAAACTAAAACTGAAATACAATTGTGTCAATTTATGGTGATTTTATCGCAAACAAAAAATATATAATATTGATTTGATATGTACTAATCATTTTACAAAATAACTTCTTTTTTTTAAGTCTCCCATTCATCACTATCTTATATATTTATTGGTGATATTTAGAGTAAATTTCTAGTTTTTGTGACAGAAAAAAAAAAAACCTGATATGATTTGAAATCATTTTGCCCCCATAAATAAAATATAAACCCCATGACTTGCACCTTAAATTCTCTCCAACTTAATTTTAGGGTAGTTTGACTAGTTTAACTACCTTCAACATAAGATATTTTTAAAAAAATTCAAATTAATTTAAACATTTACTGCAAAATTGTTTCACAAGTAGCGACACGCCATTGGTTAAGCGATATGATCCACACACACCATCTAATGCCAAAACCATGGTAATTAGTCTGCAAATGTGCTTACCTTGACTGTACGACTGAGCTGCGGTGTTTGACGACTTTTGCACCTGCATAGAGCAAAAAACACAGTTTATCATTTACAACAAACCGCACAATGACACAAGCTGCCACTCCTCTGACCAAAGATAAAGCCTTTTATTGTCTTTAAGAAGCTAAATTTGATCCAAACTAATACCAGTTTCTTTTCAATATTTCATGTGAATGTATAAATGTGCATGAATCTTACCTTGCTTTTACTGCTACACTCGGGCAGCAGGTTCTTGCAGGTCTTGTGGACGTTCACGGCGCAGTCTGTCGGCCCGAACAGAGACGGCGGTAGAGAGAGAAACAGGTTAACACTTTCCTTATCAGAACCAACATGTAGGTTGTCCCATAAACTGAAATTACATGGAAAGGCTCGAAGAACTGGGGCGGATTGTAACGCTACGAGACCGTTATGTTTCACAATATAATGCACTAAGAAATCTGGCAGATATTTAAAAGCATAATCAGATGATCAGATATGAATCTGTGTTTTGTTTTTCTCTGTGCAAACAAACTATCTGCACAGGTTTATTGGGGGTAAAGAGCTTTCAGAAGTGCTCATTATCCATTCAAAAAGTCTCTGTCCTGTCCCTGCGGGCCATTTTCCACTTTTCACCCCACAAAGTGACTGATTCAATCCATTTAGCCACAAACCTAATTAAAAACACAGCTAACTGAGAGTCTGATCAATGCCACCATCACAGGACATTACGGCAGAAAACACTGACATCTGATGAACTTATACAGCATAATAAATCTAAATTTGTTGCTTCTAGTTCATTTCTATGGCTTTGAGGACATTTAGGAGGCGTTTACACTAGAGGTCTTCACTGGTCCACTTGGATCCAAAAACCCAGGGTTTGAACCGAGAGGGTTCAGTTCCAAAACTTTGACTAGTGCCTCGGACACGGGTTTGGTCGGATCGCAGCATCAGATCTCGGGAAATTTAAAATAAATGTGTTTTTACCGAATGGATCTGAGACGCCAACTTTCCACTATACGTTTCAGGTGTTTAACAGGCATATTTATTATCTAAAACAAATAAATATTAAATAATTATGACAACAAGGTTATTATCCCCCTTCTTCTCTGTCAATACGCACTTTCAGGGCTTCAGACTAACATTTGAGAGCAGTAGCGCACCGGTGCCACTAAGTTCTACAGATGGCGGCGCCAGCACCTGATTTGGTAGCGCTGTGGATATTTTAAAGGGATAGTTCACCCAAAAATGGTTTACTCACCCTCAAGTTGTTCCAAACCTGTATGAGTTTCTTTGTTCTGCTGAACACAAAGGAAGATATTTGGAAGAATGTTTGTAATCAACAGATCTCGGTCCCCATTGACTACCATAGTAGGAAAAAAATATACTATGGTAGTCAATGGGGACCAAGATCTGTTTGGTCACAAACATTCTCCCAAATATCTTCCTTTATGTTCAGCAGAACAAAGAAACTCATACAGGTTTGGAACAACTTGAGGGTGAGTAAACGATGATATAATTTTCATTTTTGGGTGAACTATCCCTTTAACCATAAAGTAAATTTAATCATGAAATTACTATTGTTTTGCATTAATAAATGCAGTTACTAATAATATTACATGTTTGTTTATTGGAAATTTGACAGTAAAGCATTGAGCTTGAATTGAGATGCAGATAAAGTTAACTATTATTAACAACAGCAACGTGCAAAAGCCTCATTTTATAGGCACATTTTTAAAATATTGTACTCTTATTAAATGTACCATTGTTCTTCTATAGTATCACACTGAACTGACCGACAGCTCCAGTGATTATAAAAGGAGCGCTCTTTACTTGCTTTGTGCAAGTGAGTCGCAATTTGAAGAAAGAGTTTTTGGTTAATAAATAGAAACTAGAAAAATAATAAATAATATAATAAACAACAATTTTTCCTCATGAAAAATAATATTAAAAAGTGCTGTAAAATCGATTAATTACATCTAACATAAAAGTTTGTAAATATAAGTTTCAAAAAACATCTCTTCTCTATATCAGTTATCGGACACATAAATATGGCATATAAATAATAATTATTATTACTTTTAGTGTTATATTAAAATATTCATAATGTATACATCTTTATTGTGGTAGTATAATGATCAGGGTTATTGTTTTATAGATAATTAATAAATAAATAAAATAGACGTTAAAAAAACCCTATCTTTTCTGCATATCAGCAATCGGATACAAAAAAATTACCGGTAACAATTTGGTTAACATGATCTAACATTAACAATACTTCTACATCATTTATTAAATGTTAATCTCAACATTTAGCCTACTAATTTGCTTTTAAGATCAAAATTAAATTTTTATTTCAGTAACAATTTTTATTAAGTAACAAAATTGCTTTAAAAAATATATTTACTCAATTTATTTGATGCATATACATTAAGTAAGGGATAATGTACATCCGCTCCACTTCGCGACGGGATCCTCATCACCCTGTCGGGGTTTATTCTGAGATAACAACCGGCTGGATGTACATTATCCTGCTTATCAGTCACACGGCTACTTGCCACATAAGTAAATAATTTGAAATTTTATTAGGTCTTTAAACGCAAAGCTTCCACGGAGAGAGCAGTTGCTAGCGCGGCAAGTTCAAACTAGACATTTAAGAGATACGGTATACAGTCATTCCACAGCATTTCGCCACATACATACTTATGGAGATAAAAGATATTGATTTCAGATTAAACTGTTTTAAAATCGTACCCGTTTGTATCTTATAATCCAACAGCGTACAAAACAATAGTCACAAAATGGTAGCAGCTGCGTTTGTAAGGAACAAAAGAGAGCGAGTCCACGATACTAGATGGCATAATTAAATAACTGCATACAAAATATTGATTTGACTGAGTTTTAATATTTTATTAGTTCACCAAATGCAAAACTTCCATGTTCCTAGCAAGTGGTACGATTGACCAATCAGAATCAAGTATTCCACAGAGCCGTGTAATTACTAATGTTAACAAATGAGGCCTTATTGTAAAGTGTTACCAAATTATCTGTATCATTTCTGCCATTAAAAGCAATATCGGTTGATATTTAGTTAGATATTTTTTCTTCATGAGAAACATAAAAACAACCTACATTATAAAATATAGCTCAAATATTTGATTGCCAGAGGTTAAATTGCCACATAAATTACTATTTATTTGAGTAATTAAGCAGTTTAATTGAGCAAATCTGTTTAATTCTTTTAGCAATAAACGACTTCTGTTTATGATCAACATTAAGGAGGCTTTATTCAAAAACACATTCAGCTCAGCGTCGACATCAAGAGAGCATCTAATTACTTGAACACGGAACAGGAACTAGAACTCCACGAGGATCAATCATAATCCTGTTATCACATCACATGATCCGCTCGCTGGAATGTAAACGTGGGCCGAATGCACACAGTGCTTTTAAGAAGAACCACACGTGGTTATTTAACTCACGCTCTGACAAAGACATAAAACGAGCTTGTGTGACAAAAGCGAGGTGAACCTGAGGCATGCGGAGGGGGAGAATCCCTGAACGGGGCGGCTACTGCCAAACGCAATTAAAGCATGTGACCGTGCAGAAAAACCCCAGAGAAACCAGCCTAAGAAGGGCTACACGAGGACAGAAGGAACCGAAACATCATCACTCCTCCAAAAACAGACCAAAAAGTGCTTAGAAAGAACAAGAATCAAAACCACAAGAATCAAGAATACTAAAACATTTAATAATAAAATGCATATCTGTCACTGCACAAAAATAATCTGCTTCATATCAGTCATAAAAACCAACATTGGCTGATCTTTAGTCTTTAATAATAACTGTTTTCGGTTAATAAATAGACACTCAAAAATAATAAATAATATAATAAACATTTTTCCTCATGAAAAATTATAGAAAATCAAATTGATTAATTGCTGTTAATCGCATCTAACATAAAAGTTTGTAATATATATATACACACACACATATCTATTTATTTATTTACAAACTTCCATGTTAGATGTGATTAATCGATATGACCGCACTAAAATAAAATTATCTAATAAATTCTTCAGCCAAACCCAGACCAAGCAAAGATTGCAAGACTGCAATAATTCATAATTATAAGACAGGATGTAATATTCAACACACTGTCACATTAAAAAACTAATTTAATGTTAGATCCTAAATAATGATATGATCTTGTCTAACTATTTTAGATTACAAAAGCAAATCTGCATAAACAATGGCATAATAATAATAATAATTATTATTATTATAATAGTAATAATACATTAAAATATTTACATTACATATGTCTATTGTTGTAATAATATAATAACTGTTTAGTTGTTGTCAAAAAAGCAGAAATGAACAATAAAATTTCAACATTGGTCAAATTTTAGTTTTTAATAATTGGTTAATAAATAGAAACTCAAAAAATTATAATAATACTTGATGCCTAATTTTGTATTTTTTATAGCAATATTATAAAAAGAAAATGTATAATAAAAATTCATCCAAACTAAGACCAGTAAAAAAATCAAAGACTGAATTATAATGACACAGAATGTAATATTAAACACATTGTTACAAAAAATATATAATTTTATGTTAAACCAGAACCAAAATATATTAATAAAATGATATGATTACAATTCACTTTTATTTTTTAAGTTATTATGTTAACCTGTTTCTAACTTGTCAGACTTCTATAGATGGTTCTATAGAGGGTTGGTGGTTGAGGTAACCACCCAGAAGACCCTAGCAACCACAGAACAATCATCCAGAAGACCCTAGCAACCACAGAACAACCATCCAGAAGACCCTAGCAACCACAGAACAACCATCCAGAAGACCCTAGCAACTCGTTCTGGTGGGAACCTGAAGTCATTTTTGATTAGTCAGGTGTTATATTGTAAACATGTTATATCTTTATGCTGAACACAAAAGCCTAATTGAATTAAATCATCCAAATGAACGAGTATGAACAAAAGCCGCCTGAATAAAACAAATAAAACGCATCTGTAAGCGTTTGAAGTCCTGCGTAACACTGCCCTGCTTGACTAGCCAATGAAACTAAACACAGCGGACAGCTGACCTCTCAGCAAACTCTCAACTGTTTTAACGCGACTGTCATTTAAAAAGTTTCAAAAGAGACACCTGTAGCTAAACTATCACCTGCGTGAAGTAAAAAACAGACGTTTGTAAAGAGTTTGAACGCGTTTTAGCTGCTGTGTGTTTATTAGCTCTGTTAGCAAACACCTGTTGCGCTGAACAAACTCACCGTTTATGACGCCGTCACGCGCGTTGCGATCGCATCACCTCAAACATCACTCAGGTTACTATGACAGCCACACAAAAACACAACGCATCACTTGGCAACCTAAAAAAAAAAAAAAGCAGCGCCAATCGCGACTGATGTATGTAGATTGACTGTCCCTGCACTGCGCCGCGCGGCATTATGGGACAGGAGGCGCATTCCACAGGCTGAGTCCCACATTTAAAGGGACAGGCGCGAGTTTCACTGAATGGAGTGGAAAGTGTCTATGGGTCGATGAATAATGAATAATTCTACAATATATAGTTGTTTAGATATAAATATGAAAATGCTTTTATAAAATCTATTTTACCATTTATATCTTCTATATATAACTTCATATTTCCATGGATGAGGTTTGTAAAATTATATATAGTTATGTGGTTTTATATATTTATTAAATATTCTATCCATCCAACCACTCATCCATCATTTATGATTCACCAAAAGATAAATATGGAAATATTGAAAATACATAAACATAGAAATTGTGTGTGTATTTTAAATATACTAATACCAGTAAATTTACTTTTGTACATTATTCTAATGTATTTTTCTAATGTCTTCATCAGCTTTGTTTATACAATAATTTTTTATTATCTGTTTAATCTTAATCTTTTTATTAGCTCTTTGTTATGTGGAACCAAAACATACATATACATACATATACACACACACATATATATATATATATATATATATATATATATATATATATATATATATATATATATATATATATATATATATATATATATATATATATATATGTGTTAGTGCTGTCAAATTAATTTTTCTAAAATAAAAGTTTGTTTATATAATATATGTGTACACACACACACACACACACACATATAATATATGTATAAATATAGCAATATATATATATACACACACATATATTATATAAACACATACTTTTATTTTAGAATCGATTAATATCGATTAACCACATCCACCAATTTAAAGAAGGCATAAATATATATATATATATTTATATAGAGCAGTAATATAAATGTGCAGTATTTATCTTTTTAATTTATATCTACTTAATTTCCCATATTTCCATATTTCCATATTTCCTAAAAATAAAAAATCCTTATATATATAAATAATATATATAATAAATATACCATATAGGCTACTTGATATATATTTTCAAATATTTTCAAATAACCATGGAAATGTTACTAGCCCTGATCTCCCTTACTTACAAGATGAAGCCATCCATAATTTCATTTTATTAATCCATCTGTCTGAATCCATAATTTGCAAATCCATCAAAAGTGATTTGTAGATGATGGCATATGATGCGGCATCAGTGGTCTAGTGTAATATTTCAGCGTCACACTAGTGATTACTTTATGTAATAAAGCTGTACTGGTGAACGGTCATGACTGGTTCAAATGAATTGAACACTGGACAGAAAGGGTCCTTCCTCTGAATCCTCAAGTCTGAGGAAATACATCAGCATGACTTGTTTAATAAGCAATGCCATGCAAAGAGTCATATGTAATATTTCCCAGTCACCACCAAATGACAAATTTTAAAGCTGGTACTGGGTGATTGCGCTTTTGTCACTCTGAATATAAACACATGAGTCACTCTTAGGACATCCACACTGGAGATGACAGTGGAGAATACATTTTATATAATAATATATGTGTGTGTGCGTAAATTTCATTTCATAAATTCATTTTAATGCATTTAATGCAAATATACATAAACTTTATGAAATATTAATATATTTTATTATACTGTATATTAACATTTTATTCAAGTAGTTTTAAGTAAATAAAAATAAAGATATTGCTTTATGTACCCAAAAGTGTAAAAATATCTATTTTTAAAACTTTCTTATTTGATAGAATAAAATATGAGGGGATTTCCCATGCCGTTGAGGACTTTAAAGTGACGGACCGTAACAAACAAATGAGTTACAGCAACAACACTTTTGTTTCTGCTTTTCTGTAAGTCTTGCACCCCTCCAACATTGACAAAGCATTACATATAAAAAAAAGGTTTCCCAAAATAGGGAAACAAACAGTCAACAAATGAACTCATAGTTTCTAAATGAACATCATCTGGGACTTACTGAAACAACTTTACTTGTGACTTGGACTTCAGTCATTATTAAACACCAACGCCTGCTGAAGTAATAACCCGGCATCTTACAACTTAGTGATTCTTAAAGGGACAGATTACCTACAAAATTAAAATATGTCACTATTTACCACCCTCATGTCATTTAAAACCCACGCAACTTACTTTCTTAATTTCTGAAGAACATCCAGGCTGCTATTTTCCATACAATGACAGTGAATGGGGACTACGGCTGTCAAGCTCCAAAACAACAACAAAAATATCAGCAAAGTAGTCTGATTTTCTTAAATCTTGATCTGTTTCTCACACAATTATCATATGACTCCAAAAGACTTGTGATATAGTAATTTATGATACATTTATGCTTGTTTTGGAGCATTTCTAAAGAATATCCAGGCCGCTGTTTTCCATGTAATGACAGTGAATGGGGACTGCAGCTGTCAAGCTGCAAAACAACAAAACAACACCTGCAAAGTAGTCTGATTTCTTAAAACTTGATCTGTTTCTCACTTAACTTATCATATGACATCAAAAGACTTGTGATATAGTAATTTAGACTATGTTTATTACACATTCATGCTTGTTTTGGAGCTGGATAGCTCCAGTCCCCATCTGCTTTCATTGTAAGAAATAGTGCGGTCTGAATATCCAATAAAAAACAAATGAAATAAATGAAATGAAAGAAAGTAAGTCACAGAGGTTTGGATCTACATGAGAGTTAATAAATAATGACCATTTTAATTGAGGGTGAAGTAACAAGAACATCCTCTTTTAAACTAGAACCTGAAACCTGATAATATCAAACTAGTCCATCTGCACGCAAACCTTTAGTTTTCCGCAGCACAAAGCTGGTTGCAAAACAGCCGAAGCACAAGCAACTCTGCATCATGTGACTGAACAAGTCAGTAGGTCAAGTGTCTGCTGCTCTATCAGTCCTTATGATCTAACGAAAACCCATGAAAGATGCAAAAGCCTCATCAAAATAAGAAGGGGTTTACTGTGACATGCGCTGTGGTGGGAGCAGAGCCGCGCGTGTCGCATGAGTAGCGGAGCAGATGCGCGTGTGTGTTTGTGTTACTCACTCAAACACTGCAGGCCATGCTTCCCCTGCAGGGTCTTGCTGCACAGTGAACATGTCGCCCAGCTGGAAAATGAGCCAGGCTCGAGCTGATGGCCGCTCACACTGCGGCGCCGCACTTTCTCACGCTGTCTCAGCTCTTTCTCTCTCTCTCTGCTTTTCTCTTTGTGCTGCTCTTTCTCTCGAGTCTTACCCTGAAAACAGAGAAATCAAGAAATGTGTAGTGTTATCTTCTGATAGTTAAAAAACTTTTTTTTTTGTCTATAACGTGTCAAGGTCATATTTTACAACACATAAATATAACCTTTAAATATCTAAATCTATTATGTCTACATATATATCAACATATCATATATTTATAGCTAAATTTTTATGACTTAAAAGTGTGTGAATCTAGAGAAATAACAGACAGACAGACAGACAGATAGATAATATTAATAAATTATAGAATAGATAATATACAATTGGCACATTGTCTGGTTTAAAGAACAGGTTAAAACTTCCCCCTAGTCAGCAAGAGCAAGTTTAAAATCGTTCTACAGTAGGCTACATTCAAGAAAAGGAGGAAGTTGCAAGGACACAGAAGTTGCAGTAAAGTTCTGCTGAAATGAACATGATCATATCCCACGGCAGAAACACAGTCTGAGCATGAGTAATGTCAGCGTGTGTTTGATTACTTTGTCTTTGTTGAAGGATCCAGTCACGCGGTTTCTCAGTGAGCTCAGAGTCCGCTTGACTTTGGTGCCTTTTTCCTGACGCTCCGGTCTATCCTCCTCTTCCTCGTCATTTCTACAAAAACACACACAAAACCCAATTAAAATTTAAGAAAACAAGAGTATATGCAGTAGAAATTAGGTCAAAGAAGGTCAAATACTTACCCAATGGCGAGAAACTCGTACCACGTGACACTCCCCGTCACCGCTTTTCTTTCTACGCTTGAATTTCTTCGTTTAGCTCTGAGGAAAAATCCAGGATTAAATGAATTCAGTATTTAAGACTCTCTATTGGCCACATTTGTATGCTGCTTACTACAAGAAAACTTTATGTTCGGAATGGCATACTACCATACTAGTCCAACTAATTTTGCAGTATGCAGTATATGCATAATTTTTTGCAACATGCAACATGCTTGAAAACTCAACGTCAATTTTTACCATCTCTTACCCAGACTGCCAGTACACACAATGTAGCACACATACTTTTTAAATGGTTTCTTATGCTCTTTTAGAAAAAAAAAACGTATTTAGTATACAGAAGTATGGAGTGTGTATGGCGCAGTATGCAGTATGCTAGTTTTCCATTACGAACACAGCCTCTTGCTAGCCTGCTGTTAGAAGCGTCAGTTTCTATGCAAATGTTTCATGACCCTGTTAAAAGCACGCTCTGGTTTCTCATGTAGGTTTTTGAGATAAAACAAGGACGTCTCAACCAGGAAAAGCCTTACCAGGTTTAAAAATACAGCAAGAGTGGTAAGCACAGAAGATAAAATACGTCATACACATGCAAACGAACACAACATTTTCAAGACAGGCGAGTGACAAACAAAACTTTCTATTTTGGGCCTGCAAACCAAACGAGGGCCAGTGGCACTCATGTTAATGTTGTTAGTTTGTAGGAGGGTATGGCAGGCTCCTTCACACTGTTTACTTACCCATGATACTGCTTAAGCTCCTGTAGAACTTTCTGTACCATCAGCCTGAGACAAACAAGACACCGAGGCTAAGTATGTGTGGCAGTGGGAGAGCACACGGCGGGCCGCTGTCCAAATAAACCATCAGCACAAAATCTACTGCCTAGCTCACACATGCAGGGGCAGACTACATCACCGGTGGGCTAGAGTCAAATCTCCCATAGCTTTCCTTTAGCATAACTGAAAAATGCCCCAAAAAGTTGCAAAAATGCAACGATTACTTTACTTTTTTTTTTTTAATTTGTTTAAAAGTAGACATTTCATGATTTCTATTTCTCAGGTCTGTGAGGCAAGTAGCTTATACGCTGAGTTTCGGTTCATTTAAGAGACGAGCCTCAAGTTCACGCGCGCCTCCGTGTCGTGATTATTGTCTGCTATATTTACCTCTTATTTATTAAATCCAAGAAATTGGTTGATGAAACATTGATTAAAATTAAGATACAATTAATACAAAACGAAATTCTCTTTAAAGAAAGGCTTTCTACATAAACAAACTTAATGAAATGGTCAAAATCATGTCTGCCCACTGCATTTGTCTCCCGATATTCGGGATCATCTTATCTTATTCATGCTTTTCACTTTTCATATAAATCAACATGAAATTTTAAAAAAAATATTATTTTATTTAAACATGAATATGAAACTAAATCGTTTTTAATGACAGGGCTACAACACATACAGTACAGAGAAATTTAATGTCGGAGCATTGCCGGTGAGCATGTGGAGGGGGAGATAGGCTACGATTTTCGATCATTTATCGAATATTATTTTGCTTGATATGCCAATTCTTAATATTTGGTGTTTTTAATGTCTGTTTGAGATCTCTGTGAAAGTTTTAATTGCTTCTGGCCCTGAGTGTCGCGATTTCGGTTTCATTTCACATATAGCCTACAGCCCTTATAATCATAGATGACGCCACCGGTTTTTATTTAAAAGAAAGAACGTATATGTTTGTATGTAGGCCTATATATGGGCAATTTATATACACAATGCTTACTAAAATATAATTAATATCATTTTATTGCATTTGTATTAGTTGTTTGAAGAGTAAAAAAAAATTTAAAAAAAATCGGTAGGTCTTAACACAAGTTCACAACCGGCAAGTCGGTCGGACTAAAAAGGGGAAAAAAAATAATTGGGTCGGTCCTAAATTGACAGGGTCGGTCGGGTTACGGCAAACAAGAATATTTTTAAGGACGGCCTGACTAAAACACATATTTGCGTATGTGTAATGGTAATTTAGACATACAAATATATTGCACATATTTTTCATCCGTTACCCGCCAGCAAGGAGTTCATTATCCGCCCGCGTCCCCGCCCGTGAATTTTAGGAATGTCACAATCCACCCGTTTTAGCCACTTTTATGCGGGTACCCGCGGGTACCCGACCCGTTGCAGGACTCTGCCCTGAACCGATGGTAAGTCTATCGCAGGGCTCTCACACATTCACAGATCTACAGGCAATTTTGACTCTCCAATTCACCTCACCTGCATGTCTTTGGACTATGGAGGAAACCGGAGGACCCGGAGGAAACTCATTCTGAATCATTCTAAAGGGGGTCGCACACCGGACGAGAAGCACAGCGCCTCGTCTAGGACAACTCGAGGCATCGCACAGGATTTTGGATTTTGAACAACGTCCTGAGCCGTTGCTGGGCGCCGCGGACAGACGCCGAATGGCGCCGCCGGTGTGTGTACACTCATAGAGAATAATGTGTTCGTATTTTAAAGATGTGGCGCTGCGTGACGCGGCGCTTCTCGTCTGGTGTGCGACCCCCTTAACTCATTCTGACTCATTCTGCAAGCCAGGGCTCAGCCGGGGCTAAAACCGGGGACCTTTTTGCTATGAGGCTAAAGCCTAACCACTGAGCCACTGTGCTTCACTGACTCAAAATAATTGTGTGGTAGCAACTATGGTGCTCTTCAGCAAAACATAAATGTGGAAACTTACACATGACTTCGTCCCACCACAGGCTGCAGCCCCTCTTCCGACTCCTGCTCTTCTGGAATTCCAAACCAACACAAAGTCAAGACTATGTATACTATGGAAAATAAAGGTTCTTTAATGGTTCTTTGCAAAACTTCAGGTTCAGTTTTCTAAGTAACAACAATATATGGCTGTATAGGACTCTTGAGTTTCTACATGGTTCCCTGGAGGCTCAAAAAGATCTGTTACATTACAGGTTCTTCAGATTAGTGTTTCAGTATCTCGGTTCTTGAATGCACCATAACATGGTTTATCTGTAGAACTACAGAATAAAGAAGCTATTTGTGGAAGATGGTAAAATGGTAAATAATACTGTTTTGATCCTAGAATTCCCCCTCACAGAATTAGCATTGCATGTATCTGATTGCTTCAAAGCTAGAGCCCACAAGAACCTGATTCTTTCAGATTGGATTTGTCTGCCTAATTGTAGAATCATTTTACTAACCTCTGGCAGCCTGCTTGGAAGTCTCCAGTATGCGGGAGACTCTGTCAGCTTGTACCTTTTCATCAGTCGCGAGAATTTCAGATCGGGAATACACTGTCCTTGCTGGTGAGGGCGGCTGCAGTCATGGTCAAAAACAAACAGTGGGAAAACATTATCAATAAGAGTTATGGCAGGAGTAGCCAACCCAGCTCCTGGAGGACTGCCTTCCTGCAGAATTGAGTTATGTGAATGTTTTGCTCTGTTCATACTAAGACACAGATTTCAGTAGGGACAGTTACTGTTTTTTGGGGGCTTTCATTTTCCACAGCACTGGTCGTTTCTTCCACTGAGCTTTCGGAGAAGGAGGAAGATGGTAAATGGGAACTTTTGTCCAAACACTGGTCCTCTCTTTCCCCATCGCTGTCAATGTCGTTGGTGTCTAAACTGAATCTACATACATAAAACAGTGTTTTCATACATGTATACAACAGTGTCACTATGTCACTTAGAAAACAGAAGACATACTTCTCAGACATTTGCAGGAAATAACATCGCATTTGGCTCTGGAAATTACATTAAGACATTGGGACCAGTGAAAAAGTGTGTCTTACCTTCTGCCCAGGTCAATTGGCGACACTGGCACTTCCCAGCTGTGTCTACGTGACGTGGACATAGATCTAACCAATGTAGGAAGGTTATCTGTGTCCGAGTCCTCATCTTGCTCGGATTCCGGATAATTCTGGATCTCTAAAGATCTGATAGCAACCAAGCGATCCATGGCTTCCCTTCCAGCAAAATTCAGAGAGTGGTCTATCTGGACAAGTTGATGGGTGTGGAACTCTGTGAAATCCTGTCGTGATCCACTCTCTGTTGTGGACACCGGATGTACCAAAGGGGTTAGACCCTTGTCAGAAACAGGTGCAGTTAAGACAGGAAGTCGCACGTCTGGTTCATCAGTGGATCCGAGCTGCAAGTCTCTGTAATATTCAGAATCTCTCAGAGAAGAGCAGAGCTCTAAAAGGTCCTCCTCACTGCTGCACTCGTCGCTCTCAGTCAAGAAGTTCCTCTGAAAATGGGAAACCCCAACAAGGTCAAGTCTAAGCGAGTCTCCTGCTAGTGTCATTCATGGACTGAAAGTGGAAGCAGTCAGCTGAACTTCTTGTGTAATGAAAAAAGCACAGGCAACTATATCCAGCCACATTTATCCAATACTGTTACCAGGACAATCCCCATGGAGGAACCAAGGCATTTATCTACACTACTTTTTTAACTTCAGTTTCAGTCTGTTCCTCTCAGAAATCTATTCAGAAGTCTTATACGTAGTGCACTAATCATATAGACTATTTTTGGTGAACCTGATTTTGCTGGGTCGACATCCTTGATGATCTTGGAACAACATTACTGGCAACCAATCAGTTTGAGGATTTAGGGCTAATGATGTGGTTAAGTTTAAGATTGGGTTAGGAGCTGATGCATCACTCTCATCAACCAAACATTTCCCCTAGTTTAATGGTTAGGTTATGTTTAGGGTCTTACCTTGTCCTCAGTAGAACTGCTGAAGAAGACATCTTCTGGGATGGAAGCTGGGGACAAGGAAGAGGAGGAACTGGGTGCTGAGACCGGGGCACGAATTTGAGTGCATGGTTTGCAGTCTGAAGCTGAAACACAAACAGTTCCACCATGAATTTTGCTAGGAATATTATCTGCAACTGTGAGAACCCTTGTTCTTGTGTTGCTTTTAATGAGGTGCCTTATCAAACATATTGTTGCTGTCACTTTCTGTGGACCAGACAAAACTAATTAAGAGTGGTGTGAGATTCTGGATGTCTAATTACATCATATCTCTGGTTTATTTGTGAGGATTGTGACAAAGCAATAATAGAGATATGGTTCTGGATAGCCAGTATGACGGCATACCCTAAATAAAAACCTTCTAACTTCAAGCAGCTACTGTCAGATCTTATCAGTGGCTTCCATTAACTCTAGCATATTACATAAACACACAGCTGGAGTTAGTAGAACCTGGAAGCATTTCCCAGTAAACAGAAGATCTTAATCTGATGTGAAATGGAAGCACTAGTTTACAGAGGCAAAACTCTGTGTTGTGTTTGATAGCAGGTATATGATAGCTGAGAGCCTGATGTCATAGGAGAACCTATGGTTCTTCAAGAAGCCATCTAAATACTTATGCTTCCAAAGAACCAAGAAATGCATGACTTTTCCTTTACTTGGAACCAATTCGCCGACCTGAGGAACATATGAATTTGAAAATGAACTTGCTTATTCTCCAAAATAGCCATATAACCAACTGTAGAACCCCAAAGACCCTGTATTTTCGAATATAGACACAACGTTCACCATCTTTTGAGATCTGCAAAGATTTGGGATCACCATCATTGGAGATCTGCTAAATTTTCCTTCAACTCTTAAGAACTTATCTTGGAGTAAAATGAAGGCTCATCAGAACTGTGACCTTTGCTGAAGTGACCTTTCTCAGATATATATCAGAGTACCTGTTGATTTGATAACGACAATAATATGGACTATGACAAAACCCAGACACCAAAGTCCAAAGCAAAACCTTTCTCCTTCACCGACCGCATGTCCTTAAACGATGGATGAATGAAGCCTACAGTACTTTCTGGCGTAAATCATCTCGGCCCTAGACGAATGACAGAGTCTGAGTGCGGTGAGGTGGTTTGTATCTGAATCAGACACGTGATATGTAAACTATAAGAGCACCATGATGCTTGTCATGTTCAAATATCCTTTTATGGCTGCCCCCTTCTTACCATATGCTCCAACATGAATACTTAAAGGGGCCTCCCAGCTTTTACAAGGGTTACTGTAGGTCTACCACAGAAAACTTCTGTATTTCACACACTCCAATGTCTGTGCACAACACTAACATTCAAAATTGTATTTTGGTCTAAATAAAATCAAAATAGCTCACCCGTGCCATGTACCCGAGTAGCCGAATCCGTGGAGGAAGCTAAATGTTTGCCAATAGCAATTTGCAGAATTATGTTATGTGAGTCTTGAGCTTTTCCAAGAGGATTACGGGGGCAACCCCAAAGCTGTAAAGCAATGCATAGCTCCATGAAGTTACCCTCTCTAAAAATGCACACAATATTTTGAGCTTCATTAACAGATGCTTTCCATCAAAAGTAACTTGAGTACACTACTTTGAACTGGTGTGACTTCTGTTAGAACTTCTTCTGTTTTTTGAGTCTGTCCAACTGTCTAACTGTCTAGATAGACAGACAAAAAGATAGAGAAGCTCAATGTTTTGGAGCAAATGTGCTAATGGCTAACAGCTAAAAGCATGTTTTTTTTTCTGTTGTTTTCTCTTGTATCTGTGTCAAAATTTAAACGTACATCACTTAATGAGCTCATGGCTCAGAGTATTATGCACTATCCACTAGGCTTGTGTTATATTTGAATAGTTTTGGAGTCCAGTGATTTCCAGTTATAGATCTAAATGACTGTAATAACACAATCCCACACAATCGTCAAGAGTGTGAAATGCGGTTTTGTCTGTGTTAACACATAGTCAAATGATGAGAGCTGCATGCAAGAATGCATCTCGTTTGCAGTGTGACCGGTCCTCTTGAGCAGCAGTGGTCTGACAGACCACAAACTCGTGTACCATCACATCAGTGACATACTCAACCACATTCAAACAAAGCAACTCTCAACTATTTATAGTTTAAGGATGAAACGACAAGCACACCACTGCACAACTCTAGATACACATGGCTGATTTTGTTCACTTCAAAAAAACAACACAAAACAAAATACCATAGTTCAAAATAAGCATTTAGTTTATATATTTATATATGTAGGTACTACCATGTTTTGGGGTCAGAAATAGCAAAGAAAGAGTGAAAAAGAAAGATGCCAGAGATCCAGAAAGAAAAAATCATCCTCTCTACCTCTTTTGAAGGACCATCGTTTCATCCATGAGAATGAGGGCCAGGAGTTGTGGAGAGGTTGATCTGCCATGTGGACGGTGCGGGTCTCTCCCAGAGGAGTTAGTGAGCGAGATATCAGGAAAACTAGAGTCCCACAGCAGGATCAGAGGAGAGAACCGCCGGGGATTAACTAACATATGATTTAAAGTCAAGAGGCACGGCAGTGGGGGCTCACAGCCAGAGAGTGGGAGGGATGAAAGAGAGAAAGGAAGCACCGCTGGATCTGAACAGGAGGGAATTAATTTTAACGGTACAAAAAATGGTGCCATGGTACATTGATGGTATCAGGTGGTAAATACCATGGTATTGTCCCTTCAAAGATTGTTTGGATACTTAAATCCCACTTATTACATATTATTGTTTTGTTTTGCAAAAGTTCATCTTTTCTGCTGACATCATCAAGGTCAGTTATTTTTAGACCCCTCCCCTTCAATATCCTGCCATAGAGACACTTTTCACCATCCAATCAATTCCTGGAGGATGAAGTCCTTCCCAATATAATTTCTTCTTTTAGATAACCTTGTTTTAATCCGAAATATCCCAAATTATGGTAGTAAAATGTAAAAAATTTAATTTTAAGTGTGGCCTAAATGCCCAAATCCATTAGGGGCTTATGTATATACCAAGGTATTGTGTAAATGGTATATTCATACATCATTGTATTTCTATCAAAAATGTACAAATAAAGAAATACAAATACCAAAAGTACTATGGTAATACCATGGTATTCTTTGAAGTACCATGGAGTACCATATAAAAATCATGGTACAAAAATGAATTTCAAAGTCTGATACCATCACACACACCACCCCCAAAAAACACAGTAATACCATGGTAATTTCTTTTTTGCAAAATGGACGGAAATGAAATGTACAACTGTGTGTGATCTGGCGTACAAGACTGAAAGTGGAAAACACAATCTGTGATGCACCAAAGAGCATAATGATGGTTGCTCTTGAAAAACTACCTTTCTTTTCAACCAACATCAAGTATGATTTCCTACACTTTGTCATGCAGTTGCACCACACTGATCTGCACTATACCACAGCATTTCTGCTTAGACAGTTCCTTAAATGAAACCAATGAAGCAATAATGGCAGAAAGCACCAGTGAAATCCATCAAGTTGAGATAATGTTGAGTTCTTGTAGGTCAAAATATCCTAACTACATTCAACACATAGTTTAACTCGAGGTTAAACCCATTAGCTAAAGATTGCATGATAGCATCTCAGCTTATCTAGAACTGAATAAGATAATGAATTACCAGGCACAGATTCAGTTTAAAATTAGCACTTCTTGTGTATAAACTAAAAAACGAAATGTTTTTTTGTACTCACCCCAATCCAATGAGATAAAAAGCAATCCACAACTAGCAAAACGTCCTCTTCTGAGGTTCACACAACCGACTTTCTGCCAGCTGAAACGTCTGAAAAGAGCAGAGAGGCTGCGTTAACCACAGCCTAAAACACACAACACTGCTACAACTTCCTCTTCACACTGACATCTAGCACAGGCACATGGCCTTTACATGAACAACCATACGGGGCCCTTCTATTCAGACGCGATACCATCAAAACGTGTTGATGAGGGACGTCAGAATTCAAACTGTACAAAACCAATGTTTTTTTGCTTGTGCCTGTGATGATGTGATAGTTGCAACATTTTCACACGAATGAGTGCAGGGTTTGGAAAAGATAAGCGGAACTCAAACACTGGTGGTTAACGTGGTAAACAAACCCCTTTTTGAAGAGTTTGTTAAAACTAGCAGCTCTTCACACTTTACTGACTACTGACTTTCCTGCTGTATAATTGCAGTACTTCTCTTTTGACGAACCAATATAGAGAGGTTTTTAAATAATAACACCACTGAGCATCTTTTTATGTTTTTTAATCGAGTATCATGTAAATACCATGGTATGGCAACCATTCAGTACTATAGTATATGGGTGTTTAAAAACTATATAAATAAAAACTAGTAAAATGACAAAACCTTCTTCAACTTTGGACACTGTGTTGGACAATAAACTCTAAAACAGTGTTGTTATAGTTAAAGGGGGTGGTTGATTATGATTTCACTTTTCTAACTTTAGTTAGTGTGTAATGTTGCTGTTTGAGCATAAACAACATCTGCAACGTTACAATGCTCAAAGTTCAAAGCAAAGGGAGATATTTCCTTTTACAGAAATTGCTTTTTAAGGACTACAACAACCGGCTGGTAGGAACTACCAGAGCCCGTCTACGGAGAGCCTTGGCACTTCCTATTAGCCCCATTGTATAGATCTTGGTTGCAGTTCCATTAGAATTCCACTGGAGGTGATCGCGGGCGAGTGCAGACTGAATGGGAGTCTATGGGGCTAGGCGGCTAAATGTGTCTCTTTCACCCGATTTGCGTTGAGAAATCTCAGATTTTATTGTAGGTTTTGCAAGTTCAACATGGGTTATAGGTCGAAAATTGAATTAAGAGTACTTATGTCCTTTCGATTTCTTACAGGTTGAGTTGTTGTTGCCCATAACACGCTAGCATTCTGCTAATGAACGCTGATTGGTCAGTGAAGGACTGATTACGACCAGAGATACCGCTTGATGGCATCGTGGCATCCGAAGCGGGACCAGAAACAAACAAAACAAAAACTCTTCTAGCACGTGTATTTACCTGTGTCAGCTGTGTTGTCGATGCCTCGAGAGAAAAGAAAGTGCAGAGCGCGTAAGCACCAAAGTGACTGAAGGATTGCCGTAAAGCAGTATCTCTGGTCGTACGATGTGTATGACGTCATTGACATTTTAAAAGACTTTTTAAAGCAAATAAGTGACTCTAAAAAATCTAACACCCAGCAATGTGTAATTTCTTTGCATCTCCTTTCGAATACAACATTCAAATTACTAGACAAAAAATTATATCCTGAGAAAAGTGGATTTTGATGGGTATTTCGCCATAGACCTCCATTCATTCTGCATTCGCCTGCGAGCGCCCCCGCATGGACAGAGACGTGTTACTGCAGCCAGTCCAGAAACCGGAAGTAAGCAGAGAGTGCCAATTCTCTTCCTATTAGACATTCTCTGGAACTACACGACATTCCTCCCGGGTTAATGACATCACTAACCCTACAATTTGCATAAACCCCGCCCCCAGGAACGCCATTTATAGATTATCATGACAGAATATGCTAATCAATGATCTAAAATCATCAACTAACCATTCAGAAATGTCCTGTTGCATTCTACATGTTGTCACTTCTTCTTGAGTCTCTCCATCATTGTCCGACTCTGGTTTGAACATAAAAAGCTAAAAGTTTTTGAAATTTTCAGTGCATGTCTGTGTGAGCTAAAAGGACACAAGCTGTTGAAGCTCCGCCCACTGTGCCAGGAGCAGCAGCTCATTTGCATTTAAAGGGACAGACACAAAAACTTTAACATGCTATATAAAAATATCTGTGGGGTATTTTGAGCTAAAACTTCACATACAAAAGTCTGGGGACATCAGAGACTTATTTTACATCTTGTGAAAAAGGCATTATACCACCCCTTTAACTCAAATTCAAGATAGTTTAGCTGGTTTAGCAAGATAGTAAAGCTGAAATAAATAATACTGTAAATAATGAGGAAAAACCTAAACTTTAACAGGAATTTCAAATGTTGTCTAGCCAACTAAGTAACTAGGTAACTATATAAGTAACTAACTAACTAACTAACTAAGTTTAAGCTGAATTACTAAAATTTCTAAAACTCCTCTTAAAATCAATTACAGCTGTATAAAAATACTTTAAAAGAACTGATAAAAAGTCAAAACCAAATAAAATTACTAAAATGAAAATGAAAACACTTTTTACTCTCTCACTAGATGTTTAATTCATAACACTTTACAATAAAGTTAACAACATTAGTTAACATGAAACTATGAAAAACAACAATGAAAAAATACTTCTAAAAAAGTTGTATTTTTATTATTTATTTAACCTTTAATAAATACTGTAACAAATGTATTTTTTTTTTATTGCCGGTTATAGCCTACTGCGGGGCTGTTAAATGCCTGAATCTGATTGGTTGATGAACGTTCTAAGGTGTGCAGTTATTTAAAGGTAAACACATGGCTAAAGTAGTTCCAGGCAGATCTTGACCGAATTACAGTTCCATATCACTTCGCCAAAGTTCCTTACAGCTGACAACAACAGCAAGCGAACCAAAACCCGCAACAACACTGACCAAGCAACTAAATATAACAAATAATAGTATAAAAACAAATTATTTCCATGTTTTTAACTAAAAAAATCACGTTTTATTTTTTACGGAAAGCTCATACTTCTCATACTGCTCATACTTCATCTTTCTCCAGCTCTCGCTCCCACTCAAATACACACACACACACACAGTACGGACACACACTCGCACAGAAACGTGTTGCTCTGACAATTTTATCTGTGAAATAGTTTAGCAACTTAAAAGCTACATGACATTTCTCACTAGCGAGGTAATAAAAACAGTTTCGCTATTAGTAATAATAGCAGTTTCGCTATTAGTAGAGACGCTGCTGCCGAACACTGTTGAGACGCACAGACTCAGTAATTCATACACGCTTAATCTCTCTCTTTTAAACTGCATTAGTCTGCTATCAATGGCTCAAGTCTCCTTTATTAGCTCTAAAATGAAGTTTTGGAATAAGCAACAGAGGCCTGGGATGAGATGCGTAACAGAAATCCCACACACAAGAGCATTTTAAGAACAAAAACCTGAAATGTCTTGAAATACAACATCTAAACAATGTCTTGAGGTATGGTAACTGTAGTATAAGTGGAATAATTGAATTATAAGAAAATAACGCCACTCTGCTCCTTTGTCTTTCTAATGCTCATTTTATAGGCTTTATGTATGCAAAATACTAATAATAGTGTTTCCAATACACACTTTTCTGTGTAATTAAACAAAATTAAAGCTTGATTGGAAATGACAATCAAAATATTGTCCACAAGTGATATTTACCTTGATTTTTTCTTCTTCACACATATATTTAATCTCAAATGCTGTCTTCAGTGGCCACTGAAAATGAATGAATGGGAAGCGAATTTCACCTAGTGGAAACATTTGGTACTGCGCATAAACAAAATCTTACTAAAAGCTTTTTTTTTTTAGATATCAACCTCAAAATCGTTTAGATTTATGGCTTTGATTTTAAAAAACATGTTTTAGTAAAACATGTTTTGGAAAATATATATTTCATAAAATTTATAAATAGTATTTTTTGAGTATTTTTCATAATAGACAAACTTCCATAACCAAAGTTTCACTTTAACATTTTTTTTTTCACTTCAGCAATAATCTTCCAAGTGTCCTTTTTAAAAAGAGACAAAACTTAAGTCTGTGCTCCAAAGCAACAATAGTTTAAGTTGGAAAATGTCATTCTCAGGTCTATGCTCAAAGTTATTAACAGGTAATAAATGGATCATAACTATACCATAAATACAATTTAGTACCATAAAATACCCTTTAAATGCAAAATATAAATAAAAAACATTATCGAACCAAAATATAGTAGCCTACATTCATTTCATTAAGTAAAAAAAAAATAAATTATTAACAGTAATTTTTGATGGCCACGCATGTAGCACTAAAGAGTTAAAATAATTTACTCACCCTTATGTTGTTCCAAACCTGTATGATTTTCTGTCTTCTGTGGAACATAAAAGGAGAAATTGATCTTGGTAGTTCTTTTCCATTTAATGAAAGTGAACTAAATTTAACACGTAGGCCTACTGAATAACACTATCTTGGGAACAGACACAACTCTGAGCCATTTTTTCCCAATAATTTTTAATTCATAAATTTCATATAAACAGTTAATTGTTGAATAATTTACACACAGCAAGATTCATTTTCATTTCATTCCAACATTTACTGTACACGTCACTGCTCGGCTCTCCTTGAAAAACTAAACCTGTCGATCCGTAGCCTACTAGTTAATCATGGCACAGTTTGATCCTGGTCAGACGAATTAATTGTTTTGTTTAAATAAGTGACGGTTGTTTTCCATACGCTCGAGTACCGCAACGTAAATGGCACAATTTCAACCAGCGAAGGGAAAGTTTTGAGGGGAAAGTGTGTGTTGATGATTAAATAACATTTACAGGTGAAACTACAATACAGATGAATGACAGGAGAAATAAAAACAGCCGTGGGGATCGACTATGTGCACAGAGGAAAAAAAAACAAAACACAGAAAACAAACAAAAGGAAACCAGGAACAGCAGGGATAAACGAAACGAACAAAATGATGAAACTTTCAACCAAAGAGAAAACTTTACAGGACAACAGTTGAAACAAAATGCACATCATTTTCTGATAATTTGATGTTTAAACAGGCCAGACCATTTGAAAAATGTCCGTCTATCATATATAAGCCCCGAAAGATGTCAGATTTACATAAGAAATAAACATTTAACACATTCAATATTAACAAAACTTGACTTGCTGATGTAACTGGGGCCAACATGACTTTTTAAAATCCGGATTTGCTCACTGTAATCTGTATGTGTAAGTTGTCAATCGTTTCAGATGTCAATCATACCTTTATTTGTGCATGATTGTAGCTTATAATAAAGTCTGCAGTGGTCTTTTCCAGTTTTTCACATTGAAAAACAATTGTTTATTCAAACGGTCACCTTTATGAATCGCCATGTCGAGGAATTTTCCGTATAGTACAAAGAAAAGGGTAACAATTTACAAATACAAAATGCTGACAAAAGGATATGCAATCATTTCTTGGATGGCAAACAAGTAGTTGTACATGAAGTAAAAGAATTAAACAACAATGCAACGTCGTACAAAGAAGAACATTGTAGGCCAAACCCTGAACGGGATTGTCATCCGATCAGTTTGGAGAGTAAAATCGATGTCATTTATATCTCTGAATCACAGTGTAATGCCATGAACAAAAGACATCACACTTTCATTGAAAAGAAAGCTATATACATTGATAATGTTAATTCCATAATGTACATGAATAGTAAAAGTTTACAGTCAGTCAAAAAAAGTTACTGAATTTGCCCTCCCTATTTTGACTAAAAAAATAGAAATTAATATCTCTACGTGTAATACTTTTTCCTTTTAAAAACAACAAAATACATACAATGCCTTGCGCTCGACCTGTTTTGCTCTTCTAGCTTGCTGTAGAAAACCGCATTTGGGTTGATGTGAAAATGTAAGGTCATTTATCAAAATTATAGTCTCTTAATTTAGATTTACACTGGGAGCTGCCAAAGTTGTTGTTTGGTGAATCTATCGTACGACGTTGGGCAGTTTGTCAAGCGCACAAAACAAGCCGTAGCATTTCCAAGAAGAGACAAGTTCAGCTTAATTCAAAATAAAAAGAAAAGAATATCATTCACATATACCAATACAGTAAAACCGAGCCAAGCATTGAGCCAAAGATGTGCTAACCTGTGTACCTAGAAATCTGTACAATAGGCTCCAGTATTTTGAGGATGTTGGGTGAAAAACAATCCGGTCCAGGGAGTTTGCTGGCCAGGTTTGGCTTGGAGGATACTTAGGTTTGTGCAAGGCACTACGGATCCACCAGGGGGCGCTCAATTTATTCCCCGACACACAATGGAGAGGCAACGAAATATGCTAAATGCTTTAGAGATGCACGACAGGCATCCAAAGGCATCGTTTTTGCAGTTGTCCATCCTTAAGTTTTTCTCGTACGATTAAGCTAGCAGTGGATAATTGACGCTCCTCCGATAAACGAAACCCAACGCTCACATCTCCCTGAGAAAAAAAAAAAAAAAAAGTTTCTATGGCACATAGGATTGTCCGCAAGAATATTTATGAACGCACGTGTAAGGAGAGGCAGAGGTGAAGTCCGTGTTTACTATAAACTATGGCATTGATAGAATTTTTTTTTCACAGTAGAAAAACACAATGATAAAAAAAAGACAATCACATTTGGAGCAAACAAACAAAAAAGAAACAGTGAACGATTTTTTTTATATACGAACTTGGGGGGTCATCAGAAAGTTTGTTCGGTAAGATCAAAGAAGCGGTTTCCACAAACGGTTGAACACCCACTGTAACTATGTAGCCAATTTAAAAAAAATAAAAAAAGCATAAAAAAATGTTTCGTGGGCATTTTTGCACAACAAACTGTGATTCAGTAGTCATCCACTCTTAGGAAGTGACTCGAAAGGTTAAATTCAGCTTAAATCGCAGATACAAAAAATTGCGGACTATTCGTGGCGTAACGACAAGTGGCTTAAAGAAAACGTTTGTATTATTCAAATAAGTGCTTTATGTAATAGTCGATATAAAACTCCTAGCGCTACAGAGCCAAACGGTGTACCGTACTATAATAGCTAGTTTTTCCCCACACACCTCACAGTATTTTTTTACGTTGTACCTTTGTAATACTCCATGTTCAAACTTTTTAAATGAATATTTTATCTCATTGTTGCGCAACTAAACTGGCTCTGCGTAATTCAAACGACTCGAAAGAAAGACGCAACCCTTTAAAGTGACTCTTTGGGTTCAAAGCTTTCTTCCAAAATCAAAATATCGCCAAAGGGAAATAATTTTATGTTCGTGATTGCGAGAGAGAACCCCTAGTGGCCGAATTGGGGATTGTGGGCGTGGTGTTCGCTGCCCCGAAACAAGCCTGTTAAAGAAATTCAAACAACTAAAGAGAGATGCATGTGGCTCTAATAAATTTTCTAACAACATACTGAGGTAGACTGTGTCCAAACAACCAACAGAAAGACTTTAGCGCTAGTAAACCCACTGCGTTCTCGACCTCACCAGCTGTATCTCTCTTTAAACACAAAAACAAACACATAAAAGACTAGTTTTACCCGCCTTAAGAGTATTGTAATAAAAGCTAGCAGGGATTTACATTATTATGAGGATCATTAAATAAAT
Organism: Abramis brama; assembly: GCF_963993115.1. Taxonomy (NCBI): domain Eukaryota; kingdom Metazoa; phylum Chordata; class Actinopteri; order Cypriniformes; family Leuciscidae; genus Abramis; species Abramis brama. The sequence goes on along the minus strand of NC_139968.1, from coordinate 26,271,249 downwards.
AAAAATATCAACATTTGCCTTTTCAAAGATATGGTATCTTGTAATTTAGAAAATAAAATTCATATAGATGTCTGCTCAATGCTACAGCAAAAAAATTTTGAAAAATTGAAAACTTTGACTTTCTTTGTAATAGTGTACGAAGAGCTAAAGCAAGTTTGATTTCTTTGATTCTGCTATGTACATCTAAAATAAAGCCAATAAGGTCGAGAAAGGGAACATTTTTCTATCAGGCTACGGTAAAAAACGTGAGCATTATGGTGAAGAAATGGCAAATTTCTTTTCAAAAGCTTGCGTGTGAATTTTAGCCTCGTTCTGCCGTTTCACTCCCGAATACCCACAAATAAATATACATACACAAATATACACGCACATATATGAAATGTGCACATTTTTGATGACGACAAGTAAGATCCAGTAAAAAAAATGCCATCTCTCTTGCCTCTGGCGATGGGAGAAGGCACAAAGTTGAGGAATTGAGCGTCTGCATACGAAAGCTGTCTGCCATGAAGGGGTTCATTGGGGAAAAGCGGCATCATTCCGACAGAGAGAAGGAAACTTACTTTCCCATTGGTCTTCTAAGACTTCCCTTTCTCAGAACTACTGAGTAAACACCGTTGTTATGTGACGCCGTGCGAGAACTACACTCACTTTTGGATACTTTAACAGGTACCGGAGCCTGACAACTTACAGGAATGCTTTATTGATCCGATTCGAATATTGCCATGTCGAATTAGTATATTTCCACTGTCAAAAAACTACCCAGTATCCCTCTGTAGATAAGCTTATCTATCTTTTTTTTGTCATCATTTACCCTGAGAAATCAGGTAAATACGCAAATCGAGCCAAAAACAACCTTTCATATCCCACAAGACAAAACATTCCCAAAAGCATTCTCCGTAACAGCACTCGGAAGCCCAAAATTAAACTGAGGGATATCCTACAACAATTCGATTTATGACAGGAAATACGAACGTTTATTCTCTTCAGTTGAGCAATCAAATGTGTGTATTTGTAACTAAATAATAATAAATATTATTACTATTATTAATTCTATAATTATTGTTAATTATCCCAAAATGAAATTGACATTTTGATATTTTAAACTAAACCAAAAATGCTCCCCTCTGTACACTGGAATATCACTGCGAGTCGACCTGCACGTTAATTAATGCGATTGTTTTTGGTTAGACATAAATAAAAAAACCAGCTCACAAAAGAAAATATTATTTTCCAAAAAAAAATATTGTATAAGCAAAGCTGAAGACATTAGAAAAAGACATTAGAATTATGTACAAAAGTTCAGATGTTGTGGATAGTATATTTAAAATACTGATACCTATATATATATATATATATATATATATATATATATATATATATATATATATATATATATATATATATATATATATATATATATATATATATATAAAATAAAATACCCACTTTAAATCAGAGCAGCAGCTATTGGTCAGTCTGAGTAACTCTTTTGTCCAATTCATAACTGTTAAATATCCTTCAGCCGGTAAAAAGGACACAGGAGTAAAAAGCTCAGAGGAAAATAAAATAATAAAAGCAAATAAATTAAACCTCATTCACCAGAAAACCATGTGAAAATCATCTATGTGAATTCAGGAATTCTCCAGGACAAAATAAAAAGTCATTCCTCTAGAAAACAAAAGTTTGTTCTAAAAGAATATAAGCCATCCCATAGTTCCACACTGTAAAGTCATTGTTCTAAAGAAATTAACACAAGCATTGATAGACACTTCTCTTTTTTTATAGGCCACATAATAAAAGGCCACTATCTCAAAAGATTTCCACTTAAATAAAAAAAAAACAATAGGGCTCTGCACCCTTTCAGGGCTTGGGCCCTAAAAAGACAGACAGGAAATAAGCATCCAGGGAAAAGGAAGTGGACTTTGAGGTGATGTAGCTGAAGCAGCTTTTCTGGTTGATTTAGTCATGTTCACAGTTTGCCCAACCAAACTGTCTTGGAAACTTGGCAAAAGTGTAAAAGTGTCAAAGCGTATGGTGTGCCGGATGATAAAACGTCCATTTTCGCTGTAACCATACTAGTGTAGCGTGAGACAGAAACGACGACGACGACAACAAAAAAGACCTGAGATCTGTGTATCTTTAAGGGCCTCTGCAAAAGTAACACATTTAAAAACTTTTATTTAAAAAAAAAAAAAAAAAAAAAAAAACGAGAGAAGGAAAAGCCGAGGCAAACGTTAGGACGGACTAGATCTGGGTAAAGACAGAATTCTGCCGTTTTTCTTTCCACCGTTCATATGCGTATAGGGCACGTGCTCCTCGTAATTGCCCCGTAGGCCCATCGAGGGGCCGTTGTCTCTATTGAGGCTCTCCTCGCGTTGGGAATAGGATGAGGGGTCCAGTGGTATGCTCTCCATGTTCTCGAAGTCCATATCGAAATCTTCGCTCTCAGGCAATTTGTTCTCCTCGCTGTAGAAGAAGGAGACCTCTTGGAAAGTGGGATGCAGGTCCTCCTTGATCATCTCGATGATCTCGTGGAAGGTGGGCCGCATCTTCGGGTTGTACTGCCAACACATCTGCATGAGGCTGTGTCTGGGAGAAGAGTTAGAGAGAGAGAGGACAATCTTACTACTTAAATTAAATATCTGATTTTGTCTGTAATGATACACTAGTTTTGTATACTGGGAATGTCAACAGATTTCTTAGGGTAAACCAGCAAACTATCATGATGGTCTAAGATAGTCTTTTCAGCAGTTTACCTCCACGTTGGTACTTACATTCTCTCCAGACAGTTCTCCGGTCTGTCCAGGTATCCTCCATCCATGACAAACTTGAGCACTTGCTCGTTGGACAGTCCCTGGTAAGGCTGCTCTGCAAGTGTGCTGATCTCCCATAATACCACTCCAAAAGACCTGAAGGTGGACAGACTTTTAATTACAGTACTGCAAACTCAATAAGCTGGGATTGTCCACATATCCGTTCATTTTGGTGGAACCGCTCTGTCCCCTAACCCAGGAGTGTCCAATCCTACTCCTGGAGGGACCGTGTCCAGCAGACTTTAGCTCAATCCTGCTCCAACACCCTTGCCTGGGAGTTTCTAGTAACCTCAAAGACATTAAATAGATGGTTTAGGTATGTTAAATTGGGATCGGCGCTAAACTCTGGAGGATAGTGGCACTCCAGGAACAGAATTGGACACCCAACAATTTCTTGACTAGTTGCTTGCAGGTGATCGATCTAAATGTTCTTCTAGAAAACTGGTTAGCAAAGAAATACCCACCAGCAGTCAGAGTGCGCGGTGAAAACGCCATCTTTCAGAGATTCTGGCGCCATCCATCTGACGGGCAGCAAGCCTTTCCCGCCCTTGCGATAATAATCAGTCTCGTAGATATCTCGCGTCATACCGAAATCTGCAATAAAGACCGAAATCAGGATGTTTTTCCCTTCAAACCCCAGGTTTGACTCTGAATATGCTAAATTCTGGTCTGTTTACCTCCAATTTTCACAGTGTAATCTTCAGCCACCATGCAGTTTCTGGCAGCAAGGTCCCTGTGGACGAACTTTTTAGCGTTGAGGTATGCCATACCGTCTGCTATCTCCGCTGCCATTTGGATCATCTCCTTCAGGGTTGGTGGTGGACGGCCTGGGTTATTCTGTAAAAACAAACAAAAAAAACACTAAATCAATGGTCACGGCCAAAGGCTACTGTTAATAATTGTCTGTGATGTTTCGTGGACTCATATAGCCATTGAAGCTGAAGGGAAACTGGGTTACTTAGCATCAAAATGGCAGCATTTAATTATTTTTAGGGTTAACAAAATTGGGGGCTCATCCGGGATATGACGATTGGGGATAAGGGGCCGTTCTACAACAGAAACAGGAAGTCTTACTTCAGAATCAGGTCTCAGGCTACGCAAGTAACTTTTCAAATCTCCATGCGTCATCAATTCCATGACGACCAACGATGGTTGCCCCTTAGATACCACACCGAGCAAGCGGACCTAGGCGAACACGTCAAACATTTAGACAAGGTCGATTTCGCCCTGATTATTTCGGTTCTCAAGGACATCCACACTCACCACATGATGGCAGCTAAACGCTTTCATGACTGAAGCTTCGTTGAGGAACTCGATCCTCTCGCGCAGACTTGCAGACTCGTTGACGGTTTTTACAGCCACTCGCGTCTCCGGCTCGCCCTTCACGATGTCTTTAGCGATGCCTTCGTACACCATTCCGAACGATCCCTGACCGAGCTCTTTAAAAACGTTGATCTTCTCCCGAAGCACCTCCCATTCGTCTGGGATGTACACTGTGAACACACAAACTCAGTATTACCATCACAAAGCAGAGGTGGACACATTTCATCTGATAATCCCAACTATTTTTGGATGTTTTGTTTATTTCTTCAATCAATTGAAGCAAAATTTTAAAGGCACACTGTGGAGAATTTGTGTTTTTGTCAAACAGCGACCCCTAGAGTCGCTGTGGAATACTTGCACTGTCGTAAATACTCCTCCACCCCCCTACCTCCCACCCTGTACACCGGTACCTGCGTGGGGCATGGAACAGGCACGCAGACTCCGAAGACATGATTATTGCAATTTATCATAATAGTTTGCAAATTGTGCTTGTTTATTTACAACCTCTACGTTAGGCTTATTTATGTCCTGATATTTATGTGAGATATTGAAAACTGTTCTCATGATAATCGCAGGAATCAACGTCAACAGCGTCGTCTGATATCCCTCAGGACTACGTGATAAATAAACCTCACAACACCTGAGTTCAGCTGGCAAACTAGTTCGTGAGGCAAGCTAGGCAATAAAACATAACGCAAAAAACACGTAAGAGAACGAGTGTTTGTTGTCTGTTAACAGCTCTGATAATCGAAAGCTAGCTAGACATGTGGAAATTATTGGACTGGTCTAATTATCAGCAATGGATGAATGAACAGCATGTAAAAAAATGACATGCTACAAGCAAGCGCAACAACATACAACATAGAATGCAAACAAGTTTACAAATAAGAGATTTATTTACTGGCCACTTCATGCGTTTTCTCAGATCAGATAGCTATCAGATTTATCAAAACGATTCTATTTACACCTGGTCACATAAATGTGTTTTTGCGAAACGGATTTAAATCCGATCTTCAATTCTCGCGCTATATGCAGATTTAATGGAGTGCACGTCACCGAAAGCAACAGATATGAGCTGCATTTTATTGATCATCATCTAAAATTTGAAAATCAAAGACCGCAATAAGAGAGAGCAGTAACAGCCCTGGTAAGATCATTTCATTTCTTTACTTTTAATGATGATGATGATTGTGTGTTAAGCATCTGCGACTTACTTTCACTTTGATTTGCGATAGTTTGCACGTTGGCTTAGTGAATAGATGCTCAGCTTCTCATCTGCGGTGATGCGTGTTCCAGCGCGTCGTCATATCTGGCAATAACATATAGCCTATAACACGCTCACACGTTTTTTTTATTATTATTTATGTTTTAGCATTTTTGGGAGGAGTACAATTTGCATATGTGGTTTCAACAACCAGATGCACACTTGTCCAGTTTCGTCTGGAATGCGGCACAGACCACCTCCTGAAGTGGTTTGAGCGATCGGATTCAAATCCGTCTTGAATGCGTTTCGGAGGGCATTTACACCTGTTTTTTTCACGATCGGATAGCTATCCCATCTGAGAAAACGCATGAAGTGGCCAGGTGTAAACAGCCCCCATGACAAAAACATACGCACGAAAGCCGAAAACAAACGCTGGTTGGCCTCTCACGTCCATAGACAGTAAATAAACGCTCACGTCCGAATTTGAGGAAGTGGTGGGGGAAGTGACGTATGCTGTAAAGCAGTCGAATTTTGTAGTTCTTTTTGTGGTCTGGTTACTACCCGAACCCCGAAGTTACATAGTGCCAGTAAAAGCGATACAGACCCCGTCAGACTATGGCAGACGTGTCATTCAACCTATTGTAAGTCGATGTACCATCACAAGGGTCTTGGAAATATATTATGAAGGTTGAAAAGTTACACGGTGTGGCTTTAATTCCTGCGTTATATTTTGTTTTGCTTACCAAAAAAGAAAAAAAGAAAGCTATAAATTAAAACAAAAATAAGTAAATGTTCACTATTTTTTATGATATTGCTGCATCTAACAACTATTCTGGTAACCAATTAGTCAGCAAGATTTTAGTTTCACTCTGTGTGAAATGTAAAATTAAAGGCTATAAATAATGTAAATATATATGTTTCATTACAGTGATTTAAATTATGCTTATTTTATTCATACTTGTTTAGTAATTTTTCTGAATTATTAATTAAAAAAGTGGATAAGATATAAACATAATATACAGTATAAGCACATATTTATCAATAACATTGGTTGACAATCTTTTAATTATTTATTTTATTAATTGGGTTACATCTAAAATTCTATCTTACCATCATTTGCACTTAAATATTCTGGGTTTGAGGAAGCAATCAATGGGCCAGTCGGTCCTTCAGTTTGTCTGGGAGAAAAAAAAATTATACATGAGAGCACTGTCTATATGATAAATAAGGGCTTAATTTAAGAGCGTCTTATACATACTTCTTCTTAAGGACAATAAAGACTGTACTGGCCAGAAACATCAGTACAATGAAGCAGATGACTGGGCCAATGATGATTTTCATGTTCATTTCCCCTGCAAAACATGTATATTAGAGACCATAGTGGCCAAAATAAAAGTAAAAAAAAATATAAACGCAATAAAGCTTACTGTCTTGAACAGAGAAGTACACAGGCTCCGTCCAGGAACCGTTGCCGGTCAGCGAGGTGGCGCGGATTCTCACACTATAATTCCCAGGATGCCCTACTCTTAATCGACAGCCATGATTTTTCTCATAAGTGATTCTGGACACACAGATTTGATCCTCCTAAGGGACAAGAAATTAAAAAGAAAAAATTAACCAAAGACATAAAATTGTTTACTCAAGAATAGGAAACAGGGAAGTTGCAGTGTATTTAATACATACCAAAAATGTATTATACAATTTTATATATATATATATATATATATATATATATATATATATATATATATATATATATATATATATATATATATATATATATACATACACACACACACATATATACATATATATATATATATATATATATATATATATATATATATAAAAAAAACATGTAATTATATAAAATAAATTATTTGATATATATACCATATGTATGTATGTATGCATGTATGTATGCATGCATGTATGTATGCATGCATGTATATACACACACACACACACACACACAGGGCTCGACATTAAGCCTTTTCGTGTGCTTGTCCTTTGGACAAGTAAATCTGTCATTCACTTGTCTGAGTAAAAAAGTTGCTTGTCTGAAAAATGTTTGCTTTTATTTGTGTGGTGTTAATATAACTTATTCTGAAGTATTATTCTCACCAGCGTTGTATATGTATATTTTAAAATGTAGAAATATTGACTTTCTTTAGAATGAATTAAACACCTACATAGCTATCTGACATCCTCTGGAACTTGACTTCATATAGTATGATCATGCCGTTGGGTGCTCTCGGTTCCTGCCATTTGATGGAGACGAATTCCGGTTCATCAGGAATAAATTCATGAGTCACTGGCCCGACAATGTTGTCCGATTTTACTAAGAACACAAACGGGAAGTCGACGCATTACAACATGAATCCAAAGCTTTCTGTCTCCTGTATTATGTGAAAGACGGTCCGGTGGTCTTACATTCAGGCAGCGTGCGGGCGTTGACGTATGTAGGCATGCTGCAGCGGTTCTGGTCCGTGGGGTGGTTGCAGGCCTGGATCTCGATCTGGTAGCTGGTGAAGTGGAGCAGGTCGGAGATGACCGTGGACTCTTTGGAGCTGGCTTTGAACACCATTTTCCGACTCTTCTCCTCCTCTGGGATTGAAGTGGTGGCAAAGTTGGGCAGGCTGGATGGTGTGATCGAAAAATTCGGCAATGTAGCATTGGCTACGCCCACTGAGCGGCGCCGTCGGTGAGGCCTGTGGGTTGACAGTGAAAAATGAGTTTCAACAGACCTAAATAAACACCCTAACTAATGCTACACAATGAAGGGTTAGTTGTGTTTTCTGGCCAGCTTTAAAAAACTAAATTATACTGCCAAATGGCAAATTTCACTTGCCGTCTACATGGGCATTTCTTGGGCAGAATAAGCTGCAATGTGGCTATAAACCAGTAGATGGCGCTATAGATCCTTGATGTTCAACAGAAGAGTAAGGACCCATTTAACACTACAGCGATCTATTCATGGGACTCTGCACAGGATTAACCCACAGCAAGATACCAGTCCTCATGGCTGCTTTCCAGACTGGCACATACGAAAATACGTCCCTACGGGATGGTGCTTACAGGGAGGAATGGACAGGAACCATTAAACGCTTCAGAGAGGAAATGCACAAGGTGTACCATGTACAGAGTGACCGATGTGGCAGATGGATAGAGCGTATCGTTCTTTGTGTTTCTGCATTAAGGTTGGGTTACAAAATGGTTATAAATGGGAGCAATTGTGCAGTCATCTGCGTTTAACTACATTTATAATAGTGATTCATTGTAATAAACACGTTTAATACAGGTTGAAAAAATTCTATTCAATTACAATTGTATTAAGAATACAAATAATAAATATTAAATAAATAGCTGATACATTATAAATAGCTGATTTAAAAACAGAATTAAAACTATTAAAACATTTTTCTTATTTGAAATAAAGCTGCAATAAAATATAAATATCAGATATAAATTAAACTGTTAATTGTAGTATACTGTTAAAAAAGTACAACAAAACTTATAACATTAAATAATTGAAATATTAAATAGCTGATAATAGAGATAATAAACAGTATCATATTATAAAATTACTATATATATATATAGATAGATAGATAGATAGATAGATAGATAGAGAGATAGATAGAGAGATAGAGAGATAGAGAGAGAGAGTCTCTTAATGAGAGTCATTAACACAAACTAAAAAAAATTAACTAAAATTAAAACTGATATTTTTTTTAAATACTTTTATATTATAATATACTTTTATATAATATCATTATATAAAAGTTATCAGCTACTTATCAGTCATCTGTCATACCATTAAAATAATGGCCAGTTTATCAGTATTCTGCTGACACATATGACATTTACTGTGTATTTTTAAGTCTACGTGAAAATGTAATTTACAAGGAAATGACTGCTGATGCCAGGACGAGGAACGTCATAAATGCATAAATCCCAGTCGTGGTGTGTACCTGGGTTCAAACACTTCATTGTGGAGGTAGTTCTCAAAGGTCTTGCGGAATTCAGACTCTTCTGCTTCTTTCTTCAGCTGCGTCTCTGTTTTGGGGCAGGCGCAGCAGCGCCCCTTCTCGTCGGGCACCTCCGTTTGGTTCCGCTTCTGGTCTTCTTCAATGTCATGGTGTGTCGGCGTATGGGACGGCACTTTCATCCCTGTACAGTGGACACAAAGAACTTAATGAGCAATTGGACGTCTGACCGTACAGGCGTCGACACAAACATGCTGGTAATCTACCTTGCTGGCAGTAGTCGAACTTGTAGTGCGTGATGTCCTCGTTCTGCTTCTGGCAGTAGACGATGTAGTGGGTGATGTTTCCGTTGGGATCGGAGGGCGGCTTCCACTTCAGAATGATCTGCGAGGAGGAGTTGGACCAGGAAATGGGGTCCAGTGGCACTGAGGGTCCTGTTACACATTAGAAACAGAGCAGCTTCAGCTTTCGGTTCTCAGATGACAAGCTTTCACGAGTCATTTCATTCACATCACGCTACAGGGCTGATGGACTGAGAACAAACTCTTGTATATATATATATATACACACACATTGAAATTTTTAATTAATTTACATTAAAATTTTATATTTATTATAATTACAATTATATGTATAAAAATAATAATTTAATACAATTATAAATTAATATGCATTTATATACATATTTATGAATATATATATACACATGTATAAGTATGTATGTATGTATGTATGTATGTATGTGTGTGTATATATATATAAAATTATATTATTATATATTATTATTCATTCTATTTATATATTTATTTACTATATAATGTATATTAAAATTCTTATTTCATTATAATTATAAAATTATATTATTATTCATTCTATTTATATATTTATTTATTATAAAATGTATATTAAAATTATATGTAATAATTATAGAACAATTTTACATTTTATTAATTTACTTAATTTAATTCATATTAAAGTTTTAATTTCTATTCAATTATATTACAATTACAACCTATTTAAAAATATAAATACATGTATAAAACTATATGCAGTTTTTCAACCTGTATATGTATTTATTACAATTTAAATATTTATTAACTTATAATTATAATGAAATTTAAATTTTAATTTCAATTTAATTATATTACAATTATAATGATAATTTATTTAAAAAAATATAAATATATGTAATATTCATTTTTAACCTGTATAATATGTATTGTGTGTATATATCTTATTGCTTATAGCCAAAATAACGAGAAGAAACTCGATAAAATATAAAACACGTCCTCATGTCCACGACAGCTGCTATAACTCACGCGTGGCGTTGGTGCGGACGTAGATGATCTCGCTCTTGGCCCCGCGGACCTGGTGGTCGTCAGAGGCGGCGAGTTGGGTTTTGACCATGATGGCGTACTGGGTCCAGGGCTTCAGGGGCATGATGAGGTGACCCGGCTCGTTCTGGTTGCCCTCGGTGACGCGTGGTGGAGGCTCCACGTCAGCTATCGCCCAGCTGTTGGAGCCACAGGCGTCCTGTCCGTCATATTCAGTCACGTTCCTATAGGGACTGAATGGAAAAAGAGGACATATATTTTCATGCTTTCATAGATAATGTGATTTATACACATAGCACTTGGAGCTTTTTTAATGAACTAATTACTGTTAAATATAATAATATACAATTATTAAGAAAAAAGTATTTTCAACATTTTTATTAACTAATTATAATGAAATGTACAAAAATGTAATTAAGTAATTACATTTCTTAAGTTTATTAATTGATTATTATTAAATTACTTTTATTAAGTATTAGAATATTTAGGTTTTACAGTCTTTCAATGGTTAAAGCAATTTACTCAGGATTAAATATTAAATATAAAATTATACTAAAGAATATAATATTTAGTTATATATTTGACTAAGTAATCATAATTATAATTAAAATGTGTTTGAATGCTTTCAAGCTTTAAATAATTTAAAAAAGTAAAAAAAAAATTCAATCATTATCATTAATTATAATTATTAAGTTATTAATCGTAACTGAATATATAATAATGAATTTTATTAGCCAATTCTAAAACATTTTTTTTTAATGTTTAATGTTTAAAGCAGTTTACAGAAGGGGGACATGGAACAACATTTTTATTAGCGAATTCTAATAATATATAATTTTACTAACTAATAATAATAATAATGAATATTTTTATATTTAAAATGAAATCATTTTAATGCTTTCAAGTTCAAAGCAATTACATTTTTTTTTAAACGAGCATGACATAAATAACATTTATATTAATTAATAAGTTAAATAAATAATATATAAATATTATTTTAATAATACTTTTGTAAACATAAGTAAATAAAACCAAAACTTCGTATTCCAAACATTCACACAAAATAATTCTATGTATACACAAAAGTAACAATTCCAACCAAACTGAAAATCAAAATACAACCTCAATTAAAAATAAAAATGTGTGACATTTTCAAAACTATAATAACATTGTTTCTAATATTGGGTCAAGTTTATGGTTAAGTTAACAGTCCAGGAACAACATAGGATGGCTTCCGGTGGTTCAGACGTGACACCTTTTAAATTTCAGGCTTCATTTGGGTCAGATCAATATCCCGATATCAAAGTATAAAAGAGAAGAAAAAAACTCACGCTTCCTTATAGAAGACCATGAATCCCAGCAGGTCTCTGAAGTCTGGGGGCCAGAACGGCATCCACCTGATGAGGATCTTGTCGTGGGATGTGCGGATTTGTGTAAAATTAAGAACTTGGTTTTCACCTGTAAGAGAGGTTCGATATGAGTTCTGGTTTTGACACAAAGCTCAAGCTCCAGTAAAACCAAAAGCACTGTGGGTCTTACAGAAGGCCTGGTCTCCATAAGCTGGGATGCTGATATCGTTTTTAGGGATCCTGTCCTTGGTCCCGGTCACCTCTTCCATCCGGAGGATCTCAGACTTGCAGAGTTTGGTGTTGTGGAGGAAGAACATCCTGCTGTTGAGGATGGTGAGGTTGTGTTTGGACCAGTCCCACAGTTGACGCAAGTTCTGGTTGTCCATGGCGTAGAACGAATAGTTCCTAGAAAGAATGACGGTACACAATGCAAATTACTAGCAGTCAATCAATATATATAGCATCTTTTTAAATGATCGGTATGTTTTTTTGTTTGGCCGATGTTTATTTTGACAGCGTGCAGGACTTTTATTTTGACAGCGCTGAGAACGTGACATTGGCAATTAAAAAAAATCAATCACTACAAATGACAAAGTCACTTGTAACTCCAACAACACAGCTCAGCGGTGGCGTCCTACATACCCGGCTTCCAGCGCTTCCCCGCGGATAACGCGCAGCTTGCGGAAGAAGGAGAGGGAGACGAGAGCGTAGGCTCTGCGGATGCTCAGGTAACCCGTGATCTCCTCCAGCTGACCCAGACTGGACTCCAGCTCCGCCGCGATATTGTCTGAGGAACAGAACGTGTGTTTTTATATGCATGAAACTTCACACTGTTTCATTTCACACACACTGCTATTTAGATACATATTACTGTGTGCAAAAACAAACTACTTATATGGCTATCTGAAATACTTGACTCTAATTGGTCAATCATAGCAATCAGAAATTTAAAACAGTTTTGTATAATGATGCTCAATTGAATGATTGACTTGGGTATTTCTAAAGAGTTAAAAAAAAAAACATTTTTATAAAATGTATAAAATTACTAATATTCTATAAATATTTGATGTATTTGGATTTATTTTGCCATTTATTTATTTATTTTTTGTCTAATAATCTATATATAGTTATATTTAAAAAAAAAATTATATGTATTAATTTAGTTTTTTTTTAAATAAAGATTTTTTGGAGTTCAAATAATGGGCACAATAAGCATTTTAAATGGTTTTATATAAATATAACATTACAATTCTTATTATTCTGAAAATGTTCAGAAATTTGGCTTAAGTATAAAACCTATTAAACCTATTACAAAAGATTGTTTTAAAACATTACAAAATATGTAAAAATAAAATAAAAAACTGACAAATAAAATCTTGTTTTTATCTATAAAAATCTTTTTTATATACATTTATAAATGCATAATATTATAAATAACTTTATTATATAAATATTTTACGTATTTGGATTTAATTTTTACATCCATTTAATTTTATTTTCAGCTGTCTAGTTATTTAGGATACATTTTTTATGTTTTTGTAATTAATGCGTTTAAAATGTTATGTTACATTATATTATATCATTATAAATATATACAATTATAAATCAACTGTATTTTTATTTTTAAATTGCATTTTTATTTAAAAAATATATTTGTATTAGGATTTATTATTATTCGTTATACAAATTATTATACAAAAAATATAATAATAATTATTAGCCATTTATTTTTATATTCAGTTGTCTGGTTTATATATTTTATTTATTTAAAATGTTATATTATATTATTCTTTATTAATTACTATTTTTTGTTATTTTTTTAATAATAATGAATAATAAATTAAAACTAACAGACAAAAAGTGCAAAGGATTTTGAAGAAACAGACAAAATTCCTGTACGTAAATGCAATGAATATGCTTTCGAAGACATTTCAAAGTGTGCAATACTCACTTCCTCCGCTGATCTTGATGATCAGACTGCCGTTGAGGATCGTACAGCCCCGCAGAGCCTGAGCGGCGGTGACCGAGTCCACCGTCTTCACCCCCGTACACAGTTTGGGACATCGACCGGCACATGGCATGCAGTTTAACCTAAAAGCATGACAGCCATGTTGTTAATTAAGAGCAGAGACACGTCTGGCTTGGATTCGCGATAATGTCACCAGCTGGCACGACTTTTCACGATTGCCCAAACATATTGTTCCCTCATGTCACCTGCGCTGTTGTTGCGTTTGGAACGGTCCCAAATACGGTGTAACGGTGTCGTGGGCTCCATTCAAGCTGCAATGCAGCACTGCATCTGAATGGAAAGGGCCACTGAGGGCAAACATGAAAACACAATCCCACTGAGACAAAACAAAATGCCACAGATAGTTGTGTTGGCCTTGAAGTATGCAAGCTCCGCATCACGGCAAACACCCGCTCCGTCTGTGCCATATAAAGAGACTCTGATTCTTTTGACGCAAGAATCTGCAATTGCACTGAAAGATACAGTGGAAAGAAATAACCGCGTAATGAATCCCTGCGACGCAGCTGATCTGTATAATTCTGTTGCTTAATTTGATCACTTTTTGACAAAACAAGAGAGTAACGTTATGTAATCTCACTCAAATCTTGCTAAAATGCAGCAATGGGTGGGAGAGGAATTCACTGCTGTTTTTCCAAATTAATTTTGAGCTTCATATTCGACTTTCTCTGATTCCACCCCCCCCCCAGACCATATATATCAAAGTCTGGCATTCTTGTTCTGTTTTTGGTGGAATCAAAGAAGAAAGATGATATATATATAAAATATATACATAATTTACATATACATATTTTTAGGTGCATAAATGTAATCAAATAATTGGCCTTAAAAATACATTACACTGAACAAACAAAAATAAAGTTTTTCAAACTTAAAGTTGCATTTATATAACACTACAGAAAAAACTCATATTTATCTTTAACTAAACATCCTCATTTGATTCATAAGCTGTAAGCTGTTTGATTCGCTCATACAAGTCATTCCTTTGAGAATCATATTATACTGGATGTGCTGTACGTTTTTGAATCACTAAAAAAAGAATTGAAGTTAAAGACATACGTTTGGGAATCAGATTATACTAGTCACATTGTATGTTTTGATTCACTAAAAAGAACCAGCTAATAAGAGTCATCCATTCAGGAATCAGATTACACTAGTCGTAGGCCCTGTTTACACCTGGTATTAAAGCAACACCAAATAACTTTTGCTCTCAGGGTCCCCCTACAGTTGGGAAACAGTATTGTCTTCTACTATTGTCGTAAAATCTGTCATGGTTACACCAGGGGATACACGTGCATTTGTTGACAAGCCGATACCCCCGAACTCTGCAGAAGGAGTTCTCACGTCTTGGGCAGACTGCCTGCGTTGCGTGTGAAATGTCTTCATCCCAGGTACAGTGGCATATATTTCAGCATGTCATATGAATATAATTTCATGGGTTTTATTTTTTTCAAACGCCAAAAGATCGCGTAGCTCACGTTTACAAGCCAG
Source organism: Abramis brama (assembly GCF_963993115.1). NCBI lineage: Eukaryota > Metazoa > Chordata > Actinopteri > Cypriniformes > Leuciscidae > Abramis > Abramis brama. The sequence goes on along the minus strand of NC_139968.1, from coordinate 26,255,720 downwards.
CGTCATTATAGTAGCCTATTGGCTACTGTTTTACAGAATGCTAATTCAATTCAATGTTTGTGTGGTAGGTAATAGCCATATATCATCAATATTATAATATCAAGCTACCATAGATGAATCTGCAAAGTTGAAAAATCGATTTGCATTATAGCCTGAGGCAAGACACTTTCACCAGAAAAATAAATAAACAAACATGACATCAGCCTGCAGTCATTAGGCTAGCCTAAAAGATGATTTTGTCCGTCTAATCATGTATTAATTACTTGCAAGAATGTAGCCCCTACCAAACTTGTACACGCCGTTTAGACATTGGCTTACTTCTGACTTTTTTTTTGTCCGTTGCTGATTTGGCCATGACAAAAACATACGCACGAAAGCCGGAAAACAAACGCTGGTTGGCCTCTCACGTCCGAATTTGAGGAAGTGGTGGGGGAAGTGACGTATGCCGTAAAGCAGTCGAATTTTGTAGTTCTTTTTGTGCTCGGGTTACTACCCGAACCCCGAAGTTACGTAGTGCCAGTAAAAGCGATACAGACCCCGTCAGGCTATGGCAGACGTGTCATTCAACCTATTGTAAGTCAATGTACCATCACAAGGGTCTTGGAAATATATTATGAAGGTTGAAAAAATACATAGTGTTGCTTTAAGATGCGTTTCGGTCGATTGGATCAGAAGTGGATGATGCTAAATACAGGTGTAAACGGGGTGTAAAACGTTTTGAGCTGGTCCACTTTCGACCACTTCCAGAGGTAGTCGAAAACGCGTCCGACTGGATCTTCATGTGGTCGAATGCGTTCAAATTCACCACCTTCTCTCCGCCTACTGACCTAATAAGTAAACATTATGGGAAACACGCTGGCGTTCCAGGATTTAAACTTTGTGCTTGGAACATTTTTCGTCTTCAAACCAAATGTTCTCTCACCATTCCTGATTTCTAACACACTCTCGTGGCTGTCAGAGCAGAAACGAAAGCTGCTGCTCTCCGTGTTTTTCCGTTGTCTCCGGGCGCATTCATATGTAAATTTGTCCATTAGATAGAAAGATCTGAAAAAACACCCATACATTTACCCGCCCAAAGACCCTCCCCTCTAAGAAATAAGACAGAAGTGGTTGAAAGTGGACAAAACACACGGATTAAAACACCATGGAATGTGTCTCCCTCATCCACTTGTGATCCGATCGACCAAAACGCATCTTAATACCAGATGTAAACAGGGCTGTATGTTTGGACTCAAAGAATCGTCTCATAAGAGTCATTTTGAGGAATCAGATTACACTAGTCGCATTGTATGTTTTTGATTCGCTAAAAAGAATCGGCTCATAAGAGTCATTCAGGAATCAGATTACACTAGTGTCACTATTTGGATTCAAAGAATCGGCTCATGAGAGTTATTCGCTCAGGATCGCATTTAATGTTAATGTGCAGTGGTTTGGTATTGCGGCACCATTGAATACTGGGGGGAAACTGCCATTTTATGTTTTAGAGCACAGTTTTGTTCGCAACGATGAAATAATCTTCAGAGCTAACTGAGCTAATCTAACTGAGCACATCAGTTCATTCGCAAACGAGTGTTCTTCTCTCTCAGGTTTTTAAGCACATAATCCCACTCTTTAATTCCCCAGTTTTGGAGTTCCACACCACACAGATTCGCAGTGAACCCGCAGTTTGTGCATTTGAACCCCTTCATGTTACATCCACTTGCCAGTGAATTTTGGTTCCCGCTGCACCCTCTTCTCATTTGGAAAATAACAGGGAAGGATGGGGCTCGCTGTTATGAAACAGGATTTGCTGCCGCATGACTGCCTCCCACAAAGGCGAAAGGTGGCCGGACGAGAAAAACAAGCGACGTCACTTCAAAACAAAATTCCTGGAAAACCGAGACCTCGTCAAGCTTCCACAACTGCAGCGCTCCGACGTGGAGACAAAGGAATCCAAAGGCCGCCTTTTTAAAGGCCCTGAGACCCCAGTGAACACAAACAAAGGCTGCCATTGTTCCCGCGAGGCTGCGCCTCAGTCCCGTTCGCAGTGTTAATTCTCTGTTTATGTGTGCGTTAATAATTCCCACACATGAAGCTGGACGTGCAAGCCAGCGTGTGCGGAAGCTTCCGGACATTCCCCGGGCCAGCCAAACAGACTCAGGCTCAAAAAAAGGCCGCTAATGTCGCTTTCCGACACGCAATGTTGTTTTGGTTTGGCTCATTATACTTCCCCTTGGCTTGACAAATCCCGCCGGATTGCAAATGACTCTGTTGGAATAATGAGGGTGGCATTTTATCATGCTCTTAACACTCGACACCGGCCATTATAATCTGCTCGCTTTCAATTTACCGTGACTGACGAAAAGACTAAACGATGTTATGATACTTCCAGAACAGTTATATCTTCTCCCGGTCAAGTTGAGCGTGACAACCGGTTCGTTAATTTGCTAAACGACCAAAAACAAATCACAGCCTTAACCAGAAACTGCAGCTTCATGCCTGAAGCACATGATTTAATCATTTATATAAAGGGGGAAAAAATCTCACAAATCTGTCAAAACCATCATATTTCAGCACACACACACAAAAAAAAAAGTTATATTTTTGCTTCATTTTCTTTTAAATTATTTAATATTTTCATGACAATTAAGCGACAATTCATTTTCCTCATTGTCGTTAATTAAAAAATTCAATCATTTTTCATTTATTTGATTTTAATAAATTAATTACACAGTAATGCAAATAACCATTAGTAACAACAATTAAAAAAAATGCATTAATATAGAATATAGAGTAAAAATGTGCTTAATTGTCATGAAAATAATTGTAAATGCAAAAAATACTTAAGTCATTTTCTTTATGAATATTTTATATTGTGAAATTTTTTCACAATTAAAATATTTTAAATAAATGAATCCTTTAATTCAATTTTTGTAATACTGATATAACATTATAATTCAATCATATTTGATTTTTAATTTTATAAAATTAACATTAGCATTAACATTAACATTTAGAAATGCATTACAGTAAGAAGAATTACCATTGAGAATAATAATTACAAAAAAACCTATAAAATAAAATGTCTGGATACATTATGCTAGCAAAAATCTTGAAAGAAAATGTGACAATGCAATATATATATATATATATAGTATAACAACTGCGGCAATAAAATTTAGATTTACTTTACATAATTATAAATTTTAAAGAAAATAAAGACTTACATATTCCTTAAAAAGTCTTTATTTTCTTTAAAATTCAGAACATTATTTCTGACTTTTCCTTGTGATTTCACGGTGAAATGTGACCTGTGAACTTTTGAGACTCGTTTCTGAATGCTAGACTGATTCTTGCTGTTAACTTTCCCTGATATATTCCCTGCCGTGGACAAAAGCGTCTCCTCGCAACCGTCTCGGCCTTTTAATTCAACTCTGTCTTCTCTTGTGATACATTCATCTACCTCTGATCTCATTCTGTGCTCCTGAAAAGTCTCTGTTCCTCATCAACTCGCGTCAAGATCGGAGCAAAATCTGATTTGAGTTAATTGTAAAGTGTAATGCTGTTTAACGGTTGGCAGTCTTGCTCCTGTAGTTAAAAACAAAAAGCCGGTACGTACGTGGTGGAGTTCATGGTGGTGTATCCAGACGGGCATTCTGGGATACAGGCCCCGTTGTGGATGACGTACTCGTGGCAGTCGCCGCTCTTGCCCTTGCACTGGTTGTGGAGGTCCTGGCAGAATTTTAAGGACACGCAGCGCCATCCCTTGAAGGTGTAGTATCCCAGCGGGCAACGCTCTACGCATGCCTCGCCGAACAGGAAGTTGCGACAAGATACGCATTTGGTTGCGTTCCCTGGCAAAGAGCAGCCGCCCAGACACTGATCGTGACAGCACTCCTTATGGGGGGTGCAGGCACCGTGGGCACATTCGGAAGGACAAACTGTGATGGGGAAAAGGGAGAAAAGAACAAAGATGACTTATTAGATTCATTTTACAACAGGCAAATACATTGCTTTTCATGCACTGGTCAGAGATATTGGGCTTTCCATAACATGTTTAAAACTAGTGGAAAGAAAACATCCAAAATACACTATTATTATTTTATTGCACTTTATCTTTTTGCATCTGTAGATTTTAGCTACAATACATTTGTTTAATGTTGCCTATGCTTTGTCAATGTTTTAATATGCCTTCATTTTTCAGCTCTTTATCGCTTCATTAAAATTAAGCAAAAGAAAGGGACAAACGTTTACTTTCAAGAGCCGTCACGTATTTGTGAGCTCGCCACGGGATTCGTGGGAATCTCTTAAGTGAGAACGAGAAGATTGAAGCTTACAGGCTTCCGTACATCGACCACCCGCAGCGTCTTCTGGGATTTCGAACGGTTCGATTCTCTCATGTCTGTATTCGTGTGGCATTTAAAGATGGCCGCTGAGTGAAATGACTTGCCCTAAAGGGACTTGTTCAGGTGCTGCCAAAATAAAAGTCCCGTCACTGTCAAAATAAAAGCCCACTTCTGACACTTAACAGCCAATGGCAAAAATTTGGCCATGGCGACATGACGGTTCACTACAAGTGATGACCTCTGTAAAAACCTTTGACTTTGACAAGAATTTTGGCTTTACCCAATGTTCAATGTTAGATAATTCCTCATTTGCAAATTTAAACATTATTTGAACATTTTGTATCACAAGTTTTCTGAAATAACCAACCAACTGGGGAAGCATGACAACATCTATTAGCAATATTTGTACCCTATTCACCAGTCTTGCCTTAAGGAAAACATTATTTCTTGGTTTTTGGGCTGAAATAAACAACATCCGTTGACCACAAAATCACGTTAATGAAAACAAATGTGATAAAATCCACAAAAGTGGATCTGAGGTCAGTTGCATCATTGTGAGCCTTTTATTCAGCAGGAAGGAAGTGATTCAGAGTCGTGTTTGGCCGCAGGGCCATCTGGAAGTGAAGCTTGTGCATCGCAGGGTGCGAAAATAAATGAATACAGCAGTCTGTAAGTCATCTTCCTCGTCTCACACTCACACTAGCCGCCTGCTAGACCACAACAAAGACACAGCGTGTTCCAGAAACATGTCAAGAATAGCACGCAACAACAGTAGCAGAAGTACAACAGTATACACAGAATATGCTGGTATACTACATTTGAAAAAATGTGCAAGATACAAACGGCTCACACTTTTGCTGTTTCCCATAATGCAATGCACTTTCAATTTCTAGTATGTTGAATCGGACCAGAAGTACATATGTAATATGGTATGGAAGATATAGAAATGTTTTTTTTTTTTTTTTACTTAAATTTTATATAAAAAATAATATTTTAAAATGATTAATAATAAAACATTCAATTAAACATGTCAAAATATTTTTAATTAATAATAAAAAAACAGTAGTGTACTGGTCTACACGCATTTAAGATTCCATAAATGTTTTGTGAATTTTAACAAATTTTAAATAATACAAATCAAACATAACCACATTTATATAAAAGACCAATCTAAGATTATAAACGCGCAGCACAGAGTGTCAATGCAGCCCGTCAATAAATTCATCCTGATTCATCCCCGAGTTCGGCGGAGATGTCGGACACAGCCGGCCTTCCAGGTTACAGCGCAGAGGCAAATCTGTTGGACTTCATTAATGCCATAAAACACTCCATCATGTGACACTGGGCCGCCCCACAGGAGCAAAACAACATGGACCCTTCTGCCTGTCAGCGACGGGGCGGACCATATCACTGCCTGACTGAAATATGATGGGGCACCCGAAAGGTGACGGGGATTAGGCGGGGGTGTGCAATTCAAAACGGATGAGAAGCAGAAAAAGGAAGAATAAAAGAAAGAAACAAAAAGGCAGAATTCCTGAAATTTAGCAAAATATGTCAATCTGGGGCGTTAAATACACCTTAACAAGCATACAAAACCACTGTCTGCCATTATAACCACAAACCAAAATCCTGGACTTCAAAAATATGTCAGGAAACTTAATATCAGAAAACTAGGGATGTGTAGGAATAATTGCACCAACTAATACTGTCTGATACATTTTGTAAAAAATGATTATAAATTTTTTTTCTTTAATTTTGCTAGCAATATTAATTTCAAATCAGATTAAAAAAATAATGACAAATACAAAAAAGTAGATCACATGTGGCATTTTTAATTTTAATATATATATATATATATATATATATATATATATATATATAAATATTTTTAAATATATTTTTGTGTATTAGTAATCATTATAAAGCTGCCTATAAATAAAATTATTCTAAATACATTACATTTATAATAATAATATATTATATTACTTAATACTATACATGATTACAAATATTATAATACAGTAGTCAACATTTTAAGTGGATCAAAACCTTTCATTAAAAGTTATATATGAATTTTGAACAATACCCCTTCTTGTCTTAGGATAACTTTGATGAACTTTTTTGATCACTTCAAATGTTGACTACTGTATATAATATCTATACAGTTAATTGGGAATTAATATAATAATTTTGCTAGTGATATAAAATTGGAATCAGATTTAAAAAAGAACGATGAATAAAGTTGGTCTCCATTTTTTAAATCATGAAAACACAAAAATAATATTTGTATTATTTTTGGCTAATAATATTTAATATTAAAAATCAAAGACTAATTTTACTAGTAAAACATAAGACCACTGTCTGCTTCCGTTGCAAGGACCAACCACGTTCACGCACTCCAAAACCGTTAATCCGACTCCAGATCCAATCAAAGCTCCAGTCCATGTTTCCGCAGCAGCCTCAGATCCGCCCTCACCCTTAACCAATGTTTTTGCTGTCCGTGGAAGGCAGCCATTCAATGGCCTCTTCCAGCAGAGAGAGAGATCCGCCCAGCGTTAACCCCCGACGCGCCGCCAGACAGGACGGCAGACGGATGCAGAGGGAATACACGAGGACAGGCAGGAGCGAGCATGCAGACGGGCGCAGCCTCCACTTTCGCAGCATTCCTCACATACGCCAGCGATTGCGGACCGCGTAACCCTGCACAAACCCCCCTCCCTCCTCCACAGCAGTCTCCCCAAGGTTGATCCCTCTGGAAACACACACATCTTCTCTCTGCGGCCCTTGTAGTCCCTCCTGCTTTCATTCATAAGCATTGTGTGGGATCTGATGTCTGATCTCGAGCTCTGTCATTGGCCATCAAAAATATTCTGCTAGCATATACCATTAAAAATGCTCAACACTATAGGTTTTGTTTATGCATTTAATTTAGCATTATAACGGTTTAATTCTGTAACAACACACCCCTCTCTTCAAAATCATGGCCTTGAAACATACGTCAGGAAACCTGATGTCAGCAAAGTAGGGATGTGTAGGAAAAATGCACCAACTAATTGTCAATTTATTTTATTATAATTTTTTTCATGACAAAATGTGTGATGTTAAAGTAGGGGTTAGGCTGAGCCAAATATGAATAAATCCCAATTTTTCTAGCAATACAAAATTTGAATCAGATTTTAAAAAAAAATTTTTTTTTTTAAGTCAACAAATCATACACACACACATACACATATATTATATATATTATATATATATATATATATATATATATATATATATATATATATATATATATATATATATATATATATATATATATATACACACACACAGCAGGTGTTATGCTGGGCCAAATATGTAGCATGTAGCATTGTTAAAATTATAATACAACAATTGTATTACAATATAATATCGCCAACAGTAACTAATATTAGTAAAAAATATATAAATACATAATTACACACAATATATTAATTGTATAAATGAATAATAATAAGAGATTTTATCATCTTAAATACCTTCCTTTGTTGCCAAATAGATTCAAAATACTTCAGGCAAGTACATTTGTTTTATTGTTTATTCACGAAATAAAAGGGAGAAACTACTACTTGGTCAAAATCCCACTTTTTAAGGCAGAGCAATTACATATCAATACTGAATATATCATCAAAAGGCTGAAAAATAGAGACGTAATTGTTTTAGCTATATTGCTGAGCCCTAGTGACATCTGTGAGCGACACGAACCATAAACACGCTTCCCTATTTTCACTCTGAGGTCACGGGTCAGTGTTCACCGAGAACTCATGCGGATTCCCCATGAAAACATGCTAATGCATTCACACATGCATGCTGGGGCAGCTGGATGGCGTTTTACTATATTTGGCCGCTCTCGCATGTCTCAGGCCTCAAAAGATTTACTGTAAACGCTACTGATGATTTGTTCAGAGGCGCGCGGCTCACGAGAGCCGAGGAAGTCGGGGGAGGGAAGGTGTAGAAATGTAAACAAAACAAACCCGTAAATACGGGAGGGAAGAAAGCCTCGAGGCGCCGGAGTCACATGGTTAGAAGGAAGGAAGGAGAGAAAGCAAGCACTGGAACACGGCTGAAGGTACAACACACATAAATGTGACAAACACGCTGTCCGGGGTCACCCGTCATTCAAGGTTCATCGGTCCAAGAACTCGACAAACAAAAACAAGCTTCAGAAGAGTCGCCGAGGCCGCTGATATCACCAGATTACGCAATGCAGGTGAACAGGAAGTGCAAAGGTGATTCGGTATCAGTGTCATAAATTCCAAGGAGTTCACAAGCAAAAACAATCAAGCCTAATTTCACATTTGCAGACACGCAAGGAAGTCTTGATTCAGCAAGCTCTGAATCAACATGCACCAATGCTAAATTTTTCTATACATGCTAATCATTGGTTCACAAACATGTATTCATTACGAGCTCATTGTTAGTTAACTGTGCGATTTGTATATGTACATTTCTGAAATACATAACTTGGACACCGCTAGTCACCTCTGATAATGTAGACACATTCATTTTCTGTAAAGCTGCTTTGAAACAATATGTATTGTGAAAAGCGCTATACAAATAAATATGAATTGAAGTCTTTGAAGAATCCGTATATATGAAAGAACAATTGAAATAGTTCATTGAAACCCAACCGATCGACAGGAGGACATTGTTTCTGCACTTTAAGGGTGCAAGTGTGCGCACTTCAGTGCAGGAGTGAGTTGTGGACCTGCTTGGGCAAGTTGTGGGAGTGTCTGTCATGAACACACATCCCAACACACCTGAACGGCAAACACATGAGCAAGGGCAGAGCGTCCATGTCAATCAAAATGCTACAACTCTCCTATTGCCATTTTCTGAACAGAATTGGATATTAAAGGAATGGGATTCACATGGAATATTAGTCATTCCTAATTGATTAGACTTCATTGGTTCGTGCCAATTTTGAAGGCCCCGCTGCGTTGGGCGGCAAGTTTTGCGTCAAAGCATTGTAAAATACAATATGAAATGAGCGATTTTCACATTTGTGCAGTCTAAAAATCCTGTAGCTCAAACAGTAAAACGTTGGTGCTTGCAACGCCAAAGTCATGGGTTCCATTCCCAGGGAAAGCAAGAACTGATAAGAATGTAAAAATGTGTACCTTGAAAATGCAATGTATGTCGCTTTGGATAAAAGCGTCTGCCAAATGCATAAATGTAAATGTAAAAATTGGTCCAAAGAATTCAACCACACACTTAAGGTGAAAACAAAATGATTTTCAGCAAAGAGTTTGTTGGTTACCAGAAAAAGTCATTTTCACTCGTCCCTCGTTTTCTTATGATGAGGCACTTCAATTGGAATTGAATGAGGCCAATCCATAAATGTTGAAATACACATTGATTGGCCACAAGACAAACAATGGGTTAACATGATTTAAATATATATATAAAAAAAACATGTACTAATCTTTTCTGTGTAGTTATAACCAATTTTACAACTTTGTTGCCATAAAATGGAACCACATAAACACTAAAATGACTGTAAGAAATGTATTTTATTTTTATTTTTTTATTTTATTGTATTATATTTATTTTCTATCACCAACTCATATCAGCTGTTTGCTGTGCCAAATATGAACATCCATAATAATTTTGGTAGTGATATAAAATTGGAACCTGTGATTTTCATATTTGTGGTCGGTAATATTTAATATTAGGCCAGCGTCAGCGTTTTTGATCATTTTCACAAAAATGTAATGGCCCCCAGAATATTTTGTTGTATGAATATCTGAACATGCCCTCTGCTGAAACCCTTTGCTTTTGAACAAAACAACCCGTTTATACTAGTTTAATAAAAAAAAGCAACATTGTGAACAAAAAGCTGAGAAATCCATGTTTATTTCAAAGACTATAACCTATATAAGCAAGCATATAAACTTTTTTTATTTTTTTGGTTCAACAAATACACAGATGAATTAATGTAAGTGCTTTTATAAAATTATAAGCCACATATTTCCTCCAAAATTCTCATTATAAGTGCATCACTTTAACCTTGGTTTTGGGCAATTTTAAGAGGTGTTTTAGCCATGAAGCTCACACACGCACAAGGAAGTGTTTTGAGAAACATTTCTCATATTGCAATTGGGGTTTCCCCCCCTCCATATTTGGCATAATTAAATGCTAACCAATTCTAAATGTCTAACTATTCTTCACGCCCAAATCACTGAACAATTAACTCGTCAATGTAGAAATTAAAATGCTAACTTCATGCATGACTGTCCCTGAACTCGAGCAGGTGAACTCGAGAACAGGTGAAAAAAACACACACAAAAAACAGGAAAAGGTTAGAGTCTCTTCGCAACCAAAGTGATAAAATCGAATTAGGCCGATCAAAAAAAACATTCTCCTATCGTTAATCTAATGCCGTTTGACACCAGCTTCAGGTCAATGACAAGAATTCGATTAAGGCACCATAAGCAGGGGACAAACGGACCATCAAGGCCATGCAGGATGTTCTGTGGCCGAAACTCTGATTCAGTTAAAGGTTCCAGCAGAAGAACCGAAAGTCACCGGTTATCTAGATGGCTCTTCCGTGAGGGCATGTGTCTGGAAAAGGTTACTCACAGCAGCTGTTCTTACAGTGAGTCACGGTTTGTCGCTCAGTCTCTATCTGCTCTTCTGAAACGGTTTCTTTTCTCAGGTAGTTTGCAAATGCATAGCAACACAAGATTATTAAGCCAAATTTTTGAGAGTAAAGAAGTGATATCTTATCCAGTCTAAATTGAAAGTCTGTGTATCACAAAATAATGGCAACTAAACATCTTTCTATTGAGTTTCACAGGCTGCACGTAATAACATGCAATGTAGTCTGATTCGCGAACAAATGACTCGAGACGATTCTTTTTAGTGAATCCAAAACACACAGTACAACCCGTGATTTCAGAGTAAGAGTTTTTGATTGACTAAAAAGAAGTCATTTGGTCATGGATTAGCCTTCACTGGTTGCGTTATATGTTTTAATTAACTAAAAAGGACCAGTTTGTTCATGAAATGAATGAACCAGTTCTTTTAATTAATCAATCACTCATGGAGTTACTGTTCAAATCCTTCTATTTGTTCATGAGTTTGCAGTAATCAGGTATTGACATGAACTTTTTTTGCTCACCAGCCACTAGTGGTTTTCCAAAGTTACTCGCCACTCAGCATTTTCACTGGCCACAATTTTGACATTGATGCCATTGATTTTTAATACTACCTCATAATTTGACAGCAGGTATTAGGCTGCTGTCACTTTAAGATCTGACGCACAGATCCATTATACTGTTACACATGCGTTTTCCTTCTCAACTGTTTATGTTCACTTTATACATAACTGTGTTTACGGGGATACTCACCAGGACCGGCATTTTTACATTAATTTGTGTGTATTTGACTGTTTAAGCGCAATAAGCAGAGAAAAAGAACTTAATTTAGTACTCAGAGGCGGCTTTATGTGCACGCACTTTGGATAGGAGCACAAAATCTGCAGGAATGAGTAAAATTGTGCGCAATACGCACAATCCCACGCCACAATTCAAGCCCTGTAACACCAACAATATTCATCCGGAGCAAATTAAACGCATGAGTGAGGGAGGCAGGTTTGTTTGTCAACTCTAGATGAGCGAGAGTGAGAAAGCACAGCTGGTTTTGTGTATCTATTCCATGGAAAATGAGTATTGGGAGCGCTTCAGGTATTTCAGTATCGATATGTATTGAAAAATCTATATTTTTGACAACACTACATTGCACTTAGTTTATTATTTCAGATGCCTTTTTTAAAAAAATACTACAATTAAAAAATGTATTCCATTATATCTGTAAATTTGGTTGGCCAAATGTCAAGCCCTGAATGTTAATGTCAAGCCCTGTATGTAATAATTTTAAGTATAGTTAAAGGGATACTTCACCGATTAGCATTGAGCTTTGTATCAGTAGAAACCCGGTAGTATTTTCGAATGACCATCCCTCCCTCATGTTCCCCTGAGACGAGAGATTTCTGTATTGTGTGTCTGGAAAAAAAACTCAGATGACGCAAAAATCGTCATTTAGCGTCATCGGAAGCTTTTCTGTCCAGAGGCGAGAGACTACAGCCAGTAGGAGGAGCTCGTCCCGCATGTCTTCAACCCGCCCATAGGGGGATCTGATGATAAAACGCCGTCTTTTCAGTTTCGAGTCGACTAGTAGCCTAGTTGTGTCATTTCTTCTGATACTGCCCTCTGTAACCGGTAGGCGTGGCTTGGGAGTGGCCTCGTTGGGCAGCGAAGCAAGTGCATTCTGGGAGTTGTTGTCTTTCATCCACATGAGCCAAAAATACATTTTCTGGCTTCTCTCAGTCTAGAAGGCACCAACTTCTAAAATAATTTCACATTTCTACTACATAAATGACCCAATTTAAACGCACATTCATATTTCCAGCCGTGAAATATCCCTTTAAAATAAAAATTTACACAAGAAATGCAAAAGTGATGACAAAAACCACTGTCCATCAGGACCAATGATTGTTCCTGCCGCAATTGATGAAAACTGTTTTCCCACTTCTCCTTTGTGTCCAGAATGGGGCAAGCCGGACTTGAGACTTGGATGACAGACAGGCCCGGCCCATGAATATCAACTGGGGGAAAGGGAAATGATTACAATTCAACCTGCACAGAGACAGTCTCATCAGGAACGGCACTGTTGAGGAGACGTGAACGTTACAGCAGACGGAAAACGCAAGCGAAATGTGAAACTCAAGAAACGTACAGTGCATCCATCCATCGGTTTAGAAAGATGGCTTTGGTTGCCAACCTTCTGTAAGCGCCCTATGTTAAGGAAACCAATATACTAGCTTGAAATAGCTTAGCCTCTTAACCTACCATAATGCCGTATGAATTGGACTTTGGTGGAAAAAAAATATATTAGCTTA